>NC_134852.1:95327540-95632897 GCF_049852395.1 Peromyscus maniculatus bairdii
CACTGGGGGTATAAGTATGCACCACCATATCCAGCTTTTATAGTAGGTGCTAAGGCTTGAACTCAGATCTCCCTGCCTTTCTGGGATGACTGACTGAGCTAGCTCCTCAGCCCCTCAAGCCGTTTTTTTAAAGGAGCATGTGTCATCAAACCCTTTTTATCCCTGAAGCCTGCAGCAAGATGGATTTGGTGTGCCTTATATTGTGGTGCAAATGGACAAAAATCTCAACACAAGCTACAAGGACGGCCGGAGAGTGATCAAAAAATTTACTTTAAATTACCACCAAAGCCTACTTTAAAAAGGAGACACTTGAGCCTCGGAGTTCTGCTGCTCTGGCCGTCACCAGCCCCAGCCCTGTCAGGACGCCTCCTGAGAGGCAGAGCTCAGGTCCCACAAAGCTCATTGTATCTCCCTCCTCAGTCAGGGAAACAGGAGCCCTTACCAGGGTTCTGAGGCCAGGAAAACCACCAGCAGTGGAGAGGGTGGAGGAATTTTCCAGGCACTTTTTGGTTTAAAAGCAAAAAAAAAAGCCAAAAAGTTACAAAAAATAAATAAATAATGAGTTTCTTCCCCTCTCTAAATATACCAAGCATGAGGCTCTTTTTATGAGCAGACCAAGTTACACATGACCTATTTTGATGTTTCCCAACAAAGCACTTAGCATTTGAAAAGGCCACTTAAAAATAAAAGTGTGGCTCTTTCCATCCCCACCTAAATGTTACTGTTATTATTATTATTATTTAAAAAGGAGAAACACAGCTCACGTTGAGGCATGGGCTCCAATCTGTCCTACCTGTGGGCAACAATGGGGTAGAGGGGTCAGTGGTGGGGAAGTGAGACAGTGGATGGTCACAGAAGCATCCTCCTTGCAGTCCCTAAGGAAGAGGAAACCTTTAAGAACTGCCAGGTTCTTACAAATTCTGGAAACACAGGTGTACTCACAGAGGTCTTCAATGACAACTCCAATCCATAAACGTTTAAAAAAAAAAAAATGGCATGTGCTTAAAGTCATCATGAGCCACTCCAGAACTTCAGAATGTTAGACAGCCTGGTAGATTCCACACACTTCCATCAGATCAATCTCTTCTGTGACTGTCCCCAGGGGGCTCTATGCCACCCAGGGCCAACCTGACCCAGGAGAGGACAAATGCTACTTGTGAATAAATGCTCCTGGAGTTTCTATGTTCTTGTGCAGGACTAGGCGCTGGTGGGAGGTGGACCCTCCCCTTCTCTGCTAAGGGATTCATGATTGTTCTTCATGACTCGGTTCTGCTAACACAGTTTGCTGATGTCTCCTGCCCAGCCACTGACTCTGGTCCCTCTTCTTGTCTGCCTAAACAATCACATCTGGCACATGCTATAGCAACCTGGGTGTGTCTGTAAGAATTGTGAGACATAGCTCAGTGTAGAGCACTTGACCTGGGTTCTAGTCTCCCAACCATGAAAACAATCCTGAAGACAAATTGGAGATTATTTGCCATTGTTTATCTGAGTACCATTTATTTATCCCATCAAATGATGGTGAGCATTAGGCTGATCCCACTTCAAGCTCTCATGGATGCTGCTGCACAAGTGCTAATACCTTTTTGTACTCCCCACTGGTGCTGAGGAGAGCCCCAGCTGTTCTGAGTCTTCACCGACATTCAGTGTTAGTCTTTTGACTGTACTGTGTGTGGCTCAGTGTGGTCAGAATGTATACGTCCCTGTGAACCAGGGAGCTCTTCCCAGGCCTTAGGGTGCTCTCTTCCATGAAATTCTACTCAAGTCTTTGCCCACTTTCTATATGATTATTATTTTTAAAATTTTTATATTAATTTAAAACAGGGTTTTTCAGTCTTCCTACTATTGATATCTTGGGTCAGACGTATTAGCTAGCTAGTTTTTTTTTAACTTGACAAAAGCTAGGATCATGTAGCACAGCTGTTTAACCTTCCATTCCCCCCATTCATGTATCTGACACCATGGAAATGAATGGGTAATAAGGGCCATAGTTTCCAGAGGAAAAAAAAGCTAATTTGTGTAAAATTGACCACATTCTGAGACCGCCTCCTACTTTTCAACATGAGAAGTCCTTGCAAATGGCGGGAACTGCAGAACAGCTCTTACTCTGTAACATTGAGGATCTAGTGGCCTGGTACACACACCCAGGAGCTAGAGTGACACTGCACTCAGACAAACCAGAGCTCACAGGCCCTGTGATCGGGAAGCTATCGCTCAGACCCTCACAGGCCCTGTGATCGGAAAGCTATCGCTCAGACCCTGTCCCACCAGGTCACTTGACTTTGCATGGGAAATCAGAAGCAGACCTGTTGGCTTTGAGACCGCCCAGAGGCTTTCATGTTCCATCCTCGGGCCAGGTCTATGGATCGGTTTGTGGGAGTCTGTTTTTTGACATGATCTCACTCTATAGCCTAAGCTATCCTGGAACTCATGGAGATACTCCTTCCTTGGCCTCTCGAGTGCTGAGATTGCAGGTGTGTAACACCACACTTGCTAGTGACTCACTTCTAGCAACCTATTGAAGGGAAGCGATGCTTTGCTGTTTCTGAGAAATTAGAAAGAGTGAGAGCTTGGGGCGGGGTGGTCTTTCGTTTCTCCTTCCTCTTCTCCTTTCTCTTCTTTCCTTATTCCTTCTCCTCACTCCCCCTTGCCTCATTTTCATGTTCTAAACACAGCCACCATACTGTGCAAAGCCAGACAGCCACGTGGAAAGGCCACTGTGTCCCGGGGAGGTCTCCGTGGGGAGACAGCTTCTGCTGCCAAACACATGAGCCAGCCTCAGATGGTTCAGCCCCAGCTTTTCAACCGAAGCAGAACATGAGTGGAGCAGCTGACCCTGCTGAGCTGTCCACATCCTAGGTTTGTGCGAAAAGAAAACTATGGCTGCTTTGAAAATCAGAGCTTTGGGACAAACTGGGCAGCCACTGATACATGGAGTATCTAGAGCTTAGTGTGAACTTTGCTTTTCAGATTCTTAAAACACTCACAGACACCAAGTTCTCCATGAACCTGCACCTTGACCACCCCTAACTCATTCTGAGGTAACTTTACCAAAGCACATGTGCTTGCTTGAGACCTCACTTGAAAGCAGGTCCTGAATCCTGAAGTTGAGACATGTGCCGTCTCTACCGACTTTTGGACCAAAGCAATCCATTAAGTGGAACTGGAAATGCCTTACATAAGCTTCCCCTGCCACCTCTATCTGTCTCTGTCTTCCTCTGTCTCTCTGTCTCTGGTCTATGTCTTATACACACACACACACACACATTTTGCTTGAACTCAAAGCTACATCAGTTTGGAGCAGTACAGTCCCGTACAGTAACCTCAAGACAACACAGATCAAAGAATTCACTACTTGCAACTAATAATACCAGCGCTCACCCATGGAAATGTGCTAAATGTGGAAAGGGCAAAAGCTTCCAACCAGATTTTTTAAATCAAAGCAGGCCGCCTAGGAAGGGCTCTGTGGCGGTGTATGCTAGGCATGCACGCTCCCCTAAAAGCACATTCTTGACCTGTAGGACTGAGCAGGTGAGGCTTACACCAGAATGACAGCCAGGAAATGCCTATGCTCGGTCCCTCTTCTCTCAGTTGCTCAGTCACGCGCCTTCTAAAGCTACCTTTCTCAGGCTTCAGCACATAGACACCAGCCTGGCGAAGGCCAGAGGAAAGGAAATTGCCACTGTTGACCTTGAGGGAGCCATAGAGCCAGCAGGTGCATCCAGGGTCCTCTGAGAAGAGTGATGACAAGCTGTGACTTGTAATCAGCTTAAGGACACCGACCTTCAGTACTGACCTTCGCAGCCTACAACTTTCTGACACCCGGAATGCAGGTATCTGTAAGGAAAGAGGCCAGGACAAGGAAGCAGAGAGCCAGAAACCCGCAGCTCCAGACCTGGCACTTGACCCTAAATGTATGGGGTTATTCCAAGGCGCCTGGCATTCACTGTCTCTGCATGGGACTCCTAGACAGAGGCCATTCTTTCCGGGTCCAGCTGCTGCTGCCTGATTCTAAAGGTGGCCCGCTTAGCCCAGGTCCAGCTGCCCCTTCCAAAGCGCACCACATCCTTGTATCCTGCTGCCTTGCCTACCCTCCCAGGAGAGATCAGTCACTCAGAAAGGCTGTGGCGGCCCCTGTGCCTGACTCCACAGTTATCTTGGATGTCACCGGCTGTTGCTGTTGTCTCCACCACCCCAGCAGCCTCTGCTTTCCTTGACCCTTTCCCCACTGTGCCTCTCAGAACCTTGTACCTTGCCCAGGCCTCACCCTCTTCCCAGACAATTTCTTCTACCTCCTACCTAGGCCTCCGTCTAGTTCTTTCCTGAACAGAGTTCCCATCAGCCTCCCAAGGCCACCAACCGCTTTACCACACCTGCCAGATCCTCCAGGTGGGAGAGTGGATCATTATCCCCCAGACCATGCCTCTCAAAGCCAGCAGGATCTAAGGCCCCTGATTCCTATCTGCTTCTCAGTGACTTCCCAAGCCACATGGAAGGCATGGGGGTGGTAAAGGTGGGGTCCATTCTGGAGTCAGTACTTGCTGAACATAGAAGAAAATTATGTAAGCCACTCCATAAAGGCAATTTCAGAGGGCCCGATTCTCACCCGAGTTGCCCTGGAGGCAGTGGGGAGGGGCCCCAGCATCCCCAGTACTGGTCTCAGCTGTGACAGAACAGTCAGGTGAGAGAAATTGGAATTCCACAAGCAGCAGGACACCCCAGGCTAAGGGATGCCCCACTCCTCCTCCCTGCCGGTCCTAGGCTGACACCTAACAGATAAAGATGACCTTCCGGCAGGCCAGCACGGGGGCTTTGATTGCATTTTCAGTTTACACTGAGGGTGATAATTGCTGCAGAATGTTGAACCTGCTTCAACAGTCAGATATGAAAGAAACCAAATTACAGAATGTTGAGCAATTGACAACAGGAGAGCTGAACAAAGAAAGCTTATTGGTGGATGCAAAAGTGACCAGCTGTCAGCCCCAACTAGAAAGCCTGGACCACAGAGGGATGAAAGAGGTAAGGAGTATTCTAGGCAGGGTGATCCTAGATCCCCTAGATCCCCCAGATCCCCCAGATCCTCCAGATCCCCCAGATCCCCTTAGAATGTGAACACTGGGCTAGGTCCAGGTCTGGTCACCCATTGGTCACACACACACACACACACACACACACACACACACACACACACACACACACTCCTGCTTTCTGGGGTGCTGGGTTAAGACGCATCAGTTCACAAGGGACTCGTAGAGAAAAGCAAGAGCCTGAAGATTTCTCAAGAGGACATTTATACACGGTGGGTGGTATTTGGGGAATTTGCAGAAAGGAAATGGTCTGCCAGCCTCTTCACTTTCCCTGTAAAAGCCTAGTACTCTTTGGAGGTGTTTAGTTGGCCCTTGGAGATTCTCCCCTCGACTGTGATGTGCCACAGAGCAGGCCTTCTAGGCACATCCACGTGGAGAGCAGAGCCTGAGATGTATGACCTTGTTCCAATAAGCCCTCACAAGAGGTCAAGAGGAGACCTGCTCTTCTGGAACTGAGGTGGAGGCCCTTTTTACCTCCAAAACATCCCAGAAACTTCTGCGTTTATGGTGGGGTTCCACAGAACAGTTGGAGGTCTACAGATCTGAAGTGGGTCAAATGAAAAAGGGTGGCCCAGGAAGGTGGAGACCACCAGTGGCATTTGAATGAACAGTACAGCAGTGAAAGCAAGGGACTGGAGAATGGAGAAGGGAGATGCATCCCTGAGATAGAGCCGTGGTTGAGGTGGCTCGGCAACCCGTCCACCCCAGAGGATGCTCAAGTGGCAGGAGATAAAGGAGGGCCCGGTTCACCACTGAGAATGGAGCAAATGCCAGAGACATGGGCAATGGCAAGTATTCAGAGGCAGGACGTGAAGATAACCAGATCGAAGTCCGTGCTTTCTGACGGTGGGGCACTCGGGGAGTAGAGAAGGTAGTGGTGGTGGTGGTGGTGGTGGTGGTGTGTGTGTGTGTGTGTGTGTGTGTGTGTGTGTGTGTGTGTGTGATGTCCCACCGCAGATCCTCAGCATAGCTGCCAAGGGACTGTTTGCTCCTGTAGTTTATCAACCATTCTCTGTGCAGGACGAAGAGGAAGGGGCTGAGTTTCCCAGAAACAAAACAAAACAAAAACAATCCATTTCTTTGTGAAGAGAATGTTCAAAGTATCTCTTCCAGATATTTTAGAATTCTAAATACTTGATGTCAACTACATTCTCCCTGCTGTGTGATGGCAGAGTTTTTTCCTCCTGTCTCTCTGTAACACTGGCTAATCTCAACATATACACATGTGAAAACACACTCTGTAAGTAAGTATAATTATTATGTCTTAGTCAAAAAAAGATGAATGATCCAGAACCCAGACTGTGATTCCAATCTCTAGATACCTACTCAGTTTCAGGCCCAGCTGGTTTCAACTATCTTGGAAGCATCTTAAGTCTACTGAAGACCACACCTGTGGAGACCTGCCACTCAGTATGATCTATTACAAAGACATTTTTTCACAATGGAACCTGCAACACAGGCTGGGACAAACAAGAAGTCACCCATCACCCCACAAGTCACTGTCATTTTCTTAGCAGATCCAGTTCTACTAAACTCTGCTTTTAGTGAATGAATTTCAAGAATATTCTTTCTTGGGAGTATATTTATATCACCAGGGAGATACTGACTGAATAGAGGGATGGAGGGAGGAAGAGAGAGAGAGATATTTTACTCTGCAAATGATGAGATACAGAATTCACTTAAAATGTGAGGCCTAGCAGTCAAGCTACATCTTTTAAATCAAGAAACCTGATGATATAACGACCCAAATGGTTTATAGCCTTTTTATTTTAAATGCTGTGATATTTGGACTAAACCTTAAGATCTGCAGATCTTAAGGTTTAGTCCAAAGATTTGCAGATCTTAGTGAGGAAAGGAGCACTCTCAACGCCTGAAGAGTCCCTGTGTGTCCTACAGTTCCTTTGACCTGAAGGATACCTGAGCACTCTGGCCAGCCAGAAGTCAGTGGCTTGGCTCCAGAGCCACGCGGCTGATGGAGACTTTTGTTCTCATCCCAGATGCTAATGAAAAGTGCAATGGCCTTGCTTACTTGTTTGAACCATGGCCATGTGTGCTGTGGCTTGGCGGGTGCTCAGCATTTGGAGTGGTTTAAATAGCAGGTCAGGCAGGGGCCTTCCCAGCCCAGCCTTGTCCTGGAAATTCTTATGAACATTTCCAAGAAAAAGAGGAGAAAATAATACTTGCTTCGCTAAGGGTGGAGCTGAGGGCTCCACTTAACTTTGGAGTTAAGAATTCAAATTTTATTCTGATACAGGTGAGTGTCCTTTACCAGATCATTTAGTTTCCCTGAGCCTCAGTTTCCCCACTTGCAAATTGAAAGTATGCCAATACAGGTTTGCTGAGTTACTGGATGAGGTTTTTCCACGCAACTCATGGTCACTCTATAGTGACCAGGGTGGCCACCTGCCATATGGTATACCACATTCAGTAATTCTCTTTGTTGACCAGTGGAGGTACCAAGACTATACCAACCTGCAGTGCAGATTTGTTCTAGAAACCCAAGAGAGAAGACATCTAAGCATCTGGGGAGCTCATAACTCCTCTTTAGCTGATGAAGAAAACATGTAAATGGAAGTTTTTGTTAAGGCTCAAAGGTAAATGGCTAGCTGGAGAACATTCCAGAACATTGTATGTCTCAACCCAAATTGACCAAAGCTGGCTTTTGGATTTTCAGTGAAACCTGCTTCTTCCCAGGTTCAAGAAGGTCACTTTCTGAGCTGAATCTTGGGCCCCTGCCACAATGGGAACCATGTGAGAACCTGAAAATGAAGTATCTACCCTAGCTAACTCAAAAAGTTTAGGGCAATCAATGATAAAAACCAAAGAATCCTTCCTACTTAGAGTTTTTTGAACTATGAATGAAATATGAGTTAGTAAAACTAGACATAAGGCTTTGCCACCTGTTAAGAAGAGCTGACCCAGGCTACTGGTATCAGAATAAGGATCAGAGCCCCCAGTCCATAGCCTACAAGAGACTGGAATTTGATGATGTGCCCAAGCTCAGTCCTGAAGACAGAGTCAGCAGTGAGTGCTCTGGGGTGGGAGGTTGCTGATCTGGAGCAAATAACAGTGGGACTGTCCTCTTGTATCTGAAGAAGATTGGACCAGATACAATCAGAACTCCTGAGGCCACCTGCCGCCAGTGTGCCAGCTGAGATACCAACAGAGGGGACCTCTCTGGTGCAATTAGGATTCAACCAAAATCCTAAAGGATGGGAATGTGAGATTCAAGCAAGTAATGATGATGTGCTCGTGGTAAGGGAATGGGAACAGATGGAGATAGCAGCATGGGGAGCTGGGTGGAGAGTTGTGGTGACCAGAGCTGCAGGAAATCATGGCAGAGTTTGCAGAAAGGTCAAGTAAACACCTCTCTCTCCTCATCCACAAGCTCCTGGCAGATACTGTGAATCAAACACAAGCTCCTTCCCTGGGAACCCCAAAACAACCTCTGCAAACCTTCTCGCCTGAACTGGTGAGACACAAGCTAATCACAGACCCAGCCTCTGATGCTCCTGTCCGTGAGTCTCAGTCCAATCACACAGTTCACTGGGCATCACACAGTTCAATCACACAGTTCAATGGGTGCCTCCCTCACCATCGTGTCAGTCAGTAAAACTGTTATGAAGTCAACACACCTGGCTTGTCAGGAACCTACGGTGGGGCTGAGATGGAAGAACAAGGCCCCTCACATCTGATCTCAAGATAGGGGAGCTCCGGGAATAGCATGGGTAGTGTGAGGATTATGGAAGTAAAAGGTCTCTGGGGTCTGTGGGCAGGAGAGGGGCTCTGAGAGAGTTGGCCTGTGGCTCCAGGGGGCCATGTTAGAAGATTTCTAGGACTATGGGGAGTGTCTCCAGTCCTCATTCCTGCCCTGAGTTCTGGCCTTAGGCTGCCACAGGAAACTTCCCTGATAAAGTCAATAGCAAAGGCCTCACTGGAGAAGACACTTTGCTCCTGGCCAACCATCTGAGGAATCCCAGTGTGCTCGAAGCTGGCTCTCATCCATGCTATGGGTTGTACTTTGCTTCAAACATCTACAAGAACCCACAAGCTAACACACCCGGGGGAGGAAACACTGCATACTCTTATTTCAAAAAGGAACTATGACAGCCCTTTTCTCCAGCTGCGTCCTGGAGTCCTATTCTTTCCCATTCAGTCCCTCAGTGTAAAACAGAAGTAGGGCTTGCTGCTGGTGCTTTAGTAGGCAAGATAGCCTAGCCCAAGAAAGATTACACGATTTTGTCATGGCCACACGGTCGGCAGGAGCTCCTGCAAGGCTCAACTCTAAGCCTATGGTCTCACTTGGTTTGCCTATTTCCCAAACTTGGCTCTCCCTCCTGGCCATCTGCTCGGGGGCCTGAAAAGTGAGGTGTTCTCTGTGGCAGCAGATGGAAGTCAGTCATAGAGTATGAACCAAATGGCATCATACTGGGGGCAGAGATGTTCTCAGACTGAAAATAGCCTCCGTTTATGCTACAAGTGACATAAGGAGGGGAAGAAAGCCAAGCCATTGGCCAAGCAGCTGTACTGTCTCCTCCAGACGCTGCACTCTCCTATCCCTCTCACGAGTGACTATGTGAAACGCAGTTTTGACGCTGCTAAAGCCAGATCCAAGCTTTCTGCTCCTGTCCATCCTCTCTTCTGTCCTGTTATGGGAAATGAAGGAAGGCTGAGGCTTGTGAAAACAGAGTCTGCTTGAGAAGCAGATGGTGGGAGCTGACGGGGGAGCTCAAGAGACCCAGGCCAAAGGGGACTTAGCCCCCCTGCTTCAGGGACCTGCTTGCTGCCTGGCACAGGCTGGGTTTGGCTTGGAAAGGGAGAGAGCTATGATTGTACACATGAGAGGACCATCAAAACACCCTGAGCTCATTACACACATCCATCACCCTCACTTCCTGCAAGGTCTCTGAGGGGGTTGCCCTAAGGGCTAGCAGTAGAGAGGTGCATGCATGCTCTCAAAAGACCACTCCAAGAGCTAGAGGAATCTGGCTCTGGGTAAAACATTGAGGTTGATGGAAAACCCATCTACCGAAGACCCCTTTGCAGCCGGGAGTCTGTGTATAGGGACATTGTCAGCTTGCTGCCCTGACTGGGAACATCCATCAAAACCAACGGATGTACCATGGCTTCCTGTACTATCAGATCCCATCCAGGTAAGGCAGGAACAAGTTGGCACCCTTCCATTACCTCCCTACTTGTAAATGAAATGATCCAATTGCTGAACTAGAGTCTCAAGTATCCATAGCCAGGAGGGAACGAAAAACAGCTAGGTCGCTCCTCAAGTACCTGGTGGCAACCGGAAGCCCCCTAATATGGCGGTCTCTAAAAAGTTCAAGACCTTCCAATAATTTCCGACATATACCTCTTTGTAATCCCAAGAGAAGGCAGAAGGGCACAGCTGGGGGCCATTTTAGGAATTTGCCAGCCAGAGTTATTTATCCTTTAGTAATGTTCCATCTCCTGTCAACCCTGGCTTTGTACCATTGCTTCATGGGCACATCTAAGTGACACAAGAAAGGGAGGAGACCTAAAGGGTTTGTATAAGTACCCTGGGCTCCTCAAAGTCCCCATCTCCACCCCACACACTTCCCTACTTCACACCCTAAGTAGGAGTCTGGCATCCTATCTTCCCAAATTAAAACCTTTCAACTTTTCTCCTGAAGATTTCTTGGGTCTGCCCCCCTATTTGAGGTATTTGTATTTTGGTTTTTGTTTTTCGATCTTGTTAGGGGCAAAGCTCCCAAGCCAGCATCCCTGCCCTGGCCTGCCTCTTCAACCCAAGCCTCTTCCTGAATGCAAATGCTCTCGTGCTTTTCCCCAGCCAGAAGCTTCTAACCTCATGGCTCTCAATTATAGAAAAGTCGTAATTTCTCATCATGATCCTTCAACTTGAACTCTGTCTATGTTTCTGGTCACTGTCAACACTGGCACACGAAACTATCAGGAATAAAATGAGACAGAAATTAAAGTTTGTGACTACAATAAGCCAGTAGAGGATGGAGTTTTCCGTGTGCCCTCCTGAGTGTGAACCATCGAACTCCTGACCCTGCGCTGCCAGGGGCTGTCTCCCTAAGAATATATCTGCTCCAATGGGAAAAGGGGATCATAATTCCATCTCCAAATCCTCAGCATCTGAATTCTAACATGTCTTGCTTCTTAAGTTATTCCATAAGCTAGAAAGTGAATTTAAAATATGTATTCAGGGTCACACAACTGGCAATGTGCAGACACTAAGTGACTTTGGAGCAGGCAGCCCTAAATGGAACCTCTTTATCAAACCCCTCCCCTCAATGCTGTGGGATATCTTTCTGTAGGCCATGAATATATGTTACTCTGATTGGTTGATAAATAAAGCTGCATTGGCCTATGGCAGGGCAGGATAAGGTTAGGCGGTACATTCAAACTGAAGAAGAGAGGAAGAAAGATGGAGTTGAGGAGATGCCAACCTGCCTCCGAAGGAGCAACAAGATGCCAGCAGACTGGTAATGCCACGGCTATATGGCAACATATAGATTAATAGAAATAGGTTGATTTAAGTTATAAGAGCTAGCTAGGAAGAAGCCTGACCCATAGGCCATACAATTTGCAATTATTATTAAGCTTCTGAGTGATTATTTCATAAGTGGCTGCGGGACCTCAGGGCCGGGTGGGACTGGAGAAACATGGGACCACGGGGCCAGATGGGACCCAAGAAACTGGGACCTGAGAAACATGGGACCGTGGGACCAGATGGGACTGGAGAAATTTACAGCTACACTTCAAGGTTCAGGGATCTATGTGGAAGAGGAGGCAGAAAAATGATAAGAGCCAGAGGTGGTGGACGACTCCAAGGAAACAGTATCATCCAGACACAACAGGACTGATGTACATAGGAACACACAGAGACTGTGACAGTACAGATGAGATCTGCACAGGTCCAGACCAGACAAATCCCAGCATGGAGAAGGGGAAGGGGACGCAGTCCCACCCCTAACCAAGAAGCTACATGCAATTGATACCTGCTGGGAGAGGGAAATCAGTTTTCTCCACTGGAGTGTCACTGGGTGTATCAGCTACACTGAGCCGGGCACCATGCTCAGGTATCATTGGCCAACACAAAACAGACTCCATGTTTTTAGTGCACTTTTTGTTTTATTCTGTTTTGTTATGGTTGTTTTTTTACTGGTTTATTTTTATTTTTTTGGTTTGTATTGATTTTTACTTTGTTTTCTATTTTATTGAAGGGGGAGAGAAGAAGAGAAAGAGAGAGGGGAGAGAGAGAGAGAGAGTAGGGAGGTGGAGAGGATCTTAGAGGAATTGGGGGAGGGGAAAGAACATAATCAAAATACATTGTATGAAAAAAGTATTTAAAAAATCCATGGGGCTGGAGAGATGGCTCAGAGGTTAAGAGCACTGACTGCTCTTCCAGAGGTCCTGAGTTCAATTCCCAGCACCCACATGGTGGCTCACAACCATCTGTAATGAGATCTGGCACCCTCTTCTGTATACATAATAAATAAATAAATCTTTAAAAAAAAATCCATGGTTACCCTGATACTAAAACCAGATAAAGACTCAACAAAAAGAAAGAAGAAAAGAAATTATAGGCCAATCTCTTTGATGAACATAGATTAAAAAATTCTCAATGCAGTGTTTGCAACCTGAACTGAGAAACACATAAAAAAAGAGTTGTGTGCTATGATCAAGTTTAGCTTCAACATAGGGATGCAAGGTTTGCTCAACATATGCAAATCAATACATTTATAACATCATAGGAACTCAAGAACAGAAATCACATGACCTCAATAGATGCAGAGAAGACCTTTGACACAGTAAAACATTCCTTCATGATAAGAGCCCTGAAAAAACAAGCAACCTAAGATAATATCTCAACATAATAAAAGCCACATACAACAAATCTACAGGCAACAAATCTACACTAAATGGACAAAACATCAAAGCATTCCCAAGAAAATAAGGAACAAGCCAAAGGATCTCCCCCTCCCCACTTTTACTCAATACAGTGCTTGAAGTCTTAGCCCATGCAATCAGAGAAGAAAGGGAAATAAAAGTGATACAAATAGTAAAGGAAGAAGTCAGTGCACCCTTATTTGGAGATGACATGATCCTATACATGAAATACCCTAAAGGTGCCATCAGACAACATTTATAAATGGTCAGTGTCTTTGACAAAGCAGTAGAATACAAAATCGGCACACACAAATCAGTAGCTTTTCTATATAAAAATAACAAAGTCTCCAAGCAAGAAATCATTGAAAAAAAAAATCCCATTCATAACAGCCTCTATAAATACCTTGGGGGCTGGAGAGATGGTTCAGCCATTAAAGGCTAGGCTCACAACCAAAAATATAAATACCTTGGAATAAACTGAGGAAGTGAAAATCCTCCCCAATGAAAACTTTCAAACACTGAAGAAGATTCTAGAATATGGACACACTCATGCTCACAAATTGGCAGAATTAATATTACAAAAATGGCTATATATGTGTAAGGCAATCCACAGATTCAAAGCAATCCACATAAAAATTCTAATGAAATTCTTCACATATGTAGGAAAAAACCCTCTGAAATTCATATAGAATCAAACTATTCCAAATAACCAAAGCAATCCTCAGGGGGAAATTCTTGGGATATCATACCTGATTTCACGTGACACTACAGAATAACAGTAACAAAACAACACAGTTCTGGCGCAACAGTGAATAGACCAGATAAATTTAATAGAATAGAAGAGCCAAATATAAAGACACACATCTACAGCCACCTGAATACATATGCCAAAAACATACATTGAAAGAAAGCTTCTTCAACAAACGGTGCTGGGAAAATAGATTGCCGCATATCAAAGAATGAAGCGAGATCTATTATCTCTTGCCTTGTACAAAAATAAATCCAAAAGGGATCAGAAATCAATGTAAGACCCCAAACTCTGAAATTATTAGAGGAAATTATAAGCAAAATACTTCATAGGCATAAGCGGGAGTTTTCTATGGTTTCCAATAGCACAGGAAATAGAACCAAGAATTGACAGGGCAGAGAGAGAAGGCTAAAAAGTTGCTGCACAGCAAAGGAATTGCTTGAGTAAAGAGACAGCCTAAAGAGCGGGAGAAAATCTCTGCTATCTATTTATCTGATCAATGTCTAGTATATAAAATAGCTCATAAAAGCTAAACATTACAAAAGAAAATAATACAATCAGTGTGGTGGTTTGAATGAGAATGGCGCATATATATTTGAATCCTTAGTCATCAGTTGATGGATTGTTTGGGAAGAATTAGGAGGTGTAGCCTTTTTGGAGGAGGTGTGTCACCTTTGTTGGGGTTGGGCTTTGAAGTTCCAAAAGCCCATACCAGCCTCCCTGCTCTTTACCTGCTGCCTGGGAATCAGGATGTAAAGCTCTCGGCTACTGCTCCAGTACCATGCCTGTCTATTCCCTGCCATGGCAATCATGGTCTAACCCTCTGAAATTGTAAGCAAGTCCCCAGTTAAACACTTTTCTTTAAGAGTTGCCTTAGTCAAGGTGCTTCTTCTCATCACTAGAACACTAAAAAAAAAAAAAAAAATCAATAAATGAGCTAGTGAAATGCACAGGTAGTTCTCAAAGGCCAAAGTACAAATGACCAATAACATATAAATTATGTCCACCATCACTCTATCAGAGAAAAGAAAATTAATACTATGTCTAGATCTAATTTCACACCAGTCAAAATGAGAACAAATGTTGATGAGGATGTAGAGAAATAAAAACCCTTATTTATTGCTGGTAGGAATGTAAACTTGAGGAGTAACTATGGAAATCCTCAAACAAACTAAAAATAGAACTACTATATGACCCAGCTATGACACTCCTTGATATATATACAAAGGAATATGCATGCATGCATGTGCATACAGAGAGAGAGAGAGAGAGAGAGAGAGAGAGAGAGAGAGAGAGAGAGAGAGAGTTTCCTCAGCCATGAGAATGAAATTGGGTTGTTTGCTGGGAAATGGATGCAAATGGAGATCATCACGTTAAGTGAAATAAGCCAGGCTCCAAAAGATAAGCATCACATGCTTTCGCTCATTTGTGGAACCTAGCTTCTATAAAGACACATAAAATCTGTTAAGTTTGTAGGCCATGAAAGTGGAGGTGAAACTGCCTCGGGGAATGAGGGAGACCAGCGGGAGTGGGTATGGAGAGAGAAAGGGGAGAGCATGGTGGTTAAATATGGTCAAAGTACATGGCATGCTTGCACAAAACGTCTTTAATGAAACACAACGTGCAATGAACACACGCCTACAAAAATATATATTGTCATATAGTAAAAATTATTAATTTGTTAGTTAATTAAGTCTCAGCAACCAGCACAGAACTTGATATTTGAACAGTTGCTTTCTTATCCCTGCCTTCTCAAAGGCTTCAGGCCCTTTAGTGAAGTCTAAATCTGCCAACCCTGGGGTCTATGTATTGTACTCTACATCCCAAAGTAGATGGGCTTTCAGTGTGTTTGAACTTCAGAACTACTTTGAGAAACAGACACTAATCACAATAAAATGGTAATATCCAATTTTTTTGAGCATTGATTACAAGACAAGTTGTCCTGAGTGTTCCCTTGTTTATGTTCCTTTATCAACAACAGCCCATCTGGCTAAGGACTGTCTATCTCTCCATTCTACAGGTGAGAAAACTGAAGTTCCCTTGCCCCCAAATCCTCAGGAATCAAGTCTAGATCCAGCAGCTTTTATTGGTCATTGCTCCCCTGTTCTACAGATGAAGAAACTGAGGTTTAGAAAGCTGAGAGGACTTCTGGTCACATAGTAAGTATCTATGTCTGCCCTCTCCATTCAGTGACCAGCTTCCCTCTCTCAGGTGGTCCTGACTATGGTTTAGGGTATCTGAGGCTGAGGAGCTTGACCAATGGGGAAGCAAGGTCCTAAGATCAGAAGACCCAGGAAAGCAAACTCGTCAGAATATAAAGGATGCACTGTGCCACCAGTCCTCTGGAAATTTATGCAGGCCAGAGAAATACTGGGCTCTGCTCACATACTTTTGGCAGTTTGGAAGGACATGTGACTAGTGGTATTTATATGGAGCAGACTGCCCACTTTCCTCTGGCCAGTCTGAGTAGCTATACTACCATGGAATACCATTGCCCAGGAGAGTTTCAGATCAAACAGAGGAAAGCCAGTTTGGGAACAGACACATGCAGAAGCAAGCTGTAGTGCTTTTGTACAGTTCCACACAGTTCCAGGAAAGCTCTGCACAGTGGCCAAGAATGGCAGATTAACAATGGGTGAGAAAAAGTCCAGGCTGGTCTTTGCTCTCCTCACTCAAGCTGCTGAGTAGTGTGGGATGTCTTCGGTTTGATTCTCAAGATATCTGAGGAAACCCAGGTGAGTTAGGCAGGCTCACCCTTGAATCCTGACTGCTCAAATGAAGAAAGGGGGCCAAACGTTCCAATTTAACTGAGCCTTAGTTTCACCGGGCAAAAAATAAGGCCCATCTCTCAAAGACTTATGTGAATTCAATAAGGTATTATAACAGTGCATGCTCTAGGCTGGTCTCTCCATCATTTTTCCCTCTCCCTAAGACAGGTCCTTCCCTTTTCCCTGAGAAAAATGTAGCCCTCATCTTAAATGATGCATATCCTCAACCTCTATTCACAAATGCTCTAGAGGGTACGCACAAGCTGTACTGCCAACTGTCTTGGTGAATACTAATTTGAGGAAATGTACCAGAGTTCTCACTCCAGGTCACATCCTGCCTTAACCCAGACATAAATGGGTGTGACAAGATGCCAGATGAAAAGCAACTTCTGAACTGCAGCCACTGACCTCCTGTTGAAAGCAAACACATGCAAGCCAAACCAGCCGGACATATTGGAGCATCCTGGAGAAAGTGGCCAGCCCTCTAGCAGGACCCAGCCCTGTCATGAGTGAAACAGACGTCCTGGCTCTGTGGCTCCAGATTTCAACTCTTCCCCTGTGCCTCTACATGGCTTCCTGAGATCTTCACCACACCGTGACAGCCATGGCATCCAGGCAAGAAGGGAAATGGGCGAGGCTGCAGGAAGAATTATATAAGCCTCCATTTTTTAAAACAGAGTGGGTATTTTGGGAAAGAACTGGCTGGGTGAGTTGTTTAGCAGTCTTTCTGGATAGCCTGTGGGAAGTTGAAAAACAGCTTCCTCTCTGGGTCTTCGGGAAGTTGGATTATCTAACTCCATCAAAGAGGAATGAAGATGTCCAGGCTTGGTTGGACCAACAAAGGAGGATACTCTACAACAGAATGATGTGGACAGAGCTGGATCCTTGCTAAGCTCTGACCAGGCTCCCGAATGCATACCAGGAGGAAAGGTGTTTGTAAACCATTCCCCAGCCAGCTCTCCATAGACAAATCCTTTCATTAGCCACTGTTTTTCCATCCAAGAGACAAAACTGATTAAGGATGACAAAGGCCTGGTTTCTACTCCTCCACTCCCTTTTTCCACGTCAGACACTACTAATCAATCACAGATCTCATAGTCTGTGAGTCCCACATTGAATTCTTTATACAGGACTCCCTGAAACCACAAACAATGGTCAATGGGAGATGGTCTGCAGTGATACATCTTCACTTTCTTCCATCACAACTGAACAGCTACTAGCTTCTGTTTGCATTCTGTTAACCTGTTGAAATCTAAATATTCCTCCATGGCCAAGGGTTCTCTGTACCTTAGTATGCAGGGATTCTGTCTAGCTAAAGAGTAGATCATTCACATTTGTTTGGGAAAAAAAAATCACAAGCACTTAAAAATCTAGAGCATACAGTAGTTCCTGCATTAAACATGCCCACAACTGTGCTGATCTTCTAGGAGTCCATGGTAAATTTGCCTTTCTCAGTCTTCTTGGAAGTTGGACATGGTCCTGTGTTTTCATCTGGCCAATGACATGTGAGCAGAAGTGACATGTCTCATATGTGGAAGGTCATCACGGAATTCACCATGTTTCCCCTCCACCTTGGTGATCACGGGAGCACATGCTAAGATGCGATTTCTAGTCAGGAGGGTCCTTGAGTAACTGTGATGGACATTTCCTCATTAATGATCCATGTTGAGCATGATCACAAATGAGAAAACTTCTTTTGTGTTGGGTTACTGAAAGCTGGGAATTGCTTGTCCCTGGAGCATTGCTTTGTTTAACGTGACTCCTACAACATGTCTACTACCAGCCATTCTTCCAATCCTATCAACAACCTTCTGCAACGGGAAGCATGTTACTGTTCACATTGTACAAATAACATTTATGTATAAATAATGCATATAAATTACATCCAAATAATGTCTAGAAAAGGAAAACAATTAGCTGGCCACCTGATCATAAAAAAAAGATGTATATGCTCTGGTCATGTAATTTTCACAAGAGATGGGATATATCAGCAAGGCCACACTGAAGATTAAAAGCTGACTCAACCCCCACAACCCTGCCACCTGTGGTGGGTGAGAGAGGTGACCCTGCCCCTTACCAGCTACAGCACTTAAGAAAGTGAGCCCTGCATCTCATGTGGGCAGAGCTGACCCTATTGTCAAGAGTACTGGTAAACCAGCCCTGAGAAGATCTGGCCCCACCCCTCATCGGCCATATGGTGGTGTGGGCTTGGGAGAGAAGTCCCTTCCCCTTGCTGCCTGTGGCAGGTGGGAGAGATGGCCCTGAGGTCATAAGAGCAGGAGAGATGTCCCTGCCCCTCACCAGCTGCAGCACTCTCACTTGGGAGAGTGGCCCTTGTGCCTTGCCTGGGCAACACAGTAGAACTGGCCCTAATGGTCCAGGTATAGGAGAGCCAACCCTAAAGGCATGAAATCAGGGAACTGGCCCCTCCCCTTGCTCATTGCTTCAAGGGGTGAACTAGCTGGGGCAATGCTGGAGAGTTCACCCTGGTGGTAAGGATGAAGGAGAGCAGGTGGGTTGACTAACCCTGTAACTACCCAAGCTCAGAACCAGGGTTGAGTTGGCCTACCCCAACATCCACTCATCCATGATCTGCAAGAGCACTGCCAGTCCTGCAGACCCAAAGCTGCAGGATCTCCATGACACAAGGCAACAACAGGATATCCAAGAGGAGTTCCACTGAGGGACCAGCAACAATAGTGTAGCAGAAATCAGAAGTCTCGAACCAGACCAATGACTCTTTGCAATGAACACTTGCAAGTAAAGATATATGGACAAAAGTGTTTACTGCATGACTTACTGGGTCACATTACAGTTTCCATGACGAGATTTTTCCTTTTTTTTCTCTCTTAAATTTTATTCATTCGAGGGGGAGCAGTTTGCAAGGGCAGAGGGAGGATATGAAGGGACAGGGATATGAATGGGATTGAGGAAGGATATGAATGGGATCGAGATGCATGATGTGAAAGACATAAACAATAAATGGAAAGTTAAAAAAAAAACTGACTCAACACCAAAATCATTTCTATGATAACCAAATGCAACCATTTAAAAATAAAACCATAACTTACCACTGTAGCCTCCTAAATTAAGGATCACATCCTTCTTTGCAATAGTCACCCAAATCCCCAGATCCAGCCACACCCTACCCTTGAATGTTCCCATCATCCTCTCTGCTTCTACTCACACCTTATTTATGGAAAATCTTTCTTCTAAAGGCAGTGTACATTTATTTAAACCATTCTCCCCAGTTCTTTTCTCTCAAATGACAAAATACTACACATTCCAGGACAAGCCTGCCCAGTAGACTTCCATAGACCCTTCTTAGCTATATATAATTATTATTATTTTAGGCAGTGTTATAATTTTAACTCCTCCTAACACAATGGCTTTCCACTTCTCTTTCTACATAAATAGCCTTATTGCAAATGCTTTCCTGTCAGCCAACTTCACTATTTTCCAGAAGCAGGCAGAGTAGATACCACACGCATAAAAACATAATAGATTTCTCTGCCTTTTCATCGGGCATATAAACATGTCAGCAATGAGATACTGAGAGGAAACTATCTCTTTGACTTTGTCTTGGAGGAAAGTGAACAGCCAGTTTCTGGTCACAGGGCCCAATTGGTTACCTGGTTTATACACATTGTTGAGCTCTGGGTTGCAGATACACAGAAATGAAGTCCCCCCCCCACCTACTCCCATCACTCCCTGCCCCCATGGCCTGCCCTGAGGCTCCTCCCCACCCCCAACACACACGCATGCAAGAGGGGAGCTCAAATCCAGCTGGAGAGGAAGAACTAGAATGGCCTTAGTTCGGAGGAAGGTTTGAAAGTTCTCAAAAAAGAAAGTTGTGAAATCTGGAGCAATCAGAGAAGGCTTCCAAGTGGAGGGGATGCAACTTTACCTGGGCCAGCAAAGGTGGCTCATATGAGTGTAATGGGAGGACTCCCATGTGGAGCAAGCAGCAAGAGCTCAGACAGGAGGAAAGAGGAGCTGAGATCGTGAGATTGGCAGAGCTGTAGACTGCAGGAGATGAAAGCGGAGACTGGGAAATGTCTGAAAAGCTACCGGTGGGACCCAGCCGCCTCCCCGCTACCACTGAGTATAGGGAGTATAGACTCGAGGGTTCAGGGTCCTGCTGAGTTGGGAAAGCATGGAAGGGGTCAATCATTCTCTCTCCTAGTGCCTTGATCAGGTCTGCACACACACAGAGCTAGCTCAGCCTTAAAAGAGACCGTCTCTGACTTTTCACCGCAAAACCCCTGCAAAAGGGTCTGCTGGAGAAAGGCAGGTCTCTCAACTCACTTGGATTTTTAAGCATAAATTCCAGTGCGGGGGAATGTTGGAAAGAGGGCACCGGCAATGGAGTCATCCCAGGAAAAGTATTTATTCTCGCCTTTCCTCGGCCAAGGAAAGTTTCTGCTCTGGAAAAAGCACCTCACCATGCAGTAAGCTGTATGGCGAAGGTTAAAATAGAAATAAAGACCCAGTTCTGATGGCCTGTCGTCCTGCCTTTAACTCTGCTGCTCCCGGGGTAAAGAAGATCAGAATCTGGCCCCTCCTGCTTGCAAAGAAACATATTTTTTTTGGTTTCCAAACAATATCCTGCTTTTGAAAAATTATAGCTTTTGATTCTCTTTATTTAAAAGGCACTGATTCGGAATTTTTTTTTATCCCAGCTTTTTTTTTTTAAACTAAGAGACCAAGGAAGAGAGGTGGTGAGGGAAGGACCAGAGGAGGGCAGAGGGGGGAAGCGAGGGAAGGGAAAGGAGGGAGAAATGAAGGAAGAAGGGGAAGAGAGGGGTGAGGGAAGAGCGTTCACCGAGAACTGCTGGAATCCAGGGACCTAGTTACCTTATTTAATCCTCATGGCCAGGCTATCTGGAAAAATACTCTCCATCTCATCTTTATAACCAAACCGTTCAGAACAAGTCAGTGGCTGCTTTTGTGGCTGTAAGCTCTCAAAGGAGAAGGGTCACAGCCATTGGTTGTATCTACTAAGGAGGACACATGAAACCCAGAGCAGATGTCAGAAGGCTGTTCTGTTGGTACAGGGACTTCCATGGAGAGAGAAGACTCCCTGGTGGAGATCGACCTGGATGTCTCCTGAGATGGCTTTTATTGTCAACTTGACACCTGGGAGTGTATAGCTCTGGGTGTACCTGTGAGGATGTTTCTAGAGAGGTTTAAATGAAGAAGGATAACCTACCCTTTAGGGTAGCACTGTTCCCTGGGCTGGGGCCCTAGGCTGAAGAAAAAGGAGAAAGTGAGATGAGTGACAATAGTCAAGTCTCTCTGCTTCCTGGCCGTGGCTGGACCATGCCAGCTGCCTCACATTCCCATCTATTCCTCCCTCACCATGATGAGCTGTGTCCCTTTGTAAACCACCAAAATCAGTGTGCATCCCATGAGTTACTTCTGCTCTACATCTTGTCACAGCAATCAGAAGGGTAGCTGACCCACTTCCTGTTTCCTGAAGCTCATGGAGTCACTAAACACATCTGTCCACGTTCACCAAAGGTGCAGAAGAAACACAGGTTACTGCTTCAGTCCAGGCCTAGATGAGACTATTGCTCAAAACCACCTCTTAGAAAATGAAGCAAAAACCCAAACAAATTTAAGAGGTGCCTATGAAAACAAAACAAAAACAACAAAAACTACTGACATTGAAAACCATAACATCACCACAGGCTGGAAACAAGAATAAACTCAACAACGAATCTCATTCACAGCCTCAACTAATATTCAGAATACACAGCCTTGAGGAAACAAAACAGAGCTAAAGTCACAGGCAGCAGCTTTTCTAGCACAGAGGGGAGGGACCACCTCAAGGGGGTAGGTGAATTAAAAGTGTATCCTGGAATTTAGCTCTGCCCTGGGAAGAAAAAGCAGCTCCTTTAACTTTGGGAAAAATAGTTTTCAAGTGTGGAGTCCCCAGGAATCGTGCATATTTTTGCCCTGATTTGTGCTGTGGGGCTAAGATGCCCTCATCTGCACATGCCCAGAGCACACCTATCCTTAAAGAGCCCCCCTGAAGACCCTGAGAGGGAATGGCACACACTGAAGCATCAGCAAGCTCTTCTTCGAGTAGAAAGCAGATAAAGGAGGTCTCAGTGGGGTGGTAGAGTGGAGCTGGGACTCGGAGGACCATAGGAGATTGCCAAGGACACCCAGAACTTGAAGAGGGTCTTCTGAGGCATAGAGTCTGTCTAGGGCAACATCCCAGCTGTAGCAGAGAAAGGTCTGCAGAGGACCAGGCTGAACTGAGGCCAGCAGCTAGGCTGAGTCCTACCCAATAAGAAGCCAGCAAGTCTGGGCTTTACCCTGAGATGGTAGGAGGGAGAGGCTCAGCGCTGACCAATAAACCTTGGCTGCTGGCGGCTCTGAAGCTGGAGCTGGAAAGAGGCCATAATGGAGGGGGCTCTCCCATCCCTAAGAAGCCCAGACGCTGGAGAGTTTAAATGGGAGAAAAAACAACCAAATGCATCATTCACACTCTCCCTTTACTTCCAAGAGACAGATGCATGAGGAGAAGCAAAATTAACCATTCACTGAAGAAGGGAAAAGGCAACGTGAGGCCATGGAGCCTGTCCTGTGCGATTTCAGTGTGACTCTGAGGTAGAGATGCTCAGCATAGGTCTTGAGAAGCCATGATTGACACCCGAGCTCCTGCTCTACCCCTCTTCCATCACAGCATCTGAACCTTTCAAGATACAGCGCTGTGGTCATTACTTGGCCTCTGCTGTGTTTATGAATGCTTTCATTCCAGCATCTTCCCAGCCTAATAAATTAGGCCTAATGAGTTGCTTTCCTGCTGCATTAAAAAGGACATGACTGCATGTTTTTCATAAACATGTTTAACCATAAATCTGCTTCATCTGATCGGTGAGCCAATTCTGCCTGCAGAAAAATATGAGATTCTTCCAACAGAGCTTAAAATATCAAATGTCCCTGCGAGTGACAGTAATAAGAGCAATGACACAAGCCACCCTCATTACCAACGATGCTCATTTGCTTCATGCTTCGCACCGTAAACGCCTTCGCACATGTTGTCACAGTAAGCCCACATACAGGTGACACTAACTCTGCTTTACAGGCGATGAGAGACCTGAGCCCCATCCATGAGGCTCAGATTCAGGGCCATGCAGCTGATGGCTGAGGCTCAGATTCGGGGCCATGCAGCTGATGGCTGAGGCTCAGATTCGGGGCCATGCAGCTGATGGCTGAGGCTCAGATTCAGGGCCATGCTGATGGCGGAGGCTCAGATTCAGGGCCATGCAGCTGATGGCTGAGGCTCAGATTCAGGGCCATGCAGCTGATGGCTGAGGCTCAGATTCAGGGCCATGCAGCTGATGGCTGAGGCTCAGATTCAGGGCCATGCAGCTGATGGCTGAGGCACACATTCAGGGCCATGCAGCTGATGCAGCTGATTATCTCCAGACTCCCTGCTCTTTTACACCAGCTTGTAATACAAATAGGAGAGTGTGGTGGCTAATTTTAGTGATCAAATTTATTGGATTGAAAAGTGCCTAAAGCATTAATGTGTGTACCTTTGAGTGTATTTGTGAGGACGTTTCCACAGAGGACTAACCGAGAAGGGAACATCCGTCCTGGATATGGGAAGCACCATCCCATGGGCTACAGTCCCTGACTGAAAAAAAAAAAATGTAAATATCAAAAAAGCAAGTTGAGCACAGGCATTTCCTTCTCTCTGCTTCCTGAGACACCGAAATAAGGGCAAGCAGCACCTGTGAGCTCCTGTTACCATGCCTTTCCCACTATGATGGGCCTTATCTCCTCAAAACTTGAGACAAAACCAACCTTATTCCCTTAAGTTGTTCCTTGCCAGGAATATAGTTATACCAGTGAGAAGAGTAATTGATACAGGGAGAGTTAAGAGGAATCTGCAGAAAGGACCTCCAAAGCTTCTGTTTGAAACTAGCCCCAGGTGAGCATGAGGAAAAGCATTTATGTGGTCCCGGATGCTGGCTAATCAGAACCCTGAGGAACACTGTGCTCACAATGGATTTGCTGAGGCTAGCTACCAACAACTCAGGTTAGAGCTGTGGTTGGAATAAATGAAAACTGTGCTGCTGTGAGCTTCTGATCACAGGGACAAGGCACTGGGCACTCACCACTGCTGGCCAAATAATGCCAGAGAAATCTAGATGTCTGTGGGCAGTGGTGATGACTGGTGGCTAGTGAGTGAGTGGACAGAAGGATGAACAGGCAAAGGGATGGGTGCACATAACTGAATATGTTGTTAGACAGGTGGAAGTGATGCCAGGTGGATGGACAGAAGGGAGGGAGGGAGGGAGGGAGGGAGGGAGGGAGGGAGGGAGGGAGGGAGGGAGGGAGGGAGGGAGGGAGGGAGGGAGGGAGGGGAATTGGTTTAGTGGAGAGATTAGTGGATGGTTAGAGGGACAAAGAGCAGACAAGTTCTCCAGCGGCCAAGTCACTGAGTCATTTTAAGCACAAGTTTTAAAGTCACAGATGACTCAAGAAAGAAAATGGGGGCTTGTTTTTTCAACCCAAAGCTAATCTTACTTAAATCAAAACAGAAAATTTTTAAGCTATTTTACTTAAGCTATATTATTTATTTCAGTCGTCATATTAAGGCTGGGTCTCAACACTGTCACAGTGTTGTATATCCACATTACTATTAAGAGAAACAAACCAGGGTTAGGGTGTAGGTCAGCTCTCCTAAAATATGCAAGGCCTAGGTTTGATCCGACCTCCCTTCCTCTCAAAAAAACTGAAGAAGAGAAAAATAAAAACAGTTCATCTGTTTGTGGGACACGGAATTCTCTGATGCCCTACCAAGATTCTCAGTACCTGCACTGAGGACAGTCATATAAACCAACACACCAGTTTACCCCCAACAGTTTCATAAGGAGCTCCCGTCTGGGTAGACAATGGGTCAGCGCATTTCCTTCTAATTGACTGAGGAAATATTCAACCACAACATTCTTTCTCGGAGTGATTCAAATACTGACTATATGGCATGAATATTTCCTCCATGTAATTAAATGCCACTTTATAAAATTTTCAATGGCCACATACTCTTACATTCAATAGAGGAAGAATAATAGTCAACCTTTCCCCTACTGCTAGGCATTTGGCAATTTCTGAGTTTTTATTATTATGATCATCACTTGATTAAAAAATATCTCATCAATGAAAGTTTGTGTTCTTCCCTGGAAACTTTTCAAATGAAGTCCCAGGGACTGGAGAGATGACTCGGCAGTTAAAAACGCTGGCTGCTCTTACAGAGGACTTGAGTTTTGTCCCCAGCACCCACATAGGTGGCTCACACCTGTAACTCATCTACACTCACTTGCACATACACACACACACACACACACACACACACACAAATTTTATAAATTAAAAATAATTATTTTTTTAAATCCTTTGGATACATTCAAAAGATAAAATTAAGGTCTAAGAAATGACATTGATACCTCACTAGGTGTTCATTTGTAAAATTTCCCACCAGTATTATATGACCTGCTCAAGTCGCCACACCTGGCTGCAGGGGAGACTTTGAAAACACCTCACCAGTTTGCATCTTTACATCTTTATTCGCTAGCACTCAGGTTTCACGGACATTTCATGACATTTCTCTGCATTTTGAACAACCGAGTATGTCGACAATTGAGTCAGCCACAGTTTTCAGTGAGGTTGGTTCTCACCTCTGCTCTTCATCTCTTATTTGTTGCCAATTGCCCAACTCTGTTGTTGACTTACTCATGCGTGCCTTCCCACATGCTTTCATTTCAGCCTGATGACTGCACGTACAGAACCGACTTTCTTTATTACAGAGTCCATAACAGATGCCTTCGAAGCTTCAGCCCTGTTTCCTCTGGGGATTCTGTGGCATTGTTTCTTTGTCTGTTCAATGCTGTCACCATGACTGGCTTTCTTGTTGCGTAACATGCACACAGCTCTAGGTTTGGTTTTGAATTTTCCAATTTATTCCTCTTTGGTGATACCACCCTAACCACATCTTGTGTTTCGTGGCCACAGTGTAGAAAGATGCTCTGTATCCCACTGCTGGGTCTGTGGGTGCTGTTAGAATCCTGCCTATAGAACTAAAGTGGGATAGGAGGCTGGGTTTCATTGACAACTTGATTGGATTAAGAGACCCCTAGGGCACTAATGAGACATGGCTGTGAATGTGCTATGAGGGTGTTTCCAGAGAGCATTTCTTTGGAGGAGAAAGAATACCCTGAATGTAGGTTGCATCATTCCATGGGCTGGGGTCCTGGACTGAAGAAAAAGGAAAAAATAAGAGCACCAGCCAAGCACCAGCCAAGCACCAGCATTCCCATCTGTCTGTCTAGAGGTGAGCAGGCAGCCTTATGCACCAGTGCCGGACCTTCCTGGCCATGATGTACTGTACCCTCAAGTCACAAGGCAACAGAATCCTTTTCTCCTTGAAGTTGCTTTTTGTCCAGTATCTATTCACAGAGATGAGAAGTGTAACTCATGTGCAACAGAATATATACCAGCAGGAATCTGGGCACAAGGGAATGGGCATGCAACAGGCCATTTCCAGACAACCCTGGCTGACACACACCAAGGGGCATGGTATCGGCAAGCTGTCACCAATCCCAGAGGTGAGGTATCCTGGCCACAGATAGGTCTTCACAAAGTCAGTACAACAGCCGTGACCTGACAGAAGCAGCAAACCAGATATGCAAATCAAGGCCAAAGTTGGGAATAGAAACTTCACGGCCATTTGATGGGCTTGGGCCCTTTAACACAGCCTCTAAAAGTGATGTCATCGTATCCCGAACACTAATCAAGTGGCATTGGTGACAATGCTACAGTGAACACTGTTCCAGGTGTGTCAAACTGCAGTCTGCAGACCACACGCACCCAGGGATAGCTGTGAATGGGGCCTCCAGCAAAAATCACGCACTTAGTTAAAACGTTATGAGGGGGTTTTCAAACTTGATTGTGTGGTTCTCAAGCATAAACTTTGTAGGTGATATGTCACAATGTCAAGTGGCTGGGTGTGCCTAAGGGCCTTATCCTACACCAAAGAAAGGCCTTCAAAATAAGCATCTGAGGTTGCTGGGAACAGTTTTTTAAGAACAAGGGATCTGGATGTGGATTTGGTATGTGATGTGGTTGGAATGTCCCTTCCAAAACAAAATTCATTTCAAAATTGTCATGGTAACAGTGATGCATGTAGGACTACAAAGAATTAGGCCATGTGGGCTCTGCTCTTACACACACCCTCTGAAGGAACTAAGGACCTGCTGTAATGTAGTCCTGGAGGGACAGGTTTTCAAAGGCTGATGCACACTCTTGAGACTTCCGGGTTTTTTTTTTGTAGCCCAGGCTGGCTTCAAACTCAGGATCCTTGTTCTTTAACCCTCTGAGTGTTAAGATTATAGGTGTGTGCCACAATGCTCAGCGTGAGGTTAATATGAACAGTGGAATTTTTTAATCCTTTCTAGGATATACTTACTGGGAATGGGCAGACATCACTTGAAAAGAAAACTAGACATGAGCGAATGAGCAAAAGATGGCGTTCCAGAAATATCTGGTGACTGGATGAGCAAATGCATCCCTACTTCCTCTTTCTTGGGAGAAAACTGTTCTCCTAGGTCATCCCATACTGCAGGGAAAACTTTTTCCTCTGAGCACTCACAATGCTTCTCTGCACAGAGTATTTCCCAAAACCAGGATCCTCGAGCCCCTAAAGACACCGTCTCTGAGTTTTGCAATACAATAACTGTGTGAACTGGCAGGATGAACATGTTGCCATGATAAAGTGGCACCTGTGTTCCACGGCCCACACCTGCCTTAGTGAATGCATTGGAGCAGTCAAGGTCAAATGTCTAGGAGCATCTAACAAATGTTGAGAGTGCAACCATTCATAGGTAAAGCAAGAACAGTCATCACATGGCACCTGTGTTGTGAGCGCGCCACGCTCTTGATTGTGAATGTCTCAGAGGCTGTTCTGCTGGCTTGCAGATGCATTCTTCAGACTCTGTCTTTGTCCTACCAACGGTAAGTAAATATACACTGAAGAATATTCTATCAACCAGGACGTGAATTTTTTTTAAAGCATCAGATGATATGTAATTTCCAGGCTACAGACATGTCTCAGTAGATAAAGTGCTTGCCATGAAAGCAAGAGGACCTGAGGGTGATATCCAAAGACCTAAGTTTGATGTGCATGGGAGGTAGAAACAGCAGGATTCCTAGGGCTTGCTAGCCAGCCAGCATAGCCAAATCAGCATTGAAGAGACCGTGCCTTGAAAAATAAAGTGGAGAGCAACCAAGGAAGACATCTGACATTGACCTCTGATTTTTACATGCATGCCACACTTGCCTGCACAAATACACGCACACACTCGCATACGACACATCAACAATTGTGGTATTTTCTTTTACTGCTGTTAAGTGGGCTTAATTAAATAATGGATCTGTGGCTCAGAATCAGCCCCACGTTAAACAGAAGAAGAACTGGCCCATGATGACTCAAACAATAGTCCTTATGTGAAAAATCAAATCCAGACACTGGTGAGTGAAATACGAAATGGAGAGATAAAGTGTTTCCCGCTAAGCCCGCCATTAGAGAGACAAACTTCGTGTTGGCCGTTTGGATCTTATTCAAGTTAGATTTTTGTTTGTATAACATTTGTAAATTTGTTTTAGAGTTAAGATTGTATAAGAACTTATATAAGCTGAAGGATTTGTACCTAGTCGTATGTTTACACACATTTAAATAATATAATAATAAAGGTAGCTTGAGTCAACACTGGGCATCCTGGGAATGTTTTCCCTTATAAAGAGCCTGTATGCTGCAGGGGTAAGAGCAACACTGGTCCTGAGCCTGATAAACCACAGCTTAACCACTGAGGCAAAGGCAGCAGCTGGCTAGTAAACTCACTCTCCAAACCTTCAACTGGTGCCGGGCATGGCTGGGCACGGGAAGAACCTGCCTTGGTGGGTGATTTTTAACCTGAAAAGAAGGTCTGCTTGTTTGTAAGTCCTCTTTGTAAATATTGTCCCGGGTTGGGCAGGAAGGGGCAGGTTTTCAAAACACCCATAATCATCTTCTTCTGTGTGTTCCTTCTGCCTTGGATCTGCCTTCCAGAACGCAAACAGCCTCCAGCGGACTTGCCAGGGAGTGAGGGAGAGAGACCAGCCTTCTCCAGGACTGACGGCATCTCTGATTTTTATCAAAAATCAGAGCTTGTTCTTTGGGCTGTTTAGGGATAAATCTGCCTCTCCTGCTTTACTACAGTGTGGGAGCTAAGGGGAGGAGAGATGTAGAGACAGGAACTGAAGCCTTTGTGCAGGCAAACCCATAAGGGGAAGCATGCAAGACCAGGGCTGGCGCGGTAGCTCTGCACACTGCCAGAGAGCTCTCCCCAGCCTTGGCTCCTCTAAAGACACGGCCTTGTTTCCTCCTAAGGCAGAGAGGCACTGAAATCCTTCCAGCAACGACGGAAGCCGCAGCCAGTCCGTCCCTTTCGCATGTCCCTGGGTTCGGGTACTAAGGTGAGAATTCTGTGCCAGTGTGTTAACAAGTGGAGAGAAGATCTTGGCTTCATCATTAAAGGGAAGCATCTGCTCTGACATCAGAATCTTTCCCTGGGTTTTCAATGTTTACCTGAAGTGAAAAAAAAAACAAAACAAAACACCCAGGAATCTACTGGGAAAGATACGTGTGCTTCAAGCAAGCCTGATCCTGCCTGGAAACTGGCCTTGGGATAGTTAGGGAAAAAAATAGTGAAGAAACCTGGTCTCCTCAGCCTCCTGTCAGAGCTGGAAGGAGCTCAGAGATAATGGAGCGTAAGTTGTTCTTGTTTCGTAGTTTGGGAACAGGCTCAGAAGAACCACCTATCCCAGCCACACAAGCACTTGATATCAAAGTTTAAAATATTGGACTCCTGACCCCTACTCCAGGGCTCTCCCTGGAGAACCACAATTACATCTTCCCCACCAGGAAGGAGGCACAGTTTAACACATTCCCTGGCTAAGCAGTACCATCTTTTTACAACGATGGTCCTGAGAAGCCACTGACTTCCTCAACCAGATGCAAGACAAAAAAAAAAAAAAAATCTTGGGAGATGGTGAGATTGCTTAGTGGATAAAGATAAGTTGGTGTGCAATCCTGAAACCTGAGTTTAATCCCTGAAACACATGTATTTGACTCCACCAAATTGTTCTCTGACCACCATACATGTTTCCTACCCCAGCACGTAGCTAACATAATGCAATAATAACACAACTTCGTAAAAAAAAAAGGGAACTCTTGAGATTCAACTAATTCCAGATAGGATCTTAGAGGCTCAGAGATATAATTTATCCACAGCAGAAAAATGCAGCAGAGGCAGAGAAAAGACCTATGGATCTGGAGCCCAAGAGAGTCCCAAGACTGTGCACCATACCTCCTGCACCCCACAGATTAGCTGGGAGCCAAGCTCATAGACTGGTCGGAGATCAGAATGAGATGATGACTGTTAAGTGCTTATCCAGTGTTCTGATAGCTTCCACCACCATCACCACTACCACTACCACAATCCTTGTCGTGATTTGAATAAGAATAGCCTCCATAGGCTCATATATTGTCTCTCTACATCAATATAACAGTAACTAACACAGAAGTTGGTACCAGGAGTGGGGTACTGCTGTGATAGGCCTGGCCATGTTTTTGGTTTGGAGGAATATGGAAGACTCTGGGACTCTGGATGAGGAAAGTGGTTGAACATTGAGAGGTTTAATGGGCCATTCTAGTAGGATGATGCAAAACAGCATTGGGAGTGATGTAAATCATGAGGGCCCAGCTCAAGAGGTTTCAGAGGGGAAGAATATTAGTAAGCGGCCTAGAGATATTTTGGCAAAGAATGTGGCTGCTTTTTTCTTTTATCCTAAAAATCTGCCTGAGGCTAAATTAAAGAGTTTTGGATTGATAGCACTGGCAAAGAAGATTTCAAGACAGCCTAGTATGGACTCTGTCGTGTGGTTATTAGTAATTGCTCTTCTGCAAATATATAATGAAATGGAGCAAGCAGGACAAAGAGAAATACAAAGTGTACAGTTCAAGGAGAATAGGAGCATCAGCAATTTCAGTGCTCAAGGAGATAAAATGTTTGAAGAAAAGCCTGATGCCTAGTGGAATAAAGGGAGTGAGTGGTGAGCTTAGGGCAGGATCCCACTCAACTAAGCTTCCAACTTGTGGAAAGGAATGGAAGAAAAGCTTAAGCAGTGAAGGAAACCACCACCAACAGAAAGCTGATGCAAATGTAATTGAATGAGGGGGACCAAGTTCCAGCTCCATTAAACAGCAGAATTTGACACCTTTGGCTTGTGGTTCTGGCTTTCGAGTTAAGGATAGAAGAAAGGGGTTATGGAATCTCCCTCTGTGACTAAGAAAAGCTGCTGAGGCTAGGCATGTGTCATGAGTGTCTCTGCATGGAGGCCCAGAAAGGCCTTTTGCTTGGAGTTGTGAAAGTAAAGTCTGGATTACACTGGAGACCTCAAGATATTGGAGATGCCAGAATTGTGTGATACCTACCACGGAGAGCTGCTAACAGGTGGGGGACCAGCCCAAGAGAAAGAAGTGTGTTGCAGTCAACAGAGCTGAAAGGAGTTGGAGATCTGAAGAGCACTTTGACATCGGACATGGAGATGCAGAATTTGGAGCTTGCCCTGTTGATTTTTTGGACTTGCTTTGTCCAGTATTTCCTCACTGTGTTCCCTTTCCTCCTTTTTGGGATAGCAATGTATATTCTGTCCCATTGTATGTTGGAAGTATGTGATCTGCTTTTTGATATTATTTTACAGGGGGTTACAGTAAAAAAGATTGACATGAATGTCAGAAGAGAGTTTGAACTTTGGACTTTTAAACAGTGTTGAGACTGTGATAGACTATGCAGACTTTCAAAGTTGCTCTGAATGCATTTTTGCATTATGATATAGCTATAAGCCTATGGGGGCCAGGGAATGGAATGTGGTGGTTTAAATAAGAATGGCCTCCATGGGCTCATAGATCAAATGCTTGATCACCATGGACACTTTTTGAAAGAATTAGGAGGTGTAGTCTTATTGGAGAAAGTGTATCAATGGGTATAGGCTTTGAGATTTCAAAAGTCTATGCAAGGCCCAGTTTCTCTCTCTCTCTCTCTCTCTCTCTCTCTCTCTCTCTCTCTCTCTCTCTCTCTCTCTCTCTCTCTCTCTCTCTGCTTGCTGTCTGTGGATCAGGATGTAAAGCTCTCAGCTACTACCCAGCACCATGCCCATCTGCTTTCCTCCATGATGATAATGGACTAACCCTCTGAAACTCGTAAGCGAGCCTCAGATTAAATGCTTTCTCTAATAAGTTGCCTGGGTCATGGTGTCTTCACTGCAATAGAACAGTAACTAAGACAATCACCATCACCACAACCATAGTTACACCATCATCATTACCACCACCACTGCTCTCACCACTACACAATCTTCACCATTACTACCATTGCTACCATCACCAACATTATCATCCCCACCATATCACTATTACCAGAACTACCTTTATTACCTTGTCTCTCAATTCAGGACACTTTGCACTGCAATAATTTTCTTCTTTTATTATTTCTTGACTTCGATATTTAAATAAGTCTGAAAATTAAACCTTCTATGTTTGACATTTCCTAGCCCAGTGCCTACAACTCTAGGTCCAAAATGAACAAAATACATTCCACAAATCTGCCAGGTATGTAGCACCCCTGGTTGGTTCTTTGATGACCATCTCAAGGTCATCATGCTCACAACCGTGTTAAGTATGCATACTCATTCTGGACAACAGCACTATCCTTCTGGCTTCCATGCAAAAAGATGAGCAGATCTAGGAACTTGTGGCCCTCAAGAGAAGTTCTAAACAACCTTGTGGAGATCATTAGGTAATAAAGTCTGCTTTATATCACCATCTGTGGAGACTACTCACCTCTTTTACTCAGCAGAGAAGGTGAGAGCCATTTCTGGCCACTAACTGAGAACACAGACTGACAGAGGAAAGAGGAAAAGTTAAAATCAAACTGGGGGCTTGGTCTCTTACTTTGAGCTCTGGAAGGAATGGGCAGAGAACAGCAGCGCTGAGAAGCCATTCTGCAGAAGATCTGCACCCCATGCACCTTCCCAGTGGTTCACTCCTGCAGCAGTACCTCGGCAGAGGTGCAGGCACAGATCATCTCCTCCCATGGAATGCTTCTGCCCAATGAAGAGCCGTCCGGACCCTTTCTGCTGCTCTCTTCATCCCAGCCAAGAACAGAGCTAGAACGAACAACCCACTCAACTCGTTGCCTTTTCTTCCACTCTAGCAACAGCTTGTTCCAGCACTTTCTAGGCATTGTCTCCTTTAACTATCAGTGACCAAAGAGGCTGTGCCTATGACTGGTCCCTGTTTAACAGGAATGTCCTCTCCCATTGATGCTGGCTCAGGCCTTTCTGTGCAGTTCACAAACCCTAGCAAGATATCACAGACTGAATGCTTAGATCCCTCCAAGAGGTATGCTGAGACCCTAACCTTCCAGGTAACTAGGCAATGAGTGTAAAGCCCTCATGAAAGGGATCAACACCCTTACACAAAGACCCTGGGAGATGCATTCTCTATTTCTTCTGCCATACGAAAAATATAACCGGAGGATGGTTGTTTACAAACCAGAGATGGTCCTCATCAGATCCCCCATGCTGCCACCCTGACCTCAGACTTCCAGCCTCCCAAAGTATAGAAAGCCAATTTCATCTATAAGCCACCCAGTACTTGATTTCAGCAGGCCAAAGTGATGAAGACAGGGCCTCTGAGAGGAGATGCCAATTCATTTTTCTTATTTCTCCACCAAAACAAGACTTGTTACCCTCACTGTACACACAAAAACTAGGAAAATTAGGCTGTCAGTGAGTGTACCAGCTCCCACACAAATCAGTGCCAGAACTAGAACAATCAGGACCTCTGACCTGAAATCTGAAGCCATCTTCATCACATCCCAGGACAGACATGTGGACATGTGAGGAAGCTCCCAGAACACGTACCAAACCAGAAAAATTTATTTCAGTCATTTAAAGATTGAGAGAAAAGCTGTGAGAACTGACCCAGAATCACTGGAAAGTGATTCACTATTCTAGCTAGCCCACACCCCATGGTCATTATTTTAAAATGATGAAACCAACCATGAAATGGTTGCTGGTGCTGGAGCTGTGCCCCTGTCAACATCCGGTGTGTGGGCAGGCCCTGGGGGCCATACTGCTGATGCAGTGGGTTAGGGCAGAAGCTGCCTTCCGGTGAGGTTGGTGTGCCTGTCTGGAGACAGAGTCGGGGCAGGGAGAATGATGAAGGGACCACTGGGTTTTCTTTGTTCTCCAGCTTTGCCCTGTAGCCACCGACAAGTTACACTGGGTTTCAGGATCTGCCGCTGAGATGCTGGGCATGTAACCTCCCCCACTCCCATCCTGCCTTGCTACCACATATCCCAAGGAGATGAGCTGGCAGCTAGATGTCACAAGAAATGAACTCAAGGCCGTGTTGGCAGAATTAGGGCTTGGGCAGATAACAATGCTGTGTCACATGTCACTATACTCAATAGGAGAGAGATTCTATCACCGGTGGCGGGGGGGGGGGGGGGGGGGGGGGGTTAACCTCAGAATGCCTCCCCTCCTCCTACCTTCCTGCCTTTCTTCATATCCATCTATTCTCTAATAGCACTCCCGCTTCTCCCAACAAGAGGCAGAATCTAAATCTCTTCTGTATAGGAACTGGCCTTGTTTCAGCCAAAAGGAAAGGTAAGAAGGAAGGAAACTGTCTTAGTCACTTTTTATTGCATGGATAAAATGCCAGATAAAAAGTAACTTGTGGAAGAAAGAGTGTCTCGGTTTACATTTCTAGGGGGATGAAGTCCATCATGGTGGGCAACATGGCAGCTAAAAAGGGAAGCTGAGAGCTCACATCTTCAAGTGCAAGAATGAAGTAGGGAATGAATCCGAAGTATAGCCAGACCTTAAACTCTCGACATACTTCCTTTAGCAAGGCTGCACTCCCTAAATCTCCCCCAGACAGAGCCACCAACTGGAGACTCAGTGTTCAAATGTCTGAGTCATGGCGGGGATGGGGTGGGGTGGGGGCAGGTAATAGTTCTCATTTAAACCACCAGAAAGGAAAAGAGCAATGTAGCATTAAGCTCAGAGGTATCTCAAGGAGACAATGCATGCTGTTTCTACCTCACGGAACTTTATCACCGTGGGGACAAGTCCAGACTCATTTGTTGATAGTGACAGACATATGGTCCCATCGCCCTCTTCCCCTCAGTAGATAGCTGACTCTAAGGCCAGACATGTAGATGAGGCTGTCCTAGACCACCCAAATCCAAGTTGTTTGCCAACTAAATGTAGACCTAAGAGCTCATTAGGAACTGAAAGCCCTGTCTCCATCAGTGAAACCAGCTGGCCAATCCACAGACTGAAGATATGATGGTTGTTTAAACCACAGCCCCAGGGTGTACTTTGCTACTCAGTAATAGCATAGATTAAGAAGGAGCGTTGGGAATGCCTCACAGAGAGGATGATACCTAGGGAGGGTCAGGAGAAAAAAAAAACCAATGGATTGTTGAATGGTTGGTTAGAGAAAACAGCAAATATAGCAAGGAAAAAATGGCAAGAAAACAGCATTATGCCCAAAGGCCCATGAAGAGCCCTAGTGTGTCCCTAGAATCCAAGCTGGAAGTGAGGCATACCTGGACCAGAGTCTGGAGAAGGATACTATCCAGCCATGAAATCCTCCCCCATGGGTCCTCAGACTGCTGATTCAATGGCCTCAATTTATCATAGGTCTTTGACAAGGTATGAAAAGGAGCAAAGTCAACGCATTTGCCCCTGTGCTGAGGACTGGAGTATTTCAAACAAGTCCAGAGAAAGTGGGGTTGTCAATTACCATGCAAGTTTCCTCTCTAGTGCTGATAAAAAGTTTTTAAAGCTGTGGTGAGCACAGACCCCTCAAGAGCATGCCCATGACAGAATGAGGAAGGAGTCCCAGCGTTAGATGAGAAGATGAGGAAGAAGTCCCAAAATGAGATGAGATGAAAGCCTGTTTCCCAGGACTTGGGGGGGGGGGTTGGGAGGGGGAGGGTGTTGGAGCGAGTGTTGTTTGAGACAATGTCTTCCTATACCACACACCCCACCTCAAAAACTGGAAAGAGCAAAAATGCTCAGAGAACAGTGGGCGATTTCAACTGCCTCTTCCACCATTTGTGAATTAAATCCAACATAAACTCCCATCTCCCGAGAATCCGCCAGTAATGCTTAGAACCATGACTCCTGAAGTCTGGGAAAAAGGTGAGAGGAGTTCCTGTGGCCGCTGATGAAGGCTGTTGAGACACCTAGGGAAGCGCTATCCAGCCAACTCTGCAGAAGGACTTCATGACTCCAGCAGCAGGCAGCCAACGCCCCAGCACGCCACAGTCTAATCCTCACTTGGCCAACCCTCAGAGCGGAATTGCTGCAGGCTGGCCCCAGCCTTCACTCCCAGACATATCCAGGCTTGGTCGGCTGAGAGGCACTCACTGAAGTTGGCCCAGATGGTCAGATCAAGTGTCTGCCTGAATTCCTACTGAGCTAGCTTTATCGCATTCCTGTTATCTCTATGCTGGTAACTGGATCAAATATACTCTTCCTGGCAGCACAAATCAATGGATAAAGGAAAGATTGTTCGATAGGATTGTGCTGGGCTAACAGGTTAGTAAATTGAAGGGATAATGGAGTTAGCTTATCTTCTTGCACCATGAACTGAAAAGGAATGCCAGACGGGTCAAAGAGCTTAAAAATCAACTTGCGGATCACCAGGTAGCTCTAGAATTTTCCTTGGTGAAAGAGATCAAGATACAACTGATAGGTTGGGCTGCATGAGAATAGTTCACATACCATATTTTTATAAAGTGAAAAATAGAAGAAAAAACTTTACAAATTCATAGGCATTGGGAATATTTTAAGAAAAAATGTGAATACCTCAGAAGTAAGCATATAAGAAGAGCTTCTGACTTGAAAATGATTTTCAATCTTACCAGTAGTAAATAAATACAATTAGGTGTTTGCAAACAATAAAGAAATATCGCTATGATGATCATCTACTAAAACGAATTTTTAACTCTAGTAAGATGGGCTGTTGGTGCACCTGGAACTGTTACAAGCAGTAATGCTGAAGATTTGAATAGATATTTGGAGGTGCCTTGAAAGAAGAATCAGAAACAGCCAAACACTTTGACCCATTCCATCTCTAGGAATCTTTTCTATGTGAATATATCAAAACTGAAGGAAATGCAACATTTTTTAATAATGAAAGATTTGGCAAGGAATTTGAAGCCCTTAAAAGAGCAATTAAACTGATGGTTTTTAAAATTGAGAAAAAAAGTTTAAAACCATGTGTGTGCAATTTAAAGTTACATGGATGTATTACAAAATCTCCTAACAACACCAGAAAATTATTCATCAAAACTCCTACCATGGCTCTTGGGTGTTAGAGCTAGACTTTTTCCCTGTAATTCCCAATTGATAAATTGTGTTTGTTGGTTTGTCAACCTGACACAGACCTAAACATATTTGGGAAAAGGAATCTTGATTGAGAAAATGCCTCCACTGGAGTTTCTATAAATAAGACTATAGGGCATTATCTTAATTAAAGATTAATGGGAGAGAGCCCAGCCAACAGGGAGTGGTGCCACCCCTTGGCAGGTGGTCCTGAGTTGCATAAGTAAATGGGTTGAGAAAGCCATGAGGAGCAAGCCAATAAGCAACATTCATGCATGGCCTCTGCTTGAGTTTCTGCCTGCAGGTTTCTGCCGGGACTTCCCTCATTGAGAGACTGTGACCTTGAGCTGTAAGCTGAAATAAACCCTCTCTTCCCCAAGCTGCTTTTGGTCATGGTGCTTTATCGCAGAAATAGAAACCTAAATAGGACATAAATATAGTTATGTGGTGGTATTAGTTGTATAGTAGGAGCCTGTTACATGTATATACATATGCAAATTAATTAAAAGAAAATTAATCACATATCTTTCCTAGTCACCTTGCTCCCGGCTGTTGCTTCTTCCTCCAAAAACTTCTTTTTGTTTGTTTGTTTGTTTGTTTTGTTTTGTTTTTCCAGACAGGGTTTCTCTGTGTAGTTTTGGTGCCTGTCCTGGATCTCGCTCTGTAGACCAGGCTGGCCTCGAACTCACAGAGATCTGCCTGGTTCTGCCTCCCGAGTGCTGGGATTAAAGGACTGTGCCACCACTGCCCAGCCCAAAAACTTTTAAATCAGATTGATTCAGTACAGTACCCAGAAGATACGCCTAAATGTTGGTGTGATGAATGGATGGATAAACAAGTAAGCAGATGAATGAGTGATTCTGTGAGGGAATGAATGAGTAAACACATAAATAACTGGGCATTCTCTTTCTACACAGGGGCTTTAAAACCTGGAAACATCTTGACATTGCACACTTGTTAGTGAGATCATGTTCTCTTGCAGGCATGAAAAATCTCCAACCCCTCAGGTCCCTTCTGCTCATGGCTCCCTTAATGGACCAGGTTCTCTGATCTCTCTTTGCCCAGAATGCCCATCTCTGATCAACAGACAGAGTCTAACTATATTTGTTAATGTTCAAATAAGCATTGGCTTCTTCAGAAATGAAAGAACCCTTCCTCTTTTCCTGCCCTCTGCATCCTTTATGAGCATATGTTATTCTCATTTGTTCACACGATTGCACCCCACTCACTTCCACCACTCCCCCGGGGTTGTAAGAAGTGGTAATCTGGTTTTGTGCCCTCCCTGTCTGGTGTGAAGTTGACTATTAGATGCCTTTCGAAGAAAGGGCCTAAGCAAACTCAGTATCTCATGGTCTTATCGAGCTCCCTGACACTGACTCAGAGCTTTCAGACCCATCTAGCTTTTTCAGCAAACAGGTCAGACCGATAGATGAATGGGTGACTTATCACACCCCTAAAGTGGGACACAAAGCACGCACCAAGAGTCCTGTGATAAGAGCTTCTCATCCAGAACTCCATTGTCTGCTCATTCGGCTCCTGGCCAGCTCCATTGTCTCAGGTTCTTAGAGCTCTCTAGGATAAGAATGGGAGTGTCGAAGGCACACGCTAGTGGCCCTGAATCTCACGACAGATCACATTTACGACTCACTCTACCGTTCTGAGAGTGACCAACAAAAGAAGATAACCCAAATCTCTGCTTACTTGCTTAGTTTTATGAATAATAATAATATAATAATAAATTGTAAAATAGATCAAAAGTAATCTCTTAATATTCTTAACGAGAGCTAACTAGAATTCCACAGTATTTTAAAGAAAGTGATTTGGTTTTTTGAGCACTGGATAATGCTGTTGAATTTTTAGAGTTCCTTGCTTGATCAACCAGTGGCCTAGCATACATATGTCTAGCCCAAACCTTCTCTAGTCTTCCAACACACAGAGCTTCCAGGACCTCTCCTCCTCCATCAGCCTGTGTTCAGTCCGCCATCAAACGACGTTCATTGTATCTCCTGAACTCCACTCAGACCCATCTGTACTCTTTTTCTCCCCCTCTCAGACTCCCTTACCCTGTCTTGACCCCAGCCTCCTAGCCTCCTGTGTCTCTTTTCTTGCTAACCAGTGCCTATCAACACCCACCCCCACTCACATGAATATGAATCTTCCGAGAGCTACCGGAGGGATCCATTTAAAATTAAAACAGAACAAAACAAAACTTTTCCCTACTCCCACTTCTACCAGCCACCTGCAGCCAGATGCCCTGACTTTTGTCCCTCCTGAGACCTTGCAACCTTTGAGTCAAGTCACTGACCACAGTTAGAAGTGTGTGCATGTGTGCTGTGCTCTGCTTCTCCCTGCTGTCTCCCTCTGGACCACACTGTCCCTCTAGCCACACCCAGCTGGAAGACGGGAGAGATGGAAGAGCAGGTAGGGTGGTTGAGATGTACCCTAAGTGAAAGATACACACTAATTTTGAAGACTTGTTATAAGAAGCTGCACTATCTCAGTATTTTTAGACTGACTATCTGTGAACTATTGCTGAAGCTGCAATATTTTGTATGCGTTAGACTATAAGAAAGTATATTGTGAAAACTAATGAGCTTTTTATACATGTGTGTATGCATTGTTTGTATATGTGTGTGTGTGTGTGTGTGTGTGTGTGTGTGTGTGTGTGTGTGTACATGGAAGCCAGAAGTTGATGTTGGATATCTGTCAACCATACTCTACCTTATAAATGTTGAGAAAAGTTCTCTCATTTGAACCCAGAGCTTTCCAGTTCAGTTAGTCTAGCTATCCCGCTTGCTCTGGGAATCCCCTATTTCTGCTCTCTAGGTGATGGCTGGGATTAAGGGTGGGCCGCCACACTCACCCAGCATTTACATGGACGTGGGAGCTCTGAGCTCTGGTCCTCATGCTTATGATGCAAGCACTTTACCTGCTGAATCATCTATCCAGTCCCATAAAAATTAATTTTGCCCACTCTTTTTCATTTTAAGGGATGGTAAGAACACTCTGATTCTGTCTGTGGCTCCCACTGAATTTCTATGGGACAGCAGCAAGCAAAGGATACGTTTTGGTTGAAAAGACATTCTATGGCAAAGGCAGAAGCTGAGCATCACAAGAAGTTTTGAAGAATCAGGAAAAACTTTAAACATCATCAGAGGCTACAGAATGAATACGCTGTCCCTGTCCTGATGCTGGACACAGAAAAAAACAGGACTCCTCAAACAGTACAGGAGGATATTATCAGGCAATTGAGATAAATGTTGAGTCCAGAAACATTTCCTCAAAGCCTTGAGACTCTTCTGCATGGCAACCAAACCCAAGTCCCAGGGAGTCAGCCCTAAGACTCCAGGATGCTTTGCATGCAGAGCTCCCTGCATGCAAAATGAGTAAGCCTGGCACCCTAAGGTCTGGGAGTCTGCTCAGGGCTGGAACCATTAGCCTCTCCATGGGGATTCTGGAATGCACTGGCTGCCAGGAATACCACAATCTTTGCCTAAGCCACCTCCCCACCCACCCAACCCCACTCCCCCACCCCACCCCAGGAATTAATGCCTGCATCCTGGTCACTCATTTCTCCATTCAGAGATACTGAAGTTAAAGGCTTAGGCTTCCAGACTGAGCTTTTAAAGCAATCTTCACCTTCTCCTCCCTCAGGGTCTCATTCCCAGTCCCAGGAGACTCAGAGACCTTCTCCAAATACCCATTTCCTAGATCCTCTTCCCTTGGCCAAGGCCCTTCCTTCCTTCCTTCCTTCCTTCCTTCCTTCCTTCCTTCCTTCCTTCCTTCCTTCCTTCCTTCCTTCCTTCCTTCCTTCCTCTCTGGCCTGCAAACTGCACTCTTGTTTAAGAGCTGATCACTTCCTCCAGGATGCCTGCAGCCTGCCGAGAAGCCTTCCCTGCAGAGCTAGCTGTTTGTGCTTTCTCTGGAGTGACACTCCATATTGCTTTGTTCACACCTTCTTACAGCCCAGATTGTAAGAGGGCTGTCTGTCTATCTCTCCAGCTAAACTGTGAGCTTCTCCATTGTGGAGAGACAATGATACTATCCTTAATCTCTGGTGTCAGAAAAGATCCACACTTAACAGTGACTGCCTTAGGGTTGGAATTCCTTTCAACTTGCTCTACTGAGAAGGATAACATCCCCCTAAACACATTTTGCCAAAACTCAAGAGTCAGGCCACAGCAGTCATTACTAAGAACATGGCCTTTTAGGTCATGTAGCCCCGGGTCCCAGTTTTCAGCTCTACCACCTCAAACTGGGTGATCTTGACTAAATCATGCCACCTCACTGGGCCCCCTCCATCTGCAAAATGGAACAAAGGTTTGTCAGTTAGATAAAGTGAGGTGCTGTGTACAAAGTGTTTCACATGGATCTAAATTTTGTAAGTGCTCAATAAACCCCAGATAGTTGGCGCACACCTTTAATCCCAGCACTTGGGAGGCAGAGCCATGTGGATTTCTGTGAGTTCGAGGCCAGCCTGGGCTACAGAGTAAGTTCCAGGAAAGGTGCAAAGCTACAGATAGAAACCTTGTCTGGGGGTGGGGGGCACCCAGATAGTAATTTACATGTTAGGTATCAACCCAGGGCCACAGGAGCACAGACATCTCAGAAGGTTACCAAGAATTGCTACTTTTGCGACACTCGCAGAGCAAAATAGAGAAGAATTAACACTGCCAGCTCTGGTAGTCCAGGCCTGAAATCCCAGCTACTCAGGAGGTTGAGGCAGGAGGATTGAAAGGCTTGCTAGGGCTATGCAGTTAGTTGAAGGCCAGGCTGGTAACTTAGTGAGACACTGTTTCAAAGGAAAAAGGAAAGAGTAGGGGGGGGGGCAGTAAACAAAACAACAACAACAACAAAACTGCCAACATGACATGACTGCTCCATGATATGGTTAGGGTTTCTATTGTAAATATTAGAGAGTAGAGAGAAAAAGTAATGAAATGAACATGGCAGCAGTAGGCTGAACGTGACCAGAGTTAGGGAAGCAGGAGAGAAGGAGAGAACAGTAGAGACAGTGAGACAGCAAGAGAGAGAGAATAGAGGAGAGAGAAAGGAGAGAGAGACAGAGAGAGAGTCTGAATAGTAGGAATAGAATAGCAGGTGATAAGAAGGGTGAGTAGCTGTGGGGAGGAAAGGCCAGGAGACTGGCATGGAGGGCGGTGATATACCAACCACAGGTATATAGCTACGCAGCAATGTGTCCCTTCTGCCAGCTGGGCACTAACTGGTTTCCTGAGGAATGCTGGCTTTTCTCTGAAAGAAAATCCCCCTATAGTCCAGATCTGAGCTCATTTCTAGACATTTGGACAGCCTGTGAGACCTAACAAGAACTATGTGAGTTCCGACTACATGCTAGTCATTGGCAAAAATGACACACAAGTCTCTGCTCTGCACCAGCTAGGGATTCTGTTTCTGAATGAGGAAAGGGCTATGGACTGCACTGTTGGTATATAAAGGCATCCCATGGACATAGAAGTCATCTCCAGCTAAAAGAAACCACGTTCTCCAGAGTGGTCACCAAACAACTGTGAAAGAAGCACACACGCTGTTCAAATCATGACTCCCCTTCCTGTCCCCAGATCCCAGTGTCCTCAGGCAACCTCCGCAAAGCATGGGTTCAAGTTCATGCTTATGAAGCAAGATTTGAAAGAACCATCACCTCTGTTTTTATGTCAGGAATAGCTTCTTATTTAAAGCAACAGTATATGGGTATGTTTAAAGGAAAAAATACTTTCATTCCATGATCATTCTCAGAAAATTCCAGACGTCGATACGCTGCCATTTGCACCAACCATACCCTATGATTTTAAAATCTGAATCATATGCAAACTCTTCCTCAGCCACCTGAGAAGCCCCGACACACATCTAACCCACAATTACGTGGTCAGCATCATCGCCCAACTGTTGGGATGCCTTTATATACCAACGACATGGCCAGACCTTTGTGCCTTTGCAAAGTCATTTCAGAAAGAAGGAAACCAAGTATCTGGGAGTGCCGAAGCCCAAACCTTACAACTGCTTTTTCTCTCACTACCTGGAACAGAACAGAGGAATCTGTTGGTTGGTATCAGAGCCTTTTTAGAAAGTCCTGGGATATGGGCTGGGGACATAGCTCCATCAGTGGAATGTTTACCCAGCATGCACAGGACCTTGGATTCTATCCCCAAAATCACAGACATTGGGCCTGGTGGCATATGCCTATATTCCCAGTACTTAGGAGGTAGAGGCAGGAGAACCAAAAATTCCAGGTTATCCTCAGCCACATAGTAAGTTCTAGGCCAGCTTGGGATGCAATGCAGTCCTAGAGAAAGGGGGTAAGGGGAGAAGTCACAGGCACAGCTGCATTACAGTACAATGAAATCTGCAGAAGGTCCTCCCACAGGCCACTCGTTTCTTCCTTAGCCAGAAACACGGGTAAACAGGGGAAGAGGAAATGGGTAACTTAGGTTCCTGAATCATGTGCCTCTCGTGCCTCAGTTCCAGAGTCTCACATCTCAACAGAGTCACAAGTGCCCTTAGCATCCCCAGAGGCTTGTTTGAGCCACCATGACCTAGGGCCAGGCAAGTAAAATACTTACCTTAGGTATAAAATGAAGAGTGCTTTGCACGTGTGTGCGTGTGTGCGTGTGTGTGTGTGTGTGTGTGTGTGCGTGCGTGTGTGTGTGTGTGTGCGCGCGCGCGCGCGTGCAAAGCTACACAGACAAAACCTCAGGAGGGTCAGAAAGCTTGGTCCTTAGTATATAAATGACACTGCAATCCAACATGTAAAAATCCAGTTAAAACACCCATGAAGAAGCAGGAACAAAACTCTAAGTGAGAATAGAGCCAGTATAATGGATGATTTTCCCCTTTGCCTCTGGCTTACATGCTTCCTAGTGTGCAGTGAATGGCTGCAGAGTCACTCAGCTGTGAACCATGAACATGAGTCAGGGCAAAGAGGAATGTGTGACCTCACTCAGGCTTGAGCAACAGCAGAGAAATGCAGCATTTTGCTGAGTAACATGGAAATGGATCTGAAATGTATGGATTTAATTCCTCTGAAAACAACATGATTTTTCAAGGGGAGGAAAAGTACTTAGCAGTGGTGTCTGAGGTTGTTTTTTTTTTTTTTTTGAACCCTATCTTTTGGAAAATGAACACACGCGCAGATTACTCAGCGCCTGCAATCCAGCTTTGAAATGTGCTTGTCACAAACCACCAGCTTGTTTAAAAACGGGTTTTGTTTTGTTTTTTCCCCCACTCAAGCTTGCTCTCTGTGCGCTCAGCTTTGGGGGCTGATCTCTACTGTTCATTAGAGGGAGGACAGCTGTGTCCCATCACACAGTGAGACAGGGCAGGAACAAGTGTCCCACCAGACAGTGCGACAAGTGTCTTCTCCAGGAGGCACAGCATGCCGACGGCTCAGCCGGTGAAAAGCTTGCTGTACAAGCAGGAGGGCCTGAATTTGGTCTCCAGGAAGAATGGCATGTGTTTATAATCCCAGCTCTGGGGTGACAGGGACAAGGGGCTCTCTAAAGTTCACTGACCAGCTGACAGTTGAAGCTGTGAGCTCTAGGGTCAGTGAGAAATGTTTTCTCAAAACCGCAGAGAAAGACTGAGGAAGATATCCACCTCTGGCCTCCACATGTATGTGCAAACAAGTACACGCACATACGCACACACACACAAAAAAAAACACTTTTTGATAAAGAAGGCAGGAGAGTGATGCCTTGAGCTAAAAGCTGGGCAGAAACACCACACAGGTCTACAGCTGTGTCCTCAAATCCCACCTGCAGATAGCATGCCTGCCTCGGGAACATGGAGGGAAAAAGAGATAAAGTTTAGTTACAGCCGAGCAGTGGCCTCTCCACACCCCTGTCATTGAGGACTCAGGCTTGTCAGCTAGTCTCCCAGACAGTTCCATGTGGCTGAGAGAACCAGGGTCTGTGGTCACCTCTGCTGAGACACCAGGACAATGCAGAAACTACCCTGAGTATAGCCCAAGGAAAAACCTAAGAAGGAGGGAAAGGCGAAGACTCCGTGCCTTGGGAGCCAGTCTTCGTGAAGGGTTCCGGCTGCTCTGGCAATGTGGGGTGAAGGCCAGATGCTCCCCAGAGAGTAGAGTCACAATCACCTTTCTCTGCAGCCTTCCCTGAAAGTGCCAATCAACAGAAGGAACCCTAGGCAACCACAGATGCCTATCCTGGTAGAACCTATGTGCCAGCATGCTGTTTGCCTGTGCCTGGGTTTCTCACATACCCAATAGGTTCTTCTGAAGGGTGAGTGTTTTCTAAGTTCTCTGGACTAAACAAGACTTGTCTTCACCATCTTAAATAGTTGATATGGTTATGCTGGAAGAGCTAGCACCAACCCCAGAAGTGGCTTTCCTGATCCCCTTTAAATGACTGGGACCACTCATCAGGGAAGGGCAGGTTTTATTCAAATGGTGTCCCACTCAGGGTATCAATTTTCTCCTTAAAAGAGAGTTTTGCAGGGGACTCACAAAAGCCGCACTTGAACTACCTTGCTAGCCAAAGTCTTCTATACCCACCTATCAGCCTTATCTCCCTTCTAGGTCTCCTTCTTCAAAAGCACTTTGCATTCGAATTGGGCTGTCTTGCATTAATGAAAGGAGATCCAAGGTCCTCTGTAGAATGTGTTGACATTTTACATCCAGGAAATAAACTAATTTTTTTCATTACCGGCTTTTATAACATATGAAAATCTTAGGAGGCTTAAGACTGATTGACAGGTTTGAAAATAAACAGCCTATTTTTGCAGATAGCTCACAGCTGTATTGCTTCCTCCCATGGTGAGCTCAGCTGGAGTTTTCTGTCAGAGAGTCTTTGCCAGTAGTAACCCTCATCCTCTGTATTCTTTAGGTTAATACATGCAAAAGGACTCTGGCCTTATTTCTTTGAAAATTGATGACACACACATACACACACCTAAGAAAAAAACCATCAAGACATCAAAATATTTAAAAGACAGAGCAAGATAGACTGTACTGAAACTAAGATAACACCATTAATATGGCTGCCTGGAGCAAAACACAAAAATCTTAGGAAAAAGGCTTTTCAACTGTGTGCCTGGGAACACAGAGGGATCTTTGGAATCTCTTGTGGGCCTCAAGACAAACACTGCTCCCTTCCTCACCATAGATACTTTAAAAAAAAAAAAAAAAAAAAAAAAAAAAAAAAAAAAAAAAAAAAAAAAAAAAACCTGGTTTGTGAATGGGATTTAGTCAGATTTTATAGGAATAAAACATTTTATAGTTAAAGTCCTTTTTTAAACCTCTAGTCCAGGAGACAAAAGGCCCCAAGATCTGCCACTGTTTGACAGACTTGCTCCCCTCCATGATGTAGCCCAAGGTCTGGGCATGCCAGGGGGGCCTATGTCACTGAGTCAGATATGCACCTGAGCGTTGCAAGAAGTGAGCCATTTAGGACTGTTGGTGCTTCTGGATCTTTCTCTGTGCCCTTCTCTCTCTGTGGAATGTTTCAGAGCTTCCCTCTCAGAATCCCATTATTATCTATGCCTATTAACCCTTCCAGACTTCCATGAAGCTTCCTGGCTTCACCTCCAGCTGAGTCGATGGCTCCTCTGGTCCCCCAGCTCAGTCCTAACCTCCTCCCTGTGAGCCATCTTTCCTGGTCCACCTCACTCTGTGGAGCAACTTCTGACCTGGAGGTCTGTCCTTCCTCTAGACTGTTAACTCCTAGAGATCTTGGAGCATGTCCTCAAATCCACCTCCCCAGAAATTAATTCAAGGCCCACCACACAGACTTCTCTGTTTTCAGTCTCCAGATGTGGTGGTGGATGACAGAGTGGAAGAGTGCACCTGCATCTCCGGTACCCAAAATGCATCTGTTGTGGACACCCTACTCTTGCAGGAACACTGCAAGAATGGGGGGACTGAGGATGACAATTGGGGCTTTAAATTTAATGCTCACATTTTTAAAAACCTTTTAGAGTCCAGGAAAGTTGTTTAAATGTAAACATGCATTCTCACTGTCTGGAACCAGAGTTAGATGAATTCCTCAAATGATCTCTTAATGCCACCAAAATTGCATTCAAATGCTTCTGCCAGGCAAAGATAAATTGCCATTTACACAATAATCTTGTGCTTAAAAGTGACTGGGTCCAGAGAATTTGGGGAAATTTATTATGACAGGGAAAAGGGGTTCAAGATATTTAGTCTGCTGATAAGACAGCTTAGGAATGACCATAATTATCTCCGGGAATTTGAAGGGTCTTTATAAGGTCACTAAGAGGTCATGGGCCAGCTTGGCTCCATCTACTTCAACATCAGAAATTGACTTAAACGACACCAAACTGAGTTAGTCTGAGTCACAGAATGTCAAAGGGAGTTTCAGAATCAGAAGCATTCCACCCCCCACGAACTTGTTAGAAATGCTGACCTCCTAAATCCACTCCTCATCTGCCAAGCCAGAGTTGTGCTCTCTCAAGCCTCACTGTAGCTTATTTACATGTTCAAGCTCAGGAAACTCCTCTAGTGTAAGAAAGCAGAAAATTGGAAGAGCCAAGGACCCTTCCCCAAATCTGACAACCAGTCTAGGTTAGGAGCAGAATGGCAATGATCATCACCTTCTATCCAGTTTCCAAGGGTTGCTCCAGCGCCCTTCATCTTTCCTGATCAAAAGGAGTCTGAGTCCTTCCTTCATGTTCACTAGAATGTCTTCAGCACCATGCCCTACAGCTATAAAGACTCGGGCAATAGCACAAACCACTCAGCTCAAGGCAGGGTAGCTTGTAGTAGGCTGCTGAAGAAGCCTTCAGACTTCTCGTCCCTAGAAACAGGATAGACACTCTGCGTGGCAAAGCCAACAGCCTCTGTTCATGACTTCCCTGTAATAGAAAATGCCTGATGGCTTAGTTCCTCACAGATGGAGAAAAAGGGCATAGCTCTTTCCAAAGCAGTGTTTCAAGCACTCTAAAGTTGTGACTAATCCCATGGTCTCACTGCCCTTGCAGAAGATTCAGAGCAAATGCCTTACAAATGCCTCACAAGTTCCCGAGGCAAGAAGTCTAGGGTGGAGAGAGAGAGATACCTGCTCAGAGTGGGTGCCTTTGCAGGGAAAGCCTTCCTAGGCTTCCAAAGGATCCTTCCCTTGCAGGGCTTGGAAGAGAAAGCCCTTTTAGCTTCCTGGAGCCAAGCAGAACCTAGAGGAGCCAATCAGAGTCTAGGGACAAACCCTGGAAAATAACAGGGGTAAGAAGGAGCTCCTCTGGGTGGGTAAGTGTGTTTCCTGGCACCAAGGGAACTGAGGAGCGGTATAATGTATATTTGATGACATTCTCAGCAAGAAGCCTCCCTGCCAGAAACCTAGGCTAGAACAAAGTCTGGCACCAGGGCAGACAGAAGATAAAGGGAAAACTGTGGAACCTGCCAGAGAGGCCAGGATGGTCCCAAGAGAGTGGCTAGACAGCAAGGTGTGGAAACTAATAAAAAGTCACCATGACAGGCGCCATCCTATCCAAATCTGCACAGTTCCCATGTGTAAGGCTTTGGGGGATGTGAAGACCATGCCGAGAAGCTGGCAAAGCAACATGAAGAAACACATGGCCCTGAGCATGTCCCCACTGCCCACTCCCAACCGCTGCCAACCCAACCAAAGTTAGGCGAGCAAGATCCTCCTAGTCCCCATTCAAAGGAAACTGGAGCTTCCATCACAGCGATGAAAACCACAAAAGACAGCTGCCACATTAGTCTGCTAAGATCAAACATCTGTGTGTTTGCCACCATGCGCAAAGATACATGTCACTCAGACTGCCACAGTTGGGGAATCTTGTGGATGAAGCTCACACACATAACTTTGTTCCCTTTGTGCAGCCAAGCTCCATGCAAGCATGGGCCTTTTGAGCTACAGATAAAATGCAAAGTGCACTTAATCTGCGTGATGGTGCTGATCTGCCAACACCACACAGGACTAAAAGGGGTCACTTATGCCACAGGCTTCCAAGGAGCCAATAAGAGTAACTCGAGATGCCTTACCATCCCACTGGCCCTTCTCACCAAATGTCATCCTTGCCAACAGATCGGTCTGCCCCCAAAGACTCAGACACAGCTGCCACAGACAGACAGAATGCAACAGAACCAATAATGAGTTCCTTTCTTCCTCCCCTCACCGGCCTTGCCTCCCAGGAGTGTTCTATGGTTCAGTCATTTTCTTACCTGGAAGCTGCAGGGACACTGGACTCCGTCGTGCCCAGAAGACAGCCCAGACTTCAGGGTGAGTTGGAGACCCAGATCCTTCTTATGTAGTCACATCATCAGCAGAGGAAAGTCACAGAAAGACTCCCAGCATCTGTGGGCTGCTCGGGAACTCCTTTCAAGTGGAGGGAACAAAGATTCCTTCTGATCTACTGAGAGAGGGAACGAAGGAAAATCTGAGCACGCTAGAATGTGAAACTGGCAGGAATAGGCACGTGTACATGCACACTCCCGGGGGAGGTCTGACTACAATACTGTGTGCTTGTCGCTCCATCATCCATTTCTTTGGCATGTCATATGCTAGTTGTTTCTATCAGATAGAACCCCAAAATGAAGAACTTAAGGGGACCTCCAAATCTAGTGAGGACCAAAACATTGTGAGCAAAGTGTCTTGACCGGGTTGTCACATCTCAGCAAAACTCAAGCATGTAAAAGGGTGTGTGGCGTGACCACTCGAGGTCTGACAAAGCCAGCGTCTCTCTTCTACAGGTAACCAGAACTTTACCTAGAAAGAAGGCCTTGGAGACCCTCCATACCTGTACCCCAGGGGTGCTGTGCCTCAGTGGGGCTCCTTAGCAGATTGTGTGAGAAAAAGTGCAGGAAGAAACGATCATCTAGATCAAAGTGCTGGAATGATGGGCTGAAAATGACTTCTTTAAAAAGAAAATGCTTCCTCCAAGTGGTACAGGTGGAGAAGCAAGGAACTGATTGGCCTCTCATAAAAATCCCTCCACTTATCTTCCTTCAGCACTTTCTTCAATTCCCTCAGTGAGTTGTCAAACGTGACAATAAAATGGCAGAGTTACTCCCAACCAGTTACTGGGTTAGGAAAGAGGACACGGGGCTGGGAAACGTAATTCAGAAAATGCATAGCACTTTGAAAGGCACCTGTAACCGTACCATTTTAGGAGTTCTCTCTGCTCAGCACTAGACTTAAATGCTTTGCCGTATACCAGCAATTTCCCTGACCACTTACTGGTGGGGTCCACTTGTCCCCACTTACAGATGAGGAAACAGGCATCAGTTTAGTTGACTTTCCCAAAGTCAAAGATTTCTCTCTCTCTCCTCCTTCCCCTTCCCTTGTTCTTATTATTTATTATACATATGCTGCTGCCACAAGCAGAAAAGACCTTCTGATTTCTCGTAATTTTTAAAATAAAGGAACACACATACACACACACACACACACACACTACTGTATTTTGGTATAGGTAAGTGGTTCTCAACTCTTGAGTCACAACCCCCGAATTCCATCAGAAAACATAGATATTTACATTATGAATTATAACACTAGCAAAATTACAGTTATGAAGCAGCAACAAAAGAAAGCAATTGTATGGTTGGGGGTCAGCACACCATGAGGACCTGTATAAAAGGGTCACAGCTTTGGGAAGGTTGAGAACCACTGGTCTAGGTGGGACTCACAAGAAGAGCCCATCCAGCATCATTTCTTACTAGAAGAAGGAAACAACCCCTTGCCCGATTCCCAAGCAATCAGTTGGAACCGTCATCTACCGGAATAAGCGGAGCCCTTAGAAGCTGCCTCCAGAGCCCTTCTCTAGAAGGCTCTGTTAGGATCCAAAAGAGTGTAGCTGGTTTTGCACACCCACTCAGACACTTCCTTGTAATTTTGTCTTACTTGGTTTCTTCTCCATTCTGTCATAAACTGTGAAGCTAAAATACTGATTCATTACCATATTTATTAAATTGTTTTTTAAAAAAAACAACAACATGACCTTATGTCCTACACTGAAAGCAGTTTAGTTCTATACCTAATTATATATGCTTTATCTCACTGTCTGGATCACGTAACAAAGGTTGCACACCTGCCACACCTCTGAGGGATCTCCACAGGGCTACATAAAACTCAAGTGGCATTAACAGGCTACACAGAATGCAAGCTCTGCAGGGACCTGGCAGAAAACCACAGCCCCTGGCAGGGTAGACTCCCTCCTGAGTGGTTAGTGCCTCCAAAATGAACACCTAGTTCCACAGGTCTTTTAGTCCCTTTCTACCTTCCCAGTGTCTCAACACCTGAATCGGAAGGAGGCGCCTGCCTGCTCCAGACTCACGGCCACAGGCCCCGAGTGGCGGAAGTAGCTGGGAGCTGTCCATGGTGGCTCCGCGCCTGGGCACGCAGAGCCTCCCGTTCCCGCCCGCGGGCGCGCCTGGGGTCCCTCTCCACACCACTGACTTGGAGACGACTTCCTGGCTCACTGTCTCCTGGACAGGGCTTCAGCCAGGCCGTGGCTCTCACATCAAAACTTGGCTTTAAAAGGGAGTTCTTACCTGTGGGCAGAGTTGGCTGGTCGGAGCAGTACTGAGAACTTCAGACGGGGCGCGGGCGGAATGTCCAACTCTTGGGGAACAAGGATGCACCGCCCCTCTTGTCAAGAACACACGCCTTCTCCCGGGTCCATTCCGAAATCTCCCCGGACCTCATTCCTAGAGAGGAGAACTGGAGAACCGTGTACGACTCTTGTGCCCTGATGAGACCTTTGTTTTCCTGTCAATCTAGCGAGACCCTTCTTGCAGGTGACGTCCGTTGCGAGGGGCCAACAAACATTCCTGCAGTGCTGCCAGGCTTGGTGTTTGCTTCAATATCAGCAGGGACCATCGAGTCGTCTAACATCAGATCATCTCCGCTCGCCCCGTGCCAGCGCATCGCTGGGACAGCAGGGGCTGATGAGGGAACCCAGAAGACCTTGCCAAACGCGGAAGCGACAAGGTGCAGACTTGTGAGGCTCGCGACCACTAGCCACAGGGTAAGCTCGCTCACTGTACTGAGCTCCTTCTGAGACCTGCTTCGGGGCCATTCCTCTTCGGCGAAACACTGTTATTTGTGTGAGCATCTTAGTGCCATTCACAGGAGGACAACCTAAGCAAAGCAGAGATCTGCCTCCCGTCGAAAGCGTTCCTGGACGTTGGTGTCCCCAACACCTGCCGCTTGTAAAGACCTCAGAGACGACCACGGAGGACGGTGACGGGGGCTTGTGCCCACCAATACACTCGCGGAGAGACAGACAAGCAGGCAGGCAGACAGAGACACATGGGCAGACGAGCAGACAGATAGACAAGCAGGCAGGCGGACAGACAGACAGAGGCAGACAGCACAGAACAGCTGGACAAGAAGGCCGACGGAGGGCAATGTTTTCCCTAAACCGAGGCGAGGCGCTGGATTCCGGCTGTCCTCTCCCCTCCAAGACTAAATCCATGCAGCCCTCGCGCCCCAGCCCGGGTCCTCTTACCTCCGCGGTCCTCTTACCTCCGGTTGATGACCGAGACAGTGCCACGCCTCGGGGACCTGGAGTGCAGCATCCCGGAGTATGATATCTGATCCCCCGCGTCGAGCTCCCGAGCGAGAGACAACTGGACGAGAGCGCGCGGGAAGTGGGGTGCAGATCCGAGCCTCACTCAGCTCAGTGAGCCCCCAGCACCAGACCACTGCCACTCTGCGCCCCAGGCGCTCCTCTCTCGGCTCCGCGCTTGCTGGCTTACTAGCTAGCTCGGAGCTGCCAGCCTGAGCCGCCGCTTTTTATAGCCGCCTTCCGGGGCTGGCTCCTCCTCCTGGAGCCCCCGGCGCCCGCACTCATCCAGCACCCCCCCGCCCCCCCTCCCCGTCTCGGGGCAGCGTCCTCCCACTCACCGAGGTGGGCGGCCTGTGGGGGCCGGACCCGGGCGGGCTCTGGCGGCAGCTCGGGAAGCCGCAGACCCAAGCCGGAGAGCCGCGGCTGGGACAAGCCGCGCCACCAGGTGAGGGCGCTGGAGCCCAGGACGAGCGCGGCCGACCTCCGAGGGTTGTAGCGGTGGAAGCGCGCTTTGCACCCAGTGGCCTCCCCGGGGGACAGGGGACCGGCAGGCGAGAGAGAAGAAAGGCCTGTGACTTCCACAGAGTCACCACCACTCTACATTCGAACTGTTAGATTTCAAACCCCCCTCCTTTTTGTAAGCGGACATAGCAACAGAATCCAGAGTCGCCTGGGTAGGTCTGGAGGTCCCTTGGAGAGGAAGATGTATCCTTTTGCTGTCAGAGCGCTCATTGACTAGGGAGGTGGCTCAGTCACTAAAGTGCTTACAGACTTGAAAACCAGAGTTCAATCTCCAGAATCAATGTTAAAAGACCTTGGGTGATGGCCCTGGTTTGTAATCCCAGCTCTGAGGAGGTAGAGACAGGGGCTTGCTGGCCAGCCAACCTAGCCTACTCTGCAAGTTCAAGGTGAAGGAGGGACACCTCGTCTCAAAACACAAATAAACAAGATGGGCAGCTCCTGGGGGCGGACACCCCAGGCAGCTTGACCTCTGCCCTGAGACATGCATACCCATGTGCATCCCAGAAAGAAGGAAGGTAGAGTGACGTCACACGTGCCAGTTTTCTGTACATGCTAGTTACTCGTTCATGGACAAGGAGCATCACCAACCGGCTTCCTTGAGCCCGGGGAGAGGATTTCAGTGAGACTGGAGAGTATAGGTACTAATTAATAGCTAGTGCTTGCTATCCTGCATGTAGGGTGGTGGGACGCGGAACCTCTTGTCCGCACTGGCCAATGTTCTCAGGGGTCAAAACAAGAAGGTACCACCGGTGAGCTATTCCCTGCCACAGGAATCAGCCCATACAGAGTGTGGCATCTCCTCGGTGCCCGGAGCACCGGCTACTTAACCACTCTGAGCCCAGCAAGAAACAGAAGGTGTTGTGGAGGGTTTTCTTTCCGCTTCATTTTAATTCTAAGATGAGGGCTTTGATTGCAATTGTGCATCCTGTCCCCCTTTGGGAATTTGTTACTCAGCTCCCTCCTCTGGTTAACGGGAGTCTCCAAATATACATTTCTTTCTTCCTGCCTGCCAGGGTCCTGCGAGCACCTGGCACCGTTATGCAAGAGGGGCTTCTCTCTAGGCAGAGCTCACCAGTTTGGGGAATCTAAGTCTGGGCCTTGGGGCCAGTCTATGGTAGAGACTTTGGAAGTCTTTGTCTAGGTCCTCTGGGCAGAAGGCCTGGGGCACTTGTTGGAACCACGGGAGCACGTCTCCAAACCTTTCCTAGAAAGCTGGAAACAAAGCTGTGTCTGTCCTTGACATCCAAGTACACCAGGAGCTGGGTTCTGTGGCGGCTTCCTTTCCAGCAGAAGAGAACTGGAACCTACCCCCTTGTAAAGTGCCCATCCAGTCCTCACTTTGTGAGGATCCACTGCGTCCTTTTCTTAAGGAACCCATTCCCCAGGCCCACAAACACTAGGGCGTGGGCTGGGTATCTGAACATTGTGCCCAGTGGAGAAAAGTATGTTTGCGTCAGCCTCTCCGGAGCCATGTGTGAGACTCCTCCTTTTTCAGCCAGTGTAGCACAGACCTGAGGCTGCAAAGCAAGAGAAGAGCTCATTTCCACAGGCCTCTGAGAGATGAAGAGTTGTCTCCTGCTTAAGGGATGGGCTCTGGGAAGTGCTTTGTCATGCTTTCTCCAAGATCCAAAGTGCCCAGCTCATTCCTCTGGTATCTAGTTTTCTTTCTCATTGGCCAATGCCTGGGGTGTGGAAAAATGCTGATGAATTACAGACAGGCTCTGTATGTCTAAAACCAGACTATCCAGCCATATCCACTCATCACTTCTACTCGGTCCTCTGTGACAGACAGGATATGATGGGTAATTCTTTTTGGGTGAATACCAGCAATATGAACCTGATGGATTTCCTAGCCACACTTCTCTAAATTCAAGCACTTATAAATGCAGAGATGGAGGCTAGCTACAAAATGAACTGTTAGCTTTCTAGTTCTTGCCAGGATTCACCCCCCCACCTCCCCAGAGAAGAGTGGTTGTCTTGGCTGGGGGTATGGAGTCCCGCCCAGCCTCCACACCCTGTGATGGGTTCCCACCACCTTCCTGAGATATGCAGCCCCCAGACCTCATCCTGTGTGTTGTGACATCCTGCCTGCCTTCTGCTCCACAAACTGCCTGGATCTGGCCGTTTTTCATCAGCCCGCCAGCCATATTCCATATCTGTCCCTTAAAACAAAGGTCACCTCACTTCACCTACTGACCACCACCAGAGCTACGACACTCTCTACATGTCTGTGTGAAGCTGGAAGGGCTGGCCACACCTGTAGCTTCATTCTCCAAGCCTCTAGTCCTGGCTTCCTGAGACTAACAAGGGACCAAGAAAACAGTTAGAAATGAGAAGCATGGTGAGGCTGGGTGAGCCGCCTATAGATCTCAAGAATTCTAGCCGACAAGCAAAATGGTGAGCCTCAGATAAATCCCCATAGCCTGAAAAGCTCATGTAGGGGAAAAGAGCGAATTTAAATCCCACCAACAGGGGTCGCCCTTGGACATAGAGCCTGAAGCTGATATCCGAGAAACGAAATTCTGGGGTCTGCAACCTGAAGCCAGGTTTCTAGCACTTCGAGTTGCTAAGTTCCTGTTGGAGGCAAATGAGGTCCAGGAAGGAGAGATTTTAAAAATATCGCCAGTGTTTCTGGAGAGTTCACATCTAGCAGGAACTTGGGGCAGGGAGTCCTAGGATTCATGTCAACCTCTCAGGAGCCATGGAAGTGGATTTCTGCATTTCTCCTACAAGGTGGTCATCATCATAGAGAGGGAAATAAATATTAAATACATGCAAGCTTGTGTGAATGTTTCACATTTATTTTTCCTAACTGAAAAAAAAAATTCTATGTGTCCTATTTTCAAAAAAGAAAATTAAAAAAAAAAAAAACTGAACACTGAGAGGATCACCTAACTTTTAGTACAATGTACCAATGAGTTTACAATGTAGAAAATTTTTGTTGTTGTTTTTTTGGAGGGGTGTTATTTTTTGTTTTGTTTTGTTGTTATTGTTGTCTTGTTTTGTTTTTGTTTTTTGAGACAGGGTTTCTCTGAGTAACAGCCCTGGCTGTCCCGGAACTCACTCTGTAGACCAGGCTGACCTCGGAGAGGCTATAATGTAGAAAGTTTTTAAAGGCCAGGCACAGTAGTTCACATCTGTGATTCAGATTAGTAGGTGGAGGAAAGAGAATCTGGAGTTCAAGGCCATTTTCAGCTACACAGGGAGAGTGTAGGTAGGTTTTTAGACACAAGCTCCATTGTCTGAGAAGAGGGAGCCTGAATTGAAAAAATGCCTATCACACTGACCCATCGGCAACTCTGTAGAGCTGATTATTGATTGGTGTGGGAGGGTCCAGCTAACTGTGGGTGGTATCATCCATGGGCAAGTGGTCTTGGGGTGTATAATAAGCAAGCTGAAGAAGCCAAGGGGAGCAAGACAGTAAGCAGTCTTCCTCCATGGATTCTGCTTCAATTCTTGCTTCTAGTTTGCTGCCTTGAGTTGCTGCCCTGGCTTCCATTCATGATGGACTGTGATCAGGAAGCCAAATAAACCCTCTCCTCCCCACGGTCATGGTCATGGTCTTTATCACAGCAATAGAAGCCTAAGCAAGACACAGAGTTTGAGGCCAACTTGGCTACCCGAGGCCTTGTCTCAGACAAGTAAAAAGCAAAACAAAAACTTGAAATAAATATTTATTTATTAATAAGTAATAAATAAATAAATTGAAGCACAAAGGAGGAAAATATCTCTTTCAGTCAAAGCCATCTCTGTCAGTCTCAGTGTATAGCCAAACATTTGCCCATGTATGTTACATAGAGAGGTACAGAAATATGTAAATGTAGGAGGCATTTAACAAATAACTCCATAGCTCAAAATCCTTCTCCTCCACAGCACATGTCCTGGGCTATGCCTCTTGAATGCACACATCTACCTGCTCCTCCTACATCATCCAGCATGACTGGTTATAAATGGATGAGCATATGCATAAATGTTTTTTAGAAAGACAATGTGAGCTGGGCGGTGGTGGCACATGCCTTTAGTCACAGCATCAGGAGGCAGAGGCAGGCAGATCTCTGTTAGTTCGAGGCCAGCCTGGTCTTCAGAGTGAGTTCCAGGACAATCAAGGCTGTTACATAGAGAACCCTGTCTCGAAACAAACAAAAACAAAAAAGAAAGATAATATGAATACAGTAGAGATGGGTCAGCAGGTAAAGGTACCTGCCACCAAGACATGGTACAAGGAGACAACCAACTCCCCCAAGTCATCCTCTGACTTCCACGTGCATGCTGGTACACACACACACACACACACACACACACACACACACACACACACACAAATGTTTTAAAATATTTTTTAAAGGAGGAAACACAAACACTTGAAAAGATGCTCCATTTTGTCCATTAATAAAGAAATGCAAATGTATTTGGTTAGCCAAGAAAAAAAGTGATAGTATGTTTGCTGGTGCTAGGCAGTGAGTGAGGGTGGGGAGCAGCTCACATTCCTTGTTGGTGTGAGCCTGTGTCCCTGCAATGTGAGGACAGTTTGACAAGGCTTATGAAAGGTACATAGCATTTCACTTAGTAATTCCATCTTCAGGAATTTGTCCTATAGATATGATGTGGAAATGATTAACACCAGATTTACACTACAGCCTGTGTGTGTGTGTGTGCGCGCGCGCGCGCGCGCGCGCGCGCGCGCGCGCGCGTACGCACGTGCATATTGGTATGTATGAGTGTGTGAGTGCATCATCCACAGTGTGGGGATGAGATCAGAGGCATGCCCTTAGGTATCAGCCCTAACCTTCTGTTTCAGTCAGGGTCTCCTTCCTCCTGTGTATACCAGTCTTTTCTGGATCATGAACTCCTAAGGAATCTCCTGCCTCCACCTGTCTGTCCTCTCACTGTCTGGGATTACAGACGTGCACACTACTGCACCTAGCTTTAAGTGTCTTTTGAAGATTCAAACTCAAGTCCTCAGGCTTACGTGACAAGTAAGTGCTTAACTAACTGAGACATGTCCCCAGCTCCTGCAGCTCTATTTCCAACAATTACAGCAAAGCAAACAGCTTAATGATTGTTAAGGATGTTAATCCACAAGATAGAGTATTGTGTAGCTGTTGTTGGGGGTGGGGGAGAGTACAGCAATTCATGCCTGTAATGCTACTTGGCTAACTAAGGCAAGAGGATTGCAAATTCAGGGCTAGCCCAGGCTACACAGTAAAACTACATCTAAGAAAAAAGAGAGAAAGATAAAGAGAAGGAAAGAGGGAGGGAAAAAAAGTAATTGTTATTTTATTAGATTTATTTTGAATTGTGTTGCGTATCTGTGTATATATGCACATGAACTCCTGCAGTCCAGAAAAGGATGTCAGATTTCTTGGAGCCGGAGACATAGGGAGTTGTGAACTGACTGACGTGGGTGTGGGACCTGAACTGCAGTCCCCTAGAAGAACAGTATATAGTCTCAACCACTGAGCCATCTATCTAGCCCCATAATAATGTTAGTAAATGACTTTAGATAAAATGAAAAATTAAAATGTACAGCAATGAATAGTACCAGCTGTGCAGACACAGGGAAGGAAATGTACATTTGCAAATTTCCATTTATTTCTGGGGATAAATGACATAGATGATGCACAAGAAGCTAATAACACGATTTCCTCTGTGTGTGTTCAGTAGTATTTAGTATATTCATAATATTGTGGAACTGTGGGGAGGGAGGCCCAAAACAGCTTGACCACACAGCTGCCATGATAGGCCTAGAGGCCCAGACAGAGCTATTGTGACAGGCTTACTGGCAGGCAACGCCCAGACCCAGGAAAAGCCGTAAGCTGACCCCACCCAGGGATCCATCCAGGGATGGGGAAGTAACTAGCATCCCAAACATCCCAACCTTTAGATAAGATAGTCAGATGTCCTTGAGCCTAGCATATACCTATTTCCTCTTCTTACCAAGATACCTCTAGACAAATGTCAGCCAATAAGGGTCCTGAACCTTGGAAACTCCCTCACCCCAACCTCTGTTATGATAGAAACCCTACCCCACCTGGGCTCAGGGCTCTCTGCTCTCACTGCTGCATCGGACAGGCAGAGAGACCAAGCTTTTTATGTGGCTGCTGGGGATACAAGCTCAGTGCCTTACGCTTGCCTGACAGGCACATTACCAACTTAGCCATCTCTCTAGGCTCTCTAGAGCACACTCTCTTTGCTTTCAAAGAAGAAACGGCTTCGTGGCACCTAAAATCAAACATGATGCTGTATTATCAGCCGTGAAATCATGAGGGGAGTGTGCATCAGCTCAGGGCATCTCCACATTTACTTCTTCATTCTGCAAGAATGACAAGGAACACCGACCGTAGTCTGCTTACATGTTATTTTCCACACTGAGACTTTCTCTTTGGCAGGATTGTAGGTGTTTGTTTATGTGTTGATTGACGTAGCATCTACCAGGCCCCTCCTTGTTCTGGCCTGTGGTCAGAGATGAGGTAAGATGAATCACTGTTTCAGACTCACAACTGGTGAGGAGCAGATGGATGAGGCCCCCATGCACACATGCACACCTCTGGGATTCCATAAAGAAAGTTGGCATAGGACACCGCTGAGGCAGCATGGACAGACAGGGGAAGGTTGGGGGGACATGGTAAGAAAATGGAGCCCCTCACCCTGGAGTCTGACTGAGATCTCTTCCCAGCTGAGAGTCAAGAATTCCAGCACAAATGATAAAAAAAAAAAAAATTGCTTTGAAGAATACCTACATGGAGATAGTATCCCTTCTCTATAGAGATATTTTCAAATAAGAATGGAAAAATTGTAATGCACCATGCTTCAGGTCTACATACATATAGACTTACTCTATTCCCAGCAGTTTTCCAGGAATTTTTCCAAACAAGACTATACATTTTTGTTTACAGTGAAACATCTTAACTTCTCCTGTAACCCTCATGATCTAAGGATTTTTACCTTATCAGCTATATGTGAAAGGGTAAACGGTACTGGTTGGTTGGTGGAAGAGTCACGAGCCACGGTTATCAGAGTTAGAGTGGACTTTATTAGAAAGAAGAGGGGAGAGGATGGAGAAGCCAGGCCTGGCAGAGGGAGGGAAGCGGGGCAGAGCAGACAGCAGAGAGGAAACGGGAAAAAGGGAGGGTGGGAGTACATGTGTGGCTTTTTAAGGTGAAGATTGCGTGATCACGTGACGGTACACAGTTGCCCGCAACACACTGATGACCTAGGACGTTACACCCGGAAGAATGAGAACAGGATACTAACGATATCATCGTCCAATGAGCCCCAGGGGCGCCCTATGGTATCCTTTGAAACTCTTTAGCAATGCTTTGAGTTCAACTTCAGAAGCCACAAAAATCAGAGGTATGTCTATCATAAAGTTCAACTCTTCCCGGAAGCCCACACCCGCACTTGGCTCTGCCTCTTCTCTGAGTGCCTCTCTTTCTATAACTTCTCTCTTAAATGTATGTTAAAACCTCCACCCAATAAGCTCCAGCTCTGCTTCGTCCTGGGTCATTCTGAAATGCGTTTCTGTTGTGAGGTCAAGAAACCCAGCTCCCCCTGAACGGAGGTCTCTGAAAATAACTTCTCAAGCTGCTACTGGTGGCAGGGTGGAACTGGGTCCCCATGCTGTGCTCCATGGCCACCGACACCTTGAGAACTCAGGGCAGGGACGATGAGAATTTCTCTAAATGACAGTGGCATTTGAGGTAATGTTGAGAGTGGCTTCCTGCTTGCTGTCCCCCCCAAATGGGACTAGGAACTCAGATCACAGGTACAGAGGGGGCAGGTAATAAAGGAAGCTACAGCAAAGGAAGAGGCTGGATGAGAGAGTGACAGTGACGTGACTGTAGAGGGAGAGGAAGTCCTTTCGGAGAAAGTAAATCTGGAGCAGACTCCTGGTTCGTGACGGAAGGGCACTTCAGGCAAAAGGAACAGCATGGACAAGGAATCCTGGGCAGTTACTCTAAGGAAGTAGGACAAAGGATCCATCTTGAATGATGACGAAGCAGCAGAGGTGGCTGCTGCTCCCGGAGGGCATCCTGGGTCGCAGTAACGCGTCTTTTGTGAGAATGGGAAGTGGTTTGCTGGGTTCTGTGGAGGTTTGCACTCTGCCTTCTGTCTTGGAATGCAAGCTCTGGCTACACTTTCATGCTTCCGTACTTTCTGATATTCCAAGAGACTGTCTATCATCGAGGGGTCCAGCACCGTTCAGCTATCGGTTATGTCTCCCCATGTCGAGCGCCTCACAAGTAGTTCGTGAAGTCAAGTCCTAACCCAGCCTATGGGGACCAGGCAGTTTGCAAAGGAAGAGAGATACATGTTGGATAAAAGCATCTCAACTGGATGGGCAAGAAAATCAAAGAGGGTGAAAATCCAGGCAGAACTTGCTCCTTTTCTACCAGATCAAAAAAAAGTTTAAAACTAACCAAACACACAAGAATGGCAAATGTTGGCCGGGCAGTGGTAGCGCACACCTTTAATCCCAGCACTCGGGAGGCAGAGGCAAGCGGATCTCTGTGAGTTCGAGGCCAGGCTGGGCTACCAAGTGAGCTCCAGGAAAGGCGCAAAGCTACGCAGAAAAACCCTGTCTCGAAAAACCAAAAAAAAAAAAAAAAAAAAAAGAATGGCAAATGTTAGGATGGAGAGAAAGGGGTAGCGATTGGAGTGGACATGGGTGGAAGTTTTCAGGAGGAAAGCTGAGTATAGATAGGAGCACCCAGGAAGTTATGCCAAACAACGAATGAGTTGTGAAAAAGCTGTTCAAAGCCAAGTCTAGAATGCTGACATCAGCAATAAGATATTGATCATATAAAGCTTATCCCCATCAGGAAATGACATACCACGTTCAAATAATCTTGAAAGGCATTTTAGACATGGGAGGACATTTATGAGCTATTGTTAAGGGGAAATCATTATATATGATATAAAATTTAGCATTTCAAGTCATTTAAGGTTTTAACTGGGTTAGGAATTCACATGGCTCAAAAAGGAAAAAAAAATAGAGGAAAAAGTGAAGGAACAATTGGTTTTCCATTGTGTGGCTGTTTAATGAAGGAATAAGCACAGAGGTTTATTCCTGTAATTCCAGCTACTTGGGAGGCTAAGGGAGGAGAATTGTAAGTTCAAGACCAGGCTGAAACCATATCTAAAAAAGAAAGATTATTTTATTATATTTATTTTTATTATTTGTTATTGTGTTATGTGTATATGTATCTCTCTCACTCTGTGTGTGTGTTTGTGTGTTTGTTTCCCACCTTCCAACTCCCTAAATTATCAATAGTACAGAGCAAGAAATCAGGCCAGGCAGATAGCTCAGCAGGTAAAGGAGCTTGCCACTTGCTTGCCTGAGGATCTGAGATCAATCCCCAGGACCCACAGGGTAGGGGAGACTCACAAAAGTTGTCCTTTGTTCTCTACATATGTGCATGGCACATATACACATGCCCACATACCCCAAGACATAAATGTATAAAAATTTGAAAAAGAAGCACTAGTTATGTTATGCCCAGATCACAGGGACCCCCAAAAGACCATCACGGCGACCAAATCCAATATGTAACATGGCTGTCACCCCAGTGCAGGGCAGGAGGTGGAGACAGCAGGCAGCTAGTCAAGCCAGTCAGTGAGCTCTAGGTTCAATGAAAACGACCCTGTCTCAAATGAAAAAGAGAGAAGTGACTAAGGAAGAAAGTTGACATCAATTTCTGGCTTCCACATGCAGGTGTATACGCATGTACACACACAGAGACACACAGACACACAGACACACAGACACACGTGCATACCACCACCACCTCATAAAAAAGTGCACTCCCAAGAGAAAGGCTTTGCTTAAACTGTCTACAGCTCAATCTCAGACCCTGGGAAACTTCCTTCCCTCGACTGGCCTAAAATGAGTAAGATGTATGTAAACAATGGAGTTAGACTGACAGCCTACAGCCCCCAGGGTCGCAGACAGGCATAGGCAGGGCGACCTATGTCAGGTCATGTTGGTATATAAGAACACCTGCAGTTTCTCACCCGCATGGCCCACTGGGTGTATTTATAACACTTGTCAACCCCTGGGTGTCTCAAGCTGTCCCCAGTGGACTGAGCCCACCTGTTCGCACGGGGCGGGGGTGGGGGGTGGGGGGTGGGTAGTGTTTCTAGAAAGAGGCCACTTCTGCGCATCTGGAGCTAAGCAAGGGAAGGGTTAAGCACGGCTCAGATGCAGACTTGGGGAAGTTTGTGCTCCATCTCTCAGCAGAGGGTGCTCAGGACTAACAGACCTGTAGGAAACATGGAGGGTGGGATGCTGCTCACAGGCTGGCTTCCGGGAACCACTCTACTGATGGGCGCTGTCACTGAGACGCTCACACTAGAGTTACAGGTGTTTGTGAGCCACCATGCTGGTGCTGAGAACAAAGCCGGGTCCCTGCAAGAGCAGTAAGTGCTTTTAACCTCTGAGCCATCTCTGCAGCCCCTACGTCTTAGTTTTTGGAGGAACCTCCAGAGTCAACTTCATAGTGCCTGCACCAATTAACACTCCTACAAACAGTATACGAGGGTCCTTTCCTGCAAATCCACACCAGTATTTGCTGTCAATTGTTTTCCTTGATGATGGTGGCTAATGCAGAGACTCATGGCTCGTCAGGGTGCTAAGACTAAGTACTTTCAGTGCTCAGTCCTCAATGGAATATTCCTATTACCCCTGCCAAAGCTTAGGGACTCTCACTGAAGAGGAGGAAGAAACAATGTAAACGCCAGCTCATGGGGAGGATGGCCTGGAACCCTGTGTTCTGAGCATGATGTGGCCATTGCATTCACCGTACTCACATGCGGCTGTGGTTACCTGAGCAGGGCCTGCACAAAACCGAAGCCGTCGATATTCAGTCATGGATAGCAGAGGGGACATGGGCCCAGCTCATCTGCACAGAGCCAGTGGCAGCTTATGGCTTCTCCAACAGGAGGAGTCAGTCATTGTCTTCAGAGGTGTTATCACTGGTGACATGCACCTCAGTTGATAGCTCCACACCCCTGCCAGTGAGGGGGCCCCGGTTAAACCCAGATGTCACAAAACCTAAATAAAGCAAAAAGACACAAAGAGGGCTTGGCTCGGGGAGGGTGGAGTGGCCAAGGTCACCAGAATGTATATTTACACAGATAAGATTGTCGAAGAATAAATAATTCAAATCAATAAATGAAACCAGTTCTTCTGGTTTCTTTTTCTACGACCGGAGAACAGTATATCTTTCTTTCTAAGAACAGTCACCAGAGACTTTCAAGAACCCAGCGCTCAGGAGAATCCCTTTTGTAATTAAATAGAAAATAATCTGGTTTAGAGGTTCTCAGATTTACTGAGGATGAAATGAGATCACCGGGCCGGCTGCTGAAACATACACTCCACCCCGAGCCACACACCCGCCCAGCCCAGACTCTCAGTCAATAGGCCTGGACTGGAGCCGAGAATCTGCCTTCTGAATTCTCCAGTTCCAGGGAAGCAGCAGCTGCTGCTGGCCCGGGATTCCCTCTAAGTACTCCTGGGCAGCATCAGCAGTCATACGGACGGTGGGTCAAAGAACACCTCTCGAAGTAAGATTACGACAGGATTTCCTACAGCCTGGTCTGCATTTCACACTCATGGGCAGAGATGACGTGAGAAAGGAGAGGGCTCCCTCACCCCACACACAGGAAAGAAAGAAAGAAAGAAAGAAAGAAAGAAAGAAAGAAAGAAGGGAGGGAGGGAGGGAGGGAGGGAGGGAGGGAGGGAGGGAGGGAGGGAGGGAGGGAGGGAGGGAGGGAGGAAGGAAGGAAGGAAGGAAGGAAGGAAGGAAGGAAGGAAGGAAGGAAGGAAGGAAGGAAGGAAGGAAGGAAGGAAGGAAGGAAGGAAGGAACACTTCTTCTGGGCTGGCAGGACGGTTCAGTGGGTAGCGGCACCTGTTGCCAAGCTTGGAGACCTGACTCCAGGGCCTGAGACCTGCCTGGTAGAAAGTGAGTACTAACTCCTGCAAGTTGTCCTCTGACCGCCATACCTACTCTCACACAATAAGTAAACAAAGTAATTGTTTAAAATCTTTTTGTGTGTGATAAAATAAACAAACCAACATATTCTTCTTCTCCCCCAGCTTTGCTATATGTCACCTCCTTTGAACAAGGAAACTGCAAAAGCCCCAGGTCACTGGCAGGACGGCTTCTGAAGCCCTTAGGTGGGTTCCTCTCAACTTTAAAAAAGTGAGCTGTCCTTTCTCCTGATCAATAAATCGCTGGCTTTGCTTCACTCCAGCTCATCCCAAAATTCTTTCCTGTAGGTCGACAAGGACCCAGTTGTATCTGAGCATCCGAGGTGAGGCTCACAGGGCTTCTCGGCCTCCACAGTGGCAGGACTGAGCTCCCTGCCACAGTGACATACACAGGTGAAGTGGGATAACTCCTCCATCTACAGATTGTGGTTGGAGAAAATGGGTTCTAGGATGTTGCAGTAACTTCCTCCGTCCCTCCTCTCTTCCCCACACTTTCCCTCTTGGAATGTGGTCCATCTCATGCTAGCGAATTCGCAGACCAGCACTTCCGAGGACTTGCCTAGGTTGGTGATTCGCTTGAGAAGGTCTATGTTGATGCAGAACGCAGCACTTACATTAAAGGGGATACGAAGCAGCTTTTTCTTGAGCCAAATGCAGGGGACTGTGGCCCAGGAATATGGAATCAAGTTGCCTCTCCTGTCATGTTCCAATGTGCAAACAGTGTGATGAAGTTTTGTAGCTATAAAATGAAACAAAACCGTAATCAAGATACTTTGCAAATGCACTGGCAGGAGCATCCAAAAGGTGGATTATAGCAAAGCGGGCAAATCTCTGCCACACGTATCAGATGCTGTTTGATGACTTTCTTAGCTTTTAGATTGATGGAAGATAGTGGTCTCCTACATTAAAACAGCCCAAAAGATTCTACCTGATTATTAGAAGGCTGTTCAGTCAAAAACTATGATGGGTAATGAATGGCTGTATATATATATATATATATTGGATTGAGAATAGTCCAAAATAATTTTGGCTCTGGATCTGCAACATTCCAACTCTTCACAATTATAAGGGTCTCATCAATCCACCTTGAAGGATCTTTAGCATGGACATAGCCTTTCTCCTGGGAACTCCTGCTCACATCCTGAGATCTGTCTCATGAACTCTTCAGGTTAAGTCACAAAGCAATAGTTGATGTCATGTGAGCATGAAGGAGGAAAGCAAGTTTATAGAATATGTGGTAGATTGTGTGTGTGTGTGTGTGTGTGTGTGTGTGTGTGTGTGTGTGTGTGTGTGTGTTTGTGTAAGAGGTAGAGACTAGAGATCCCCCTTTAAACAGCATAGACTGAGCAGCTCTCATTCCCAGGAGCATCCTGGGTGACTTCATGCCCTTGAGTTTTTGCTGTGAGAACACTAAGTGGTTTTGTTGTTGTTGTTGTTGTTGTTTGTTTTTTTGTTTGTTTGTTTTTTGAGACAGGGTTTCTCTGTGTAGTTTTGGTGCCTGTCCTGAATCTCACTCTGTAGCCCAGGCTGGCCTTGAACTCACAGAGATCCACCTGGCTCTGCCTCCCGAGTGCTGGGATTAAAGGCATGTGCCACCACTGCCCAGCAGAACACTCAGTCTTTAAAAGGGAACCTGGCACGGCCATTAGCCTGTGAAGCCAACACTTATAAGAGAAGTAAAACCACTCTGAGGTTCTGAGGGTAAAACATTTTTTTTTTTTGCAAAGAAAATTCTTACTCAAGAAACAAAAGTAAAAAAACCCAGGCAGCTCTTCTATGCATAGAAGCCACCTCTGGGAGAGTGAACGTCCCCAATCTGTGGGGCAGGTGGGGCCGTTTTCCCACACATTGCTAACACACTTTCTATCTGTGTTTAGGAGGGATCTCCTTTTAGTGGAGAAAATAGTGCTCTGGTTCTCTGGGTGTCCTGAGCTGGTGTTCAAATGCAGCAGCGTGTTCTGGCCTTGTGGAGTCCTCACCGACAAGGTAGGAGCGAATCATCCTTATTTATCAAGTGAAGGAAAAGCACCACAGAGAAGTTAAACAGCATCCCTGTGACACACAGCTGGGGACCGAAATAGCAACCCAGGTACCAGACTCCACCAGTGCATGTCAAGCCACTGCTCAAGATAGGAGGCCTCCCCCCTTCTCAGAGTGTGCTGTTAATCGTGCACAGCACACTAGGATATTGATTTTTTTCACTGTTTATTGTCACTTTTCTATCAGAACATAAGCTCTAAGAGAATGGGCCTTGATGACCACAGATACCAACATCATTAAAATATACTTTGCAAATGAAAATCAAAAACATTTTAAAGGATCACACAGCATGGTCAAGTTGGTTTCATTCTGGGTGAAAAGTCAGCAAGAAAGAAAGCGAACAAGAGAGCAAGTTACTTAAGACAGAGAAGGTCTGTATTAAGGGGGGAAATGCTAGAGATGGATCTCTGTAAGAACCAGAGCCCTCTTCCACGTATGGGGAAGGGAGTGGAAGTTTCCTTTTCTGGTCAGCAGTTGGCATTGCTAGGGGTATCTAGTGAGCAGTGAGTTAAAGAACATTAGGCAATCAAAAAGCATCTTGCCTGGCTGGCCATTACTTGGGCTCCGCAGAGCAGGGCAGTCAAGAGTCTACAGCAGTGGTTCTCAATCTTCGTTATGCTGCCACCCTTTAATACAGTTCCTCACATTGTGCTGACCCCCAACCCTAAAACTATTTCATTGCTACTTCATAAACTGTAATTTTGCTATTATGAATTGTAATGTAAATATCTGATATGCAGGATATGTGATATGCAGCCTCTGTGAAAGGGCCATTTGACACCCCCCCCCAAGGGGTCACAACCCACAGATTGAGAACCATTGATCTAGAGCAATAAAGTTAATTTACTTTTAAAAACCAAATTGCTGTAGTTATTGGAATTGTCACAGTTCAAGCAAACTGGAGGAGCTGTACAAAATGGTGGACCCTGGCTAGGACCGACAATGGTGGTTCAATATTTCGATGGCTAGTCTTTATTTTCAACTTGACTGGATTTGGAATCACCATGGAAATTCACCTCTGGCATGCTTGTGAGGGTGTTTCCAGGGAGGTTTAACTGAGGAGGAAAGACTTACCTTGAATGTGGGTGGCATCATCCCACGGTTGTGACCCTGGACTGGATGAAAAGGCAAGAAAGGAAAAATGCAAGCTGAGCTTCTCCCTGACTATGGATTCTCACACTCAGGGCTTCCAACCATGGATGCTCACACTCAGGGCTTCCAACCATGATGCTTATACTCAGTGCTTCAAACTGTGGATGTTCACAATCAGTGCTTCCAGTCATGGATGCTTACACTCAGTGTTTCCAACCATGGATGTTTACAGTCAGGGCTTCCATACCCTCCCTGCCATGATGGACTAAACCCTTAAACCATCAGCCAAAATAAGCCCATCCTTCCTTAAGCTACTTTTCATCAAAAAAAAAAAAAAAATCACATGATCACCTTGAAAGATGCAGAAAGAGGTCTTTGACAAAGTTCAGATCTCTTCATAATGAAATCCCAAAGAACCTGGGAATAGAAAGTTCATACTACAGTTGTAGAATATTAGTTGAAGATGTGTTACATTTGTTTATGCTATGGAACATTCGCTTAATGAGCAAAGATATGTTGCATTCTTTTAAGTCTGTGAAGCTGAGTTACTTTGCCTGCCTAAAACACCTGATTAGTCTAATAAAGAGCTGAATGGCCAATAGTGAGGCAGGAGAAAGGATAGGTGGGGCTGGCAGGCAGAGAGGATAAACAGAGGAGAAAAAGAGAAAAGGAGGAGTGAAAAAAGGAGGAGAGGAGGACACCAGGTGCCAGCCACCCAGCCACACAGTCAGCCATGGAGTAAGAAGTAAAGAAAGACATATAGAATAGAGAAAGGTAAAAGCCCAGAGGCAAAAGGTAGACAGGATAATTTAAGTTAAGAAAAGCTGGCTAGAAATCAGCCAAGCGAAGGCTGGGCATTTATAAGAAAGATAAGACTCCATGTGATTATTTGGGAGCTAGGTGGCAGGGCCCCCAAAAGAGTCAAGAGTAAAAAAAGCCAACTACATACTGCAACATAGTAAAGGCTATATGACAAACTTAGAAGCAATATTATATTGATTGAATAAGGGCAAATTTAAAACCATTTCTTCTAAAACCAGGAATGGGACAAAGGTGTCCACTCACCACTTTCACTAGTTAGCTTTTCATTGCTGTAAAGAAAATGCCTGACCAAAAGAGCTTAAGGACTGAGGGATTCATCTCACGGTTTAGAGGATCTCGTCCATCAGAGCAGGGGAAGGATGGCAGCTAACATATGGCTTGGTCTCATATGGTGGTGAGTGTTGGTGGCAGCTGCTTGTTACACGGCATCCACCAGGAACCAGGGAGCCCAGGCTGGAAGTGGAGTCTACCCTTCCGTGACTCCCTTCTTCCAGCCAGGACTCACCTTCTATTCTAAAGGTTCCACAGCTCCCAAAGTCGCACCACCCGCTGGGAAGCCCGTGTTCAAACACAGCCTGTGGGGCATCTCACCTGCACACCATGACCGGGAAGAAAGACTTACACGTTGGTTAGTGGTTTCAGCGAGATCAATCCTTAGCCATCTGGATCTGTGTGCTTACAGAAAGACACCATGGTAGGGGGAGTAAATGGCGGAGGAGAGCTGTTCCCATCATGGCTGACTAGGAAGCAGAAAGTGAGATAAATAGGAAGTAGCCAGGGATAATACATCCCGAGGATTGTTCCCCAGGAATCTACTTCCTTCATCTAGGCCCCACCTCCTGAAGGTCTCACAAGCTCCCAGGGTAGTGTTACGAACTGGAAACAGAGAGTCAAACATGAGCCTGTAAGGGACAATTCTTGTACACACTTCTTATACATACATACACACGTGCATGCCTAGGCACATCACAGCGTGCACATGCCTGTAAGAAATAGATTGTGCTAGTCTACTTTTAGAGTTCACCAGGGTTACAGATGAGTAGGAGGCACTGGGCCCTCTCCTCTCTAGGTGGCAGTTGGTGACAGCTCGTCTCAGAACTCTGAGAGCTGCGAATTACAGGTTGTCTGCAATGTGACTGAGCCCACAATGAGAAAAAGGGAGCAGATTCAAGTTCCAAACTGTTCATTAAACCAAGGCTTTGGGTCCTAACCAATGAGATAGGGAATTTGGAGAGAGGGCAAGTCCTAGCCTCTGAGAGAAGAGGACAGGAATTTCTTTCAACCAGGAGGCTTCAAAAACCACCACCTTGTGCCAAATTCTCTACGCCGACGCCCTATTTGCAGAATGGCATGTTAAAAACGGCTTCATTTTCACTCATCTCTTGAATTTGTCATTTTATTTCCCACATGTTCCCATATTCTGACCACACAGTCATGCGAGCAGTTGAAAAGGAGGTATTCAGCACGGTGTTTACTCTGGAACACGGGAAGAAAGACAATGTGACTAGGAGAAAGTGAGGTTTGGCAAAATGGTTTTCTAAGGTATTGGCAATATTTGTTTCTTAATTCAATAGTAGGAATGTAGGTGTAAATATTTGGGAAATTAATTTAATTTTTTAATATTATTTTATGTGTATGTAAATTTATTTTGTTTGCATGTGTGTCTGTGCACTATGTGAATGCCTGATGCCCTCAGAGGCTAGAAGAGGACATTAGAATTTCTAGAACTGGAGTTCCAGACAGTAGTGAGCTGCCACATGGGGTGCTGGGAATGAAACCTGGGTCTTCTGGAAGAGCAGCAAGTGCTCTTAACCACTGAGATGTCTCTATAGCCCATAAAAATTATGTTTTGTTTTTTAGAAAAAAACAAAAATTAGGTGAGTAAAAGACTTAAGGTCTGCCTTAAATAGAGTCTGAGCCCAGCCTGGACTATGTACAGCCAGGTCCTGCCTGGACCAGGCCCACTTGGGAAGTGCTAGGTCAACTACCTGGACAGGGTATAGATTCAGGCTGTTGACTGTCTGTATAGGTCTGCAAGCTGGGGGCCACTTCCACATACATTCAGACAACGCAGACAGGGCCAGGTGTGACGCAGCTGGCCCCAGGCAGATGGGAAATCATTCAGCAGCAGAGCAATGATTAGGTAACAGTACAGCAAGGTCTCAGGCAGATGAATGAATTCAGTGTGTCATTTTGTTCAGTGCTTTGTTCCGTCCTAAACCCAGACTCTGTGCCTCTACTTAATGTGGATGCAAGCTTCCATTTCTTCTCTCCAGGCATTTCAACTTGCAGAATTTCATTCAATCCTTTCTGGACTGTGGCTGATATTACTATCACTTCCGAAAAGGAAGGGATTCGTTTAAGGTCACAGGCTCACTGAGGCGTAAGAATTGTGAGCCAGGACTGTTACACACAGCACTTCCAACCGTCTGATGCTCACTGGGCCTTCTTTACTCAATTCTTTTACCTCTTTTACACTTTTTCCTTATGCACAGAGCCCTGACAACCCCCCTGGGGCTCACTGAGCCCACAGAGCAGATCCGACTCCTCAACCCCTTCATGACCTTTAGATAGTCCTCAAAATCTGCAAGTATTAGTGGGGTTTTTAGTGAGTGTGGGGTGGCTTGGTTTCTCAAGACAGAATCTCATATATTTTCTAACTCATTATTATTAATAAATTTGGTGGCAACTGAATTTTTTTTGCCCATTTTTATTCAGCTCCTATGCTGGTTGGTTTTTGTCAATTGGACACAAATCCAGATATGAATGGGAAGAGGGAGTCTTAATTGGAAAAAAAAGTTTCCATAAGATGGGCCTGTAGGCAAGCTGTGGGCCATTGTCTTGATTAGTGAATGATGTGAGAGTCCAGCACACTGTGGGAGGTGCCATCCCTGGGCTGGTGATCCTGGGTTCTATAAGAAAGCAGGTTGAGCAAGCCATGGAGAGCAAGCCAGTAAGCAGCACTCCCAGGTTCCTGCCTTGGTTCTCCTCAAAGGACTGTGACCCAAGATGTGACCCCTTCCTCCCCAAGTCGCTTTTGTCTAAGGAGTTTTACCACAGTAATAGAAACCCTGTCACCACCCTTTGGAATCTTACATCTTTGTGCAATTGCCTCTCTTGAGTTGGTTGCACTCTCTCTCCCTTCCCTGGCTGAACACATGGTGAGAATTCTTGGCATCATACTGTAGTGTTGATGGCAACATTAATCCTTGACTACAGAGCAAACAACCTGAATACAACCAACATACGTGAACCAATGACCTAAGTTGTTTTGTTTTTTTCAATGACTTAAAAAACCATCTTAGCAGGCATGATGGCACACACCTGTAATCCCAGCTGAGACTCAGAAGTGGGAGGAAGGAGGAATTGATTACCTAAGGCTAGCCTGGGCTGCAGGATGAGACTCTATCAAAAGAATGAATCATCCTTCTGTACCTATTTTACTAGAATTTCAAGTCAGAAGTGAACATCAAGTCATTATTGCTGGGCTGGGATGTAAGATGGTAGTAGAGCATTTGCCTAGAATGCTCAAGGCCTTGTGCTGGATACACCAGCACTGAAACAAAAACAAACCATTACTGTGGAGAAGTAACTACTGAGATTATGCCTTACTTATAACATGTATTTACATTTTGTTTGTGTATTCAGAATAAGTCGTTTAATCATGCTGTGTTACCTTGACAGATGTTGATAGAACATCTAATGTCTCACTCCACATTTGCTTCTGCATGTGAGTGCTACTCTGGTCTATGTAAGTGTTTATCGGCATGAATGTACCTTTAATAGTCTACAGATGATGGAATTCACTGTTCCTCTTAACAGTATGAAAGACTTTATCTGTACAGTTGCCTGAGCCTTACATATTTTTGGAGACAGTTTTACACTTTTACCTATCCTTTCAATGTCATCGCCCAGGAAGCTGCATCTCGATTGGTATCTCTGCTGTGAGGCTTTGCATTCTGTTACAGACTAGAAAAGCTGTTGGCGGGTCACTGTTTCCAAGACTCCGTCCTCAGGAGCACTCACCAGTAGCCTAGACCAAGGGGAACATGAGAGGGAACGCATGTGTGGCTTTCAATTTGAACCTGATGCTTCTGGCTTCATTCTTAGACACAGCACACACATCAGTGGCTCCTTTCCCAATGTTTCAAAAGTCTGTGGACTGGCATTCCCTTACTGAACTCGAAGAGTCAGGGCACTGTACCCCGAAGGAGTATCTTGACAGTTCATTTGCCCTTCCAAGCCTCTAATGGGTCTCATAATCTATGCATGTATCCCTGCAGGCCAGAAGAGGGAGCCAGACCTCATTACAGATGGTGTGAGCCACCATAAGGGTGCTGGGAATTGAACTGAGGACCTCTGGAAGAATAGCCAATGTTCTTAACCTCTGAGCCATCTCTCCAGCCTGGTTCTCACAATCTAAATTGCTGTAAGAATGGCTTTATTTTGAGAGGATACTTTTTCTGAGAAAATAACCACCTCATTCTCCCAGTTTACAAAGAATGTGACAAAACAGTGCTTTACATTAGGATCTGAAGGTTTTTTTCTATAACAAAACCCCCCTTTGTCCAAATCTTTATCATTAACTGGTGACTTGGATGAGAATAGTGCCCACAGGCCCTGATGTCTGTGTTTGAATACTTGGACCCCAGTTGGTAAAACTGTTCAGAAAGGATTAGGAGAGGGCCTTGGAGGTGTCACTGGGGGGGGGGGGGGAATTGAGGTTTCAAAAGCCCACACCAGGCTGTTAACTCCCTCTCTTTGCTTCCTGGTTGTGGATCAGATGTAAGCTCTCAGCCACAGCTACAGTACCATGCCTGCCTGCTGCCCTGCTCCCCACTGTGATGGTATCGGACTCACCCTCTGAAACTGTAAGCCCCCTATTAATGTTTGTTTTTTTAAGTTTCCCTTGGTCATTCTGTCTTCACAGCAATAGAAAAGTAATTGACTTCTTGATTTCAGGGATAACAATCATCAGAACAAAAGTGAGTGTCGTCACAGTATCTTACCCTGGATGTGATTTCTATGCCCATCTTCAGTCCCAAGTCTATGAAGAGATTTTTCATAGACTCTTGATTTCTTTGTTAACTAAGAGAAAGGCAATTTAAGTCTTCCAGAGAGAAGCTTATGTACCCACAGCGAACCCAGTGGGCATCATCAGATTAGGGGTGAAGCCCAGCTCAGGAAGGAGCCTGCAGTCAAGTCTCAGGGGCTCAAGACCCCTGTGGGATGCCATTACTTCATGAGCCTTGCTCAAAAGGATGCTGCCTTTACATCACGTCCCTTGGCTCTGGGAAAGCATAGGTTGCTTTGAATGACTATGAAGCAATAATGAAAGAAGAGGCCTCTCAGTTTCTATCTGCCCTGAGTAGTTTCCTGTTTGTTAATAACAACTGCTGAAATTTAGCTGATGGATTAGTAACTTCACTCCATTGTTTAGTAGGTAAAAACAAGGAGGTAAGAGTATCAAAGATCTAAGCATTCCCAAAAATCAGGATGAGAAATCAAGGTGTTTAGAACTCTAGGTTAGCTTCTCCTCAACAGGCCTCTGGGGTGTTTCTCCCCATCTAGTGCTCTAAATTTCTGGACAAGCATACCCTGGAAGCTTTTAATGCACTTGCAGAGGATCAGCCCTTCGCCCCTCTTCCCAAGGATCCCTCATTACCAGCACTGGTTTAAGACCAGAACACAGGCTGCTCATGCACGCATACACGCATATCCTTTACCTTCCCCAAGAGCTGGAACTAAGGCATGTGCCATGTCAGGTAACTACCATATCCCCTTAGAGGGCTGCTCTAAGAGCTGAAAGCTGGCATCCTTCCTCTGGTGTTCAAAAGGCTGAAAAGACCCTACGGTATCTCCACGACTCACCCTTCCCAGAGAAACAGATACTTTTGTCTTTTGCCAGCTGCGTGGCGAGAAGACTGCTCTCAGTTTTGTGCGTTTATAGCAAGTGCCCACTGCATGTCCCACTTAGGGACCTTCTGTGTTTCCTGCTGCTTTGTGTTTCGGCATCTTACTGAAGGCCTTTTACCAACAGCCGTGTCCCAAGGATCCTCCCCTCTTAAGCTGAGATGAATGGTGCACACAATCTTACTATTTCCTTTGATGGCGAGATGAAGGAAGAAGCACACAAGCCCACGTGTTCTGATCCATGCGTCCTTTATTCCATTACCAACCACCGTGCCACATTCAGGCAACAGCACACAAACTGGCAACCAACGCAATCCAGTTGTACAACGATCTGAGGCTTACAGTACATTTAAGGCTTTTAAATTTGAAAAAAAGAAAACGAACTAAAATAAGACCAAAAGACCCCAAACCCAATTCCCCAACCAATACACGTAGTGTAGCAATTTTAAGCATCTCATTTCTGATGTTCACCTGGCACAACTCCAGTGTCAAAACCCAAATAACTCCTAAACTAAGAAATCAGCTTAGGGTAATTTTAATTACCTAAATTCTTCAAAGCAGAAACTTGGAATTTTTGTCTTGGAAATGTTATAAAAATTTTAATAGCAAAACATAGGAATAAAAACATATTAACAAAATGTATTCAATCATTTACAATACAAACAAGGAATCTGCAGTCTGTTGTTGTGGCCTGACAAAAGAAAACTACCCATTAAGAATCTGTGCACAATGTCATTGCAAATATGTACAGGACTTTAAAAAAGCCGACAAGGAGGACTTTACAGAAGGAAAGTCGGCCAGGCTTTATTAGACCAACCAGACAATCAAAATATTAAAACTCTTGGCTAGTAATAAATTTACACTTAAAAAAACCCCAGTTTTCTGTTGTTTATGAATATTCCAGTTGTATTTATACGGTTACAGCAGATGAAGCTGTTGGTGAGAGTTCCAGTAAATTACTCTTCAATTCACGTGAGTGGGAAAGACTGGCATGTTAACACAAGTTAATGGAGGATTTCTCACAATGTTTTTCCAGTTACACTACCATAGCTTCACAAATGGATCTCACCCACGGCAGGCACCAAGGCTGAGAGTGAGTGCCGCAGGTCAAACACTGGCACATGGGTGAGAGGGTGATCCTGCACCGGGTGGGGAATCAGAGGTGACAGCGAGGGAGACAGACTTGATCACGCTTTAGTCTACGATGCTGGGAAATAGTCCCCACAGTCAGCTCTCGTTCCCACTCCTGCAAGGTCATGCAGCTGAGACTCCAGCTGCTCAGCCTAATGGAAGGTGGAGATTAAGTACAAAAGACAGACTTTGTTAGCTCTTTAAGGAGAACACCCCAAGGGCTGGGCCCTTCTCTGTGGTTATTGGGTATCACTGTTAAATCCAGTCAAAGCATGTGCAAACAAGGATCCTCGCTTCACAGTAATGAGGTAAGGTCGGCTGCCATCTTCAGGAGTTGGGAAGCTCGTGAGATATGAACTGTTTTAGTCGTTCTAGGTACTGTGCGTACAGCTCTATGTCATTGTGCCCAGCCCCCTCAACCCACAAGGGCTCCACAGCACGGGGACAGCGCTCATACATCGCCAGGCCATGGGAGAAATCGATGACCTCATCCTCGGTACCGTGAATGACCAATACGGGAGAGGTGACTTTAGATATCTTGTCAATGCTGCAAGACAGAAAGGGGAGGGGGAGACAAACTCCTTTAGTCACACTCAGAGAAGTGCTGCCCTGATAAGCGGGTCAGCATCACAGCTGGACAGTACAGAGCTGGGTCATGCCCTCACGACTAAGAGTAGTGCCCAGGTACACTATAATGGCTCAGCTTTCTTTTCCCATTGTCTTTCTAGTAATACTTTTTTCTTAACATATATTTTTATTTGGAATCATTAAGGATTTATAGCAAAGGGAGATATCACAGGTTCCCATAACCCCTAACTCATTTTCTATTGGGCTAACAGCAGCCATTACCATGCTATATTTGTCAAAACCAAGAAATCAACTTTGGTACGCACATATTAGCTAACACCCCCGCCTTTATTTGGATCCCACTTGTTTTTCCACAAATGTCTCTTTTCTATTCCAACATCTCATCAAGAATACTGTACTGCACTTACTACTTTTTTAAAAAAGTAGTTTATTAAAAACATCAGACTAGCAAACCAGTACCTAACATTTTTTTAGATATTCATGCTTTAAGAAAACTTTAAAATATGAACAGGCCAGCTCTTGATATATCTGAATGGATATCTCTGCAAAGTAGGACTGGATGTCCCTCTAATTCTCAGAACTCTTCTTTAAGAAGCAAATCCAGGCCGGGCAGAACGCCTTTAATCCCAGCACTTGGGAGGCAGAGGCAGGTAGATCTCTGAGTTCGGGGCCAGCCTGGTCTACAGAGTGAGTTCAGGGCAGTCAGAGTTACACAGTGAGACCATGTCTTGAAAAAATAAAGAAGCAAATCAGGGCTAGAGAGATGGATCAGTGGTTTAGAACACTTGTTGCTCTTGCAGAGGGTCCAGGTTCAATTTCCAGAATCCACACGGTGGCTCACAACCGCCCGTAACTCCAGTTCCAGGGGATCTGATGCCCCTTTCTGGCTTCTTCGGGTACCAGGCACACATGTGGTGCACATACATGAAGACAAAACTTATAAACTAATCTAAAATTTTTTTGAAGAAGCCCATTTCATAACAGCAGAGGCCTAACTTTTTGATAAAAACAGTACTACTTGGCTCCAAAGCTTCACATGATGTTTAGATTTTACTCCTGCTGCCTTCTGTTTATAAAAACCAAATCCACTCTCACAGGGTGAATTCTCAAGGATCTTCAAAAACTGTACTTTAGGCTCTGAAAACACATCCCAGGGAGGGGCTGAAAGGACCATCAGCATTTGTCAGGCTGGGTGCCTGGGTGACTGCTCTGATGGTGTGATGGTCCATTAAGCCATGAATAAACATATCTTTCCATCTGTCCTTTTGCCTAAGACCTTCTTACTGCTGACTCCTTTTTATAGTTGATCCTAGTCAGGCTTGTAAAAAGACACAAATGGGTCTATTTGTGGGAGTCTTTCTGATAAAGTAACAGCTAACATTCATCACAGCTGAACACGTGTGCAGTCCACATGAAATCTCATTTAATCCTTATGAAACAGGACCCATGAGGAATTGCCTTCTGTTTGATCAGGAAGGGAGCTGAAGCTCAGAGAGATTATAAAATAACAGGCACCTGGCCAAGGAGATAATAAAGAGGGTTAACATCAGTTATATATTCCAAGGGTCTTCCAGTGACTGTCACAGTCTTTATGAACAACCCATGAAGCTGCCAACTGCTTGAAGGCACCCCAGAAAGACTGCAAAACCCCAGCAGCCAAAGAGTCTGCGAAGATCAGAGCCTCTGTGGCCATGTGCAGTTTTGCAGAGCATGAATGAATCTTACCTGAAACCTACTCCTCCCCTGGATTTCATTTAAAGTGCCTGCCTTTAAAAGCCTTCAACTACACTCAATTAAAAAAGATATTTACTCATCGGTTATGACAGGCCTGAGACGATGCCCATGCTGCTATTTATGGGAATCTCTAACCGTCTGCAGAGGGCATCTGAAGCTGAAAGCCATTGTCTGATCCTACATGCAAAGGTAGAGAATAACCAACATTGAAGTATGAACAGGACTCATTCGCTTTATCTTTTTAACAATGGAAGGGACTGTGTCTTCCCTTTCAGAAAGAAAACATTCTGCCATTTAGTAGCAAGTGACACTATATTTAAAAAAAATGTTTGCCAATCCAATTAATGATGAAAGCCAGTGCAGCCATTAATGGCTTGAAATACATTCCATCAATAATTTAGGGTGCTGAGTAGGAGCAGTGGCTTCTTTGTCTCTAACCTTATGAAGCCAGTGATGTCACTGTTCCTGGCTGATCTGTAAAGAGAACAGTAACACGATCAACTTTTTAAAGCTGCTGGAAAGGCAAACTGGAGGGACAGGCACACAACACCTGGTGGGATCAGAAAAACAGCATTTGCTGCTGGTTTGTTATTAATTAATAAAGTGCAATTAACTACAATGGAATTAGTTTCAATAGCTGCATGTTAAGGTACAGGCTAATCTCATCATTTTATTTCCAGGGTAACTCCTGGAATTGCTTCCCACAAACATGCAAAATATCCGTCTTTAAACAAACTGCCTCTCATTACCAATTCAGCACAAATAAGGCCACATTTGCAAGGCACATCAACCCTACTTAGCATTCGCAGCCATGCCACAGAAACGCACAGTGTCCCATTCCCAGGAAGCAGGGTTTCAGTGAAGCCTGGTACAAGCTCACAGCTGAGGGCCAGCCAAGGTGCTAACAGAGTTTCTTCCTGTGAAATGAGACAGTGGAACGCAACCTTATGCAGCCAAATGCTGTATTCTCTTCTCAGCAAGAACAGAATGATGACAGTTAATAGGTCAAACAAAGTCTTGAGACCATGCATTACTCCTGCTGACGCTTTTCCTGGAAAGGGTAATACAAGCTGGCTAGCTTCTGCAATGTACTGAGGGGAAAAGCTACGGGAAAAATACTCTAAAAATACTTCTCACATTATCACTTAATTAACAAAAAACAGAACAAATAGCCAAGAAGGAACTTGCATAGAAAGCACTTAGCTCCCAGCTTTTATATTTACAGTCGTTCTCCCTTCCATTAAGGGGAGCCAGAGAACAGCAGGGGTCAGCTAGCAGGAGGGCCCTAGGCTGGCCTCTCCCAGGCAGGGCATGTCTGCAGGGACAGGCTCAAATTCTAAGATTGGGCAAAGAAGGTGGCTTTCTCAACCATCCCCAGGAAAACCCTCCTATTCTTTACACAAAGACTACCTGAGCATGTAACTTTCCCCTCACCTGCACCCTCTGACTGAAAGAAGAGAAATCCATATATGTGCTTCTCTTTATTTCAGGGTCTAGACCAGGGCTAATTGCTTCTTTATACCCTTTATACCTCTCCAGTAATTGAACAGGTCCCTCTGAATAAATCAGCACTGAACTGGAAGTTCCTTCAGGACATGCTGCATGTTACAGCTTAATCAATTAGTCCTGGGCACCGACACACTCAAGGTCCTTATCCCTCATCTGGAGACTGGAGTCTCAGTATGCTACATCTGCCTCACATCCCCAGTGCTGCCCAGTCAATCAATATTAGAAACTGCACAGGTGTGGACTCGGAGCACTGGCTGACTTCTCACTCGTCCAGCTCTAAGCTTACCTGGGGAAAGCATCAAAACAGTATGTTTTCCTGGTGTCCGGAAAAGCGACCCGCAACCCAGACATCAGAGGGGAATGGAGGATGACCGCTGCACACTCATATCGCGAGGCCAGGTCCACAGTGGGGACGGTCCCAATGCTCTGTCCATAGAGGATAATGTTCTCAGGACTCACGCCATACCTGAGGAAAGAGGGGTCACACACCATTAGATGATGTAGGGGGGACGGTAACAATATTTTAAGCCCACAAAAGCTCCCACATACATTAGCTTAAAAAACTGTTATCGTCTAACTTTTGTATTTTAGCTTAACATGAACATGAATTTTATAAAAACAACAGAGGCCTACTTCAGAACTAAATGACTAAGAACCTGCTTTCTGCAGGACTTTGTTCCTAGCTGATCATCTAAACAAACGCATTGTAAGCTTCAGGTAAGGTTTTACTCAGTCTTCACATTTCCTATTATTCCTTTTAAAACTGATAATCACAGTTCTGAAGTAAAAATAAAAACAATATCTGGCAAACTAATATTAAGAACTCTTCCAGTGAAGTTTTAATGGTATGACAGACACTGGCACTTATCACAGAAGAGTTCACTAAGAGATAATTAATTTGAAAGCAATAACATCTTAAGCCTCTTCTCGGGGCTAAATGCTTCCCCGAGTTTCAACTCAGCAGCCGTCTCCTGATCCGCTTCTGTAAAGGTTCCAGTAATGCCCATGTGGAACACTGACTACACTTCCCAGCCTCCCTTGCAGGTGTTAATTCTGTCTCCCCTCCCTCCACGTTGGTGGGAAGGGATGTCAGGTGAAGGTGTGAAAGAAAGCTACATCCTCCCACAAGGGCAGAACAAACGGGCAGAGAGAAGAATGCAGCCCTTACTAGCCTACAAAAGATGGGTGCAGAGAGAGATGACTCGGTGGGTAGATGCTTACTGCAAAGGCTAAGGACTTGCGTTCTTATCCCTAGGACCCACATAACAGAAGGAGGGAACCTATTCCTACACTGCCCTGACTCACATATGCGCAACACACACACCCACACCCCAACAATAAATACATGGAAAACAATTTTTTAAAAAGCTATCAAGAGTATACTAAGAGCACCTAGAAAGGACAAAAAGAAGAACAAACGGGTTGGGGGCCGAGGAAGCACAGACACTTGCTACAAATTGAATACACAGTATTAGTTTTGTTATCACATGAAGATGCACATTAAAGCAGTGAGTATTATTTTATACCCAAGAGACTGAGGAAAATGAGAAAGTAAGACAACTTCTGGGTGACGTGCACTGTTTAATCCTTGCTGCCATCCTGGCTGAGTCTGGAACCCCCTGGGAAGCTCTGCCCATCTCTGCACATGGGCGGGTTCTGTCTGCAGAGGCTCTGGCTGAGGAAGGGGCCATCTCTCTCTGCTCCCTGACCAGACCCAGCGTGCCCAGGCACCTCGTATCCCGCTGCCCTGCCTTTCCCCGACGCACTCAAACCGCAGTCAATGAAAAGCCTGTCCTTCGTCAAGTTGCTTTGGTTACTTGTGTCAGTGATGAGAAAAGCAATACGGATGACAAGACTGAAGAACAGAATGTGTAACCTTATTGAAGGAGTGTAAACTGCTACAAAAAACTTGGGAAAACAATCTGGCAATCTGACATTAGCTGGTAACACTAATGATACCATGTGCAAAGTGTGTAAACCCACCCAAATGAAATGTTATTGCTCACTGTTCACTTGACAACAATATTGTTACTGTTAACTTGATGCAAAACTGAAAAACAAAGATGTGAATCCCGACAAGCCAGGACAGTGGTGGTGACGGGACAGGAAGGTTTCATCCGGGAAGAAGTGTGCCACTGGCACAGGGCGCTGGCAATGGTCTATGTCTTGTTACAGTCTGCATCTTGTTGGTCATTAAGCTCGACATTTGCCAGCTTTTGATCCTCGGAGACTGGAGTTTAGATAGTGGTTAGCAGTCATGTGGGTGCTGGGAACTGCACCCAGGTCCTCTGGAAGAGAAGCAAGTGTTCTGAACCACTGAGCCATCTCTCCAGTCTCTAAAAAAGGAAAAGTTTTAAAGAAACATGAGGCCAACAAATAGTTACTATAGGAAAGCTAACATCAGAATGTTCAACCAAAACAGCCTACAAAAATAGGGCTGTGTTCCTTTAAAACATAAACATAAGGAAAGGGACCTTGACAGCAGAATGGGAAATGGCAATGATGGTGTATTTTCAGGTGATAAAATTCACTGATTTTTTTCTTCCTTCACAGCCCATTGAAAATAGAATCTGTGGCGCTTCTTTGGGGGAGTTCACAAAGAAAGGCTCAGAGCCCATCCTGTCTGAGGACATGGAACTCCAGATGCAGCTCAAGGAAAAGGAACAACTTCATGCTACAGGCCAGCAGAGAGACTCCACAAAAGGACATGAAGGAGCAAGGACATGAAGAACAAACTGAAGAGGATGCTGTACCCAGCACCAGAGTCAGTCACTGGTGGAACTGGGAAGTGTGGAGAGGAGAGGGCCAGAAAACACACAGGAAGCGGACCTAGGCACCTGGAGGTGGCGACCAAGACGAGAGACACAAGTAAGTTCAAAGGTTAGGCCACGTGCCATCTGCCGAGGAGTTATCTGGCACCACCAGTTTGAGAACAAGAAGGAAGAAAATGTCTAATAAACCAAGAAATTATGAAAAGTAACTGGCAACAGCTCGTGTAAGTTCACAGGAACTCAAAAGAGCCAACACAGGCCAGTTCTGCCTAGGGCAACCTCAGGGAGCTGCTGTACGGGGACCTGGGGGCTCCAAGCAGCAAAGCGAGTGTTCACTGTCGCGAAGATTCCCGCCATCTGGAGGGACCCATCTGGAGGGACCCATCTGGAGGGACCCATCTGGAGGGACCGGTGACTGACACCTCTCCTGCAGTGGGGAGGGTCCTGAGTCAGCACTCGCTGTGGATAGCACAACCCTGGGAAAATGTTCTCCTGGGACTGGTTCACACTAGCCACATTTCTTCTTCCCTCGGGGTTCCTTCTGCTTCCTTGCTCATGCCTGTTTCCTCTCAGGCATCCCACAGCCTCAGTTCTCAGTCTTTTCTAGAATCTTCATAATTATTTCCATGTAGAACTTTCCAATGTCAGCTTCCATCCGCAGCAGATGTGTTACAGATGTGCAGCAGCCATTGCTGAATGGATGAATAGACAGCCTGACTTCAGCCCCTCCTTGTGTCGCCACTTTCTTCTCAGTGTTCAGCACTTCACACTCAGCACCTCCCCAGCACCTCTTCACACTGTTTTCCCATTTTCTATTTCTCTCCGGTCCCATTGCTTTCACCCATGGGCTGGGAACCTGGGGAATTCCCCTGCACACTCTCTTCGTCACTAAACCTGACCATTCCCATCTGTGAGATGTTTTCCAGACTGATGGCTTTCGTGGCACAGGCTGCTGCTCTCTGCTGGTGGATACACCTGGTGGCATCCTGTGTGCAACTGACAGGGGCTGCCTGTTGAGTCAAGTGTAGGCAGGTGTGCTTTCAGGGTGATGAGCACCCCATTTCAAGAATCTGGGGTCAGTTCCCAGAGGTCATTCTGGAGATCTTACTGGCACTGCCTCTACATCTTTCCCCAGGGGCTTAGACTGCACAGGGGTCCTTCAATGCTGACTTCTAATCTGCCCCATTCTCTCAATCATCCCATGACTATGGGAAGCTGGTGTCCTAGTTTCTGGATCCCAGCCAGGTTCAAGTCCCCTGCCTCACTGACTCATGTTAATGACACACAGGTCTGACAGCCTGCCAGGACTCTGCCCTCTGTTCAGGGCAGAACTTGGATATCACAGACCCGAAAAAGCCCATGTCTAACCTGCCCTTCTCTCAGACCTGCCTTGCTTCCAGTTCTATCTACATGAACTTCCACGTCCTCATTCCAGCTCATCTCTCATTCTCACCACATAACGTACCTGTCTGGAAACAGAGCAAATCACCTTTTATCATGTTATTTTCTAATCAAACCCTTCAGTAAGTCCCTACATCCAAGCCTACATACCCAAAGGAACCACTGCCTGCCCCAGATATAACCATTCCAGCCTTTACTCTCCCAGTACCCCTTCTGCCAGGGAAAGCTTAATTTCTTGCTGATCACAAACACCCTATGTGCAAGTCCTCGATGCCCTTCATCACCGCCAACCACCGGACCCTACAGACTCCTCCCAGTCCTACCTCCTTCCACACTTTCCTGATGCCTCTAGTCCACCCGCACCATTGTTCTGCCTGAGCTGTTCATTCACGTTCACTGGAGTGAGGTGAGGGGTATATGATGAGCCACTCGGCTGCATGCCAGCCCTGCACTGCTTATGGGGTGTAAGCCCACAACCTTAGGCATACCCTTTAGGAAAGTTAGGGACATCCATGTCCAGGGATCAGTTGGAGGCATTTTCAGCTTTGAACTAAATGTGATTCCAGCCAAAGGCTACTTGTGTAAGATACAGAAACAGACAGACAGACAGACAGACAGACAGACAGACAGACACACACACACACACACATACACACACACAAATAAATGGGGTACTACCCACCTTTTCTTTTTTTTTCCTGTTTGCTTCAGATAAGAGTTTCTCTGGCCCAGAGCTTGCCCAGTAGGCTAAGCCAGGCTGGCTAATAAGCACCAAGAATCTACCAGTCTCTGCCTGCTTAGCGCAGGGATTATATGTGTGTACCAACATGCCTGTTTTTTCTACAAAGGTTCCACAAGACCAAATTCAGATCCACAAACAGAGCCATCTCTCCAGCCCCAAAGGCTGTTAAAAAAAAAAAAAAAACCCTTAAACTAAATTCTATACATACTTAATATTCCTATGATATGAAACTCACTGAAGTCTGACATCTTGGAGATGTTGGACAGGAGCAGAATCTCCCATTTGCAGGAGAGTGAAAATAGAAGTCGCATTAGTACCCTAAACTTTGGTCTTCCGGGTATGACCTAAGGTTTTCTTGAAACAATGCTCAACGTCTCCGAGTCAGTGTATGAGGAAGCCATGGACCTGGTACAGTTCTCCGGAATCAATAGCGTAGTGTGCAGACATATCCTTGCACATCTCCACATTTTGCTCTCAGCCTCTCCAAATGCCCACCATGGTTGTGTAACCCAAGCTACATGAAGTCCAGGAGTGGCCTGGAGCCAGAGGCACCATGACCCTCTCAGCATCGACAGGTGTTGGACAGGAAGATCCACCCTGGAGGCTGAGAGTACCAGGAATGAATAAGGGAGCCCTGTCCCATGAGAATAATCACCTATTACATTAAAGTCGTTTGTTTTTGTTTCAATGTAAGGCTTTCTTCTCTCTACAGTAAGCACAAGCCCAGCCTCCGTGAGACACCCTGCATCCTGTGTGAGTTAATGGGCCTTGACTTTGTCCTTTGTCAAAAGCTTCCTCATTTATCTTCAGAAGTGTGCTTGGCACAGTTCCGCCGACTTTGAAGTCAACATTTTAAATATTTCAGAGCTAGAATTCCTAGGGGAAATTTCTTCAGTTGTAGGATGAAGACAAATACACAAGGTAGTGGGAATGTTAATTGAAGGATGGGGGTCTGAGAATAAGGAGAAACCCTTATCTACTGTGGGTTAAAACTGCAGAGAACACAGCAGACAGCCAGGCTGGAGCGGGAAGCAGGTGCATAAACAGCCACAGCAAGACAGGGTCCATTGCCTCCAGGCAAAGTTACGGTGAGCTGACTGGAGGCTTTCTGGGCACAGACAACTTAATCAACATGAACTTCACATTTTAAGTATGAGGAAGAGGAGAGAAAACATCTATCACATAAAACATGTTGATCTCCCCCTTTTCAAGGTACACCTTGGTATGTCTGAAGAGGTCTTGCGATTGACTAAACAAAGCCTCATGCACTGGCTTCCCTGGGTGTTTATTCTAGTGGTGAACAAGAAACATTCAAAGAATCTGCTGCATGGCGCTGCTTGAGAAAGTAAAACATTTACAGGTTATTGGCATGGGCTATATTTCTTTTATTTCTAATTTTCAGTTGACTTAGTTGAAAAGGACATTTACTTTTTGTAAACTGTCCCCTCTCAAAGCTTTACAAATGTGAACACAATCATTGTTCCATCCACACCGGTCATAAAATCCAACAGGCCAATAAACAGTGAAAAGTAGCCTTGTTGGCTCCAAGCCACGGTGTGTGTGTGTGGGGGGGGGGGGAATATGTGCTCCTGAACCACGTGTCTTTGAAGGAATAAAAAGTAAACAGATTAAACTGAGAACAGGCAGAGAAACAGGTACAGATGACGGCAACACCAACAATACAGCCAGTAGGTTCAGTCCGAGCTGAGAGGAGGATGGGTATGGGGAGTTGGGTGAAGGTCTGGGAAGCAGGCAAAGTTAGAAGCCAGTCAGAGGAGGCCGAGCTCCAGAGAGGAACCTGGGGGCCAGAGGGGTGCTGCTAAAAATTAGTAGAGATGCAGCATGGAAAGACTTGAGGGTCAGGCACAAGATCTCCAGAATATAGAGCCTGGTAACAAAGTGTGGTCTGCGGAAGGCCGTGGGTAGAAGACAACTGTTTACATCAACGCGTACACGACACGAAGGCTCAGGGAAGGGAGGAGCGAGTCAAACACCACTAGAGAAGGGGAAGGGCTGACAAAACTGGCTAAAGTGAGGAGTCACAAGGAGGTCGGCTAGAGCTCGTCAGAATTTTGTTTCGCTAGGAAGTTCAGTTTGGGACTGTACTGAGTTTCAAAAAACTCAAAGTCAACCTGCTGTAACACATCATCTTCTAAGCCAACTGCTCCAATCTCCACGAGCTAACTGTGGCCACTGGGTACAAACTTCCCAGGGTGGCTGCTTCAGGCCACCTATGCCCCTGTCTGTAGCCCTGCACCCACTGCTCTGGAAACAAGCCTGCTAAACTCATTGGTCCTCAGAGGGAACTTTGGCAGACTTGTAGCCTGTTTTGTCACTGGGACCTCAGGAGAAAGGGCAGACATTATTTAGCCCCATCCTCCACCCAAGGAATGTGAGCAACACAACCTGTCAGGATTAACCATAAGGAGAAATCCTCTCAAATCTGTCTGATGTGTATGCTAGAAAGACCATCCATGAGTACAAAGCTTTTATCTTCTGCTACAATTCAGAAGATGGCTGGCTGATAGAGGCAGCCTGGGGCATGTCTGTGTATGTGAACACGTCTGTGTATGTGGATACCAACTCAGCTCACCCTGGGTATCAAAGGATGTCTCCAGAACCCCTGTGGGATGTTCAAGCCTCTTAGGCAAAACAGTGTAGTACTTGCATATAAAAGCATGCATACCTTGACACTTTAAATCATCTCTATACGGTTTATAATACTTAACACTATTGTTTATGGTGTAATGACAAGAAAACGAGCCTACATGTTCAACACAGGGACAGGCATAGTCATAGCAGGCCTAATTACAGCCCACAGTGTTCAATGGGGGCTGGAGAAACTGGCATGAGAGGCAGGAGGCCACATGCATGCATACATATTACTCTGTTCATATGGATTTGGCATGATACTCAACAAAGAGCAAATTCAAGTTTTGCTTTGGGAAATGTTCTAAAATCTACGCTTCCACCTCCCAGATATTCCCAGTTTGTAGTTGGTGGAATCCATGAATGTAGAACCCATGGGTAAGGAATGCTTAGTTAAATATCTTGCTAATGGCAGAGACTGGGAAGGATCAAGTGCCCAGATCCCATTTGCAACGATAAAATGAAATGCACAGGACACAAAAGCCTCTAAAACTATACAACTTCCAGGAAGGCTTGCAGTGGTGGTGTGCGATGCTGATTAACTCAGCCTTTCTTTGTGTTTATCTAAACACCCGTGAGGCCGTGCACCTTCCTTTCACAAAGCACTATCCACCTGTTTACAAGGAGTCTTTCTAGCCTAGATGTTTGCAATTTCCTACTAAACAGAGATTAAGGGAGAGGTTCTCTGACAAGTCAATTTTTTCTGACATTCAAAACTGTTCCCTACTCCAACTCTCTGTCAAAGCAAAAATAAATAAAGCCTGACATGACTTAATTTTAATATTTTAAAAACCATCTTTCAGAGGAAAACTAGAGTTCTAAAGAATATAGAATTAACTGTCTCTGGATCTGTTACAATTAAAATAGAATCACTTGAATTCATCTAAATATAATCGAGCATGAAATTACCCCGATGATAATCAGACTCTTGGCATTCTGTAATTATCTGACATGCTGGAAAAGCCAGAAAATTCTGCCTCCCCTCCCCCACACAGCTGCAGATACCTCCTAGCAGGTGAGAGCACAGCTGCCCTTGGTCCTCTGGAATCCAGAACTGCTTTATGCAAAATCCCAGCCTGGGCACTCAACAAGATACCAGTGGCAAGTGTTACCTCTGTCCAGTTAACACAGTTAAACACAAACCCCACCTCTAAGAGACCCCAACGAAAGCTAAGGCACAGACATCAGGAAAGCTCTCCCATGGGAAGAGAGAGTTAAAACCCAACTTCATGGCCCCTTGACTGCCAAGGCAGAAAGTTACTTTTTAGAACTATTACATCCGGAAGTACCTGACCTCACTCTAAGCACATTCTCAGAGGAGCTGTGGGAGACCCGCAATGTTGGAAGCTTTCCTGCGTGACAAGACGGGGACACTACAGGTCACATCAGCTCTTGTAACAAAAAGGTTTCCACTAGGAAGTTCTCAAATGATGACAGAGGAGACAGGACACCTAAGACCTACTCTCTTTGAGGAGTACCACATCTGGGATGTTCAGTGAGATCTGGACCCCTGTAGGGTAACAGAGAAACTTTTCAGGGTAAAACACGGGGTATCTGCACTCTTGTCTGAATTATGTCATGGACTGAGGCAGGACATCTTTGTCACCAGACTCCTTGGCAATGACTACAGAGAGGAAAGCCAAATAAGGGGACATGTGACCCTGGTTCTTAATGCCACAGCCTGAGGCCCCATCCCAGTCTTGTACTTTGACCAGGACGGTTCCTGATGAAGCTAGGTGAACGATGTTCTCTGGTAAGCAGTGAGACACACATGGTCATGACTGGTGGTAATGTGCAGAGCAGGGCAGGGGGAAACCCAGGATTGGGAATCAGTGCTCCCAGGTCTGCATCCTAGCTTGCCACTGCCCTACAACAGGAGAAGTACACCATCCTGCTTCTCTGTCCTCCTGGACTGCAGTGAGGAGTGAATGAAGCGAGAAGAGAACCCGGGGCACAGGCCAGCCCCAGGTCTCAGACTCACTTCCACACACCCAGCAGTGAACCTCGCTCAAGCTCTCTCCTTCACAGTCCTGTCTCCCTCCCCGGGGCCTTCGTCGCTGGTGTCTCAGGCCTTACTTAGCTAGGATTTCCTGTGGCCCCAGCTACCAAAGAACACTAACTACACAGGCTGAGGCCAGCATACTGGCTCCCTTGCCCTGCTGTCACGCTCTGCTCTGGACTCATCCTGACTATGCTCCAGACATCTGCAACGTGACTCCGGGCAGACCTAGCAGCTGGCCCTTCCTCAGTGGCATTTTCAGCTCCATTCTTCTGGGCCACATTCTCAAAGTGTGCCTTGTGGTTTTCTCCTTGTGTCCTCCACTCTTCCTTTTGCTTCCAGAGCCTTCCGCCACCCTCTTTCTTAAAAAACCCAAAAAATTCATATCATTAATTATGGAAATAAATCAAACCACAGGACAGCTTGGCAAGGTCCTTAGAGACTGTAGATGGATGACTGCATTTTACAGATAAGGAAACACTAGTTCTGAACAAGGTTACTGAGTTAATAGAGTGCGATTACCAAGACAGCTGTCTAAGGGAATCAGAGGCGGAACAGGGACCAAGCAAGGGAAGAGCCGCAGATCCTGTGACCATAACCTCCCTGGCAGGTGTAATACCCGAGTTGGTATCACCACAGCTTTGAGGTCAACAACTGCTTGTATTCCATCTCTACCATGTCAGGGGCATGCTTTCCAACGCTGCACTGGATTCTAGTTCCCACTGTGTGCCAGGGTCTTCCCTGCCAGAGGTGGTGGGTGAATACTCACTGCTGTTCATTAGCACATGCACGTTCATGACTCCAAGATGCAGCAGTCTGTACCCAGGGCACCCTGCTGGATCCCTATCGATAGAAAGGCTCCTAGTGATGAACAAGGGTAATGGCTACACAATGTCAAGGTGCTCAGTGCCACGGGACCATCTACTTAAAAGTGGTTATACCTGGAACCAAGTATGGTGGTGCACACCTATAATCCCAGCATTAGAGAGGATCGAGCTCATAAAGTTTAATGGCAGCCTGGCAAGTTTCAGGTCAACCAGGATATACCAAGACTCTAACAAAATCAATTTTTTTGTTATTGTTATTTTGTTGTTATTGCTGTCTTCCCAATTTAGGGTTGCTCCGTGTAGCCCTGGCTGTCCTGCAACTCTGTCGACCAGGTTGGCCTTGAACTCAAGAGATGCACCTGCCTCTGCCTCCAGAGTGCTGGTATTAAAGGCACATGCCACTACACCTCACCTCAAAAAAAAATTTTTTTTAGGTGATAAATAAAAAGTTGTAAGGGCTGAGCATAGTAATACACACCTGTAATCCTAGCATTTAGTAAGTAGAGGCAGAAGGATTGCTCTGAGTTCAAGGCCAGCCTGGTTTACATAGTTAAGACTCTGTAAACTTTGGTGATACCAAAGCTGAGATCCTAAGTACTGCTGTGTAGACATCACTTTACTCTCTTTGCCATGAAGGGCATCCATAGCCTCTTCTCCTTGAGAAGGTCTAAGTCTGCTGTGCCTCTTCTTGGGGAGGGAAGGATCCCCGGGGACCCCTAAGGCAGCTATTCACTAATGGGGTGCACTGTGGAGAAGCACGTCTTTCAAAGGTGTATTTCCGTTGAATGGAACAGTAGCGGAACTCCAACTTCTCCACTTGACCACTCAAGGGCGGCTGTTCCAGGGCTGCTTTCTAAGGTTCACCCCGACCCGGTCAAGGCCTCCGGGATTAGCTGTACCAGAGTCTCGACAGCCTGCAAACAGCACTGGAGACTCTGTGACTCTGAGGCCCAACCCACAGAACTTCCCATTTCCTCTTTCTAGGTGGCCTCAAACAAAGCCCTGAAGTGACTTCAATGTTCTGTTTTAATTAAAATACGACGTAGGATACAAACCTAGTGAGGCAGGTCCTGCATCCTTATTTATCGTAAACAGGAAGGTTTTCCCAGCCACTGAGAACACTGAGTACCACGATCAATAATTCAAAATACCCAGCTAACCACATTCCATTCCACACACTCCACCATAACCAGTTACAATGTCTTATAATGCAGTCCTTGGGAGTAAATGCAAACCAGAGGCGTGGCGGGCTCGGGGTGGCTGTGGCAGGCAAGACAAGCACGCAGGGCTGAGTGCTCTGAAGACATCCATGACCTTTCTGTGGTTGCTGCTGTTTGTTTGTTTGTTTTTCAAGATAAGGAAGGTCTCACTATGTAGCCCTGAAGCTTACTATGTAGACCAGGCTGGCCTCGGGCTCAGAGACCCACCTGCCTTTACCTTCCTAGTGCCGGGAGTAAGGCTGTCACCACTACACTGGCTATGTCCACAAGCTTTTAGGCAGCAAGTCCACACCTGTGTCTTTCTTACAATGTTCTGCCTTGGTAATCAGGGCTCTCCTTCGGCAGGACATAAAATGTAACATATCTCCTGTTTTCAGTTACTTCAGAAATGGTGATGCCTTCTACAAGCTACATGCTAACAATGCCTTGGACAGCTCCAGATGCAGCCCTGCTTCCTACTCTGAAATGAAACTGTTCTGTAACTGTAAAACCTTCACACTGTAACATCTGGATGCATTTATCATCCACACGCAGGTGCCTGGTAGAGGGGCCCTCTTCACCCTGAGAGCCAGCAGGAACTGAAGAGGACAGCACACACAGGCTGGCAGAAGTGGGATCCATGGATTATAAGAACAAGGGACAGTCAGCCTAGTACCCTGGACTGAGCGGTAAACAAAGGCAGGGAGATGAAGGCAGTGTGGTAGAATCAGACATAGACAGAGCTGCTGGTCATTCCCTCTATTTTGAGCAGAGAATTTATTATCTCGGAATACATGCATCTGCTCTCAGGGACTCAAGAGCTTCCCCTGCTGGGTTCTTCTTCCTAAATCCACCTAACTTCAAACCCTGGTGAAATCCCCTCCAAGATGCCTCTGGGGCACTTCAACACATCAAACTTTTAAGTCCATCCTCAGCCCAGGAATGTCCTCCCATCATTATTTCTAAGACACTGCTCCCTTTTGCTAATTTTGTCCGTGTTTGAGCTCCCCTCAAAGCAAAGCATTAAAAAAGTCAGATGCGATCTTATAAGTAGTAAAAAGTGGGAATGTGTGTGACATCAGAGAAATCAAAATGATATAAAAATCTACAAAGCAAGAACAAATGCTTTCCACAATACCTACTTATATGCATGTTTATCCTGAAATAAGCATATTTTCTACAATGTATTAAAATTCCTAAGACTGAAAAAAATAGGAAACATATGGCTAAAGAATTTAAGAAAATATGAAGATTTTTATTGAGATTTCACATCTGCTGTACTCCAGCACAAACCAAAATACATGAATGGATGGCAAATGCCTGAGCTGAGCACCCCTCTCCCCCAGACCTCTTAGGAACCCAAGAAAAAGGCAGCTCTGACCCTCTATGAGAACTGTGACATGGCTTTTGGGGACTGCCCTAGAGGTTGTTGGACTAACGAGCTGATAAGTGTCATCTGCACTCAGTACCAGAACACCCAACTTCTAAGTATGGCCAATCTGTCTCCCAGGACTGACACTCAGGGGCCTCAACCCAGACTGGATGTACTTGGCAAATCTGTGCTTTTAGATAATCCCTTTGGTCAGCTAGGTGATAAAGTTTTATCTTCTAAAACAGCTTCAGTTCTCTTCGCACCTTGGAAGGCCCTGGAACTTGCTTACCAGGTTGCACTGACTTGGATGTACCAAGTGAGGTCGAGGACTCCGCACTCACAAGTCACCACTCCTAAATAATGCCCTATTCGTGGACCTCATGTGGAAGGTCAGCACTAAGGTGAGTTAGGCTGATCTGTCCAGTGACAGGAATGAATCAGGCCTAGACCTTGCCCACTCCTGCTCCTTCTCTGCTAGAACTTGTCACTGCCGCCCTACAGGCTCAATCTTACTAGGTGCAAGCAACCTCAGTGTTACTACTACCTGTGGCTCAGGCCTGATATGAACAAGAGTCTGGTTCTGCGAGAATCTCTGCACACCGTGGGCCACTTGTATCTGTATGTAAGGAAGCCATGTACTCATGGCAGGCAATTCTGTTAGAGCAGTGGCTTGATCTTGTCATTTGCAAATGCCTAGCACACAGCAGAACCCATTCTATACACCCTGTCTCCGATCCTAGCAACAATCTGGCATTGCCAGCTCCATGACACAGACCAGGACACTCAGCTCCCTCCAGTCGGGTAAACTGAGTCCAAGTCTGGTGCCTGCCTCCGTGTCTCCACAGAAGACCAGTAAAGGCTGTGGTGAGGGCCAGTGAGAGCAGCCTTGCTACACAGTAATATGAAGTCAGGAACGCAAGCCTCCCCAAGTACATAAGGAAGTCCTTGGGCCTTTCCCATAATGCTACACTCATGATTCTAAGGATGAAATACAAATCTTAGGAGGAGGCCCCCAGAATCACAGCAATGTAGTCAGAGCATGGCCCGTGAGAGCAGCATGGCCACTGGTGCCGAGGAGCACGCATACTCGGTGACAGCTTTAAGCAGCCACTTTCCCTCTCTCTCGCCTAGCATTCCCAGTTACTTCAAAGAAACTTTATTTTCACAGTCTGGCCATGTTCCAGTTTTAAAAGAATGCAATGCTATGACAATGATGGTTAGCTGAAGGATCAAGAGAGCCTCCAAAAAATGTGGACTATTCACAGCCCCAGCACAGAAGGCTGGCAGGGCCCAAAGAATGTGCTTTATCACATGTGCAGTGGAGCTCTGAATGCCACCTGCCAAACAGCCACATAGTTGGGATTTCTCACCTTCAGTTTCTCAAGTAGCCAGATAACTTCACATACCCTCCCTGAGCTAGAGGCCCCAGTCTCTGTATAAATGCCCTGCACATCGGGCCATGACACTCAGTGATTCAGAGTTCTGTCATGGAAGGAAGGGGGTCACAGCTCTTAAGAACTAATCATGCCCACTACAGTGTTTACAAGTGAACTAATGGATTTTCTCTCTGCACTTTCAGCTTAACATTTCTCTCTTCCTCTGCAAGACTGGAACAGGGCTACCTGTGACCTCAGACTGAACTTACTTCAACTCCTAGCACCAGACAACTATGAGAATACTGGAGCAGACTATCAGAAGGAAACCACTTAGACATGTGCAGTCTATAAATGTTCTGAAAGGGACTGAACTCAAGAATCACAGTAAATGACATGGGAGCGATCCTTTCTCACTGCACTGTGAATGACCAGCACAAGAATAAAGAAGTGGTTAACCCAGAACAGGAGAAATCCTTGGCATTTTAGAAAAATGTAGCATTCTGAACAATCCTGAATCAAAGAGAAATCACAATGATAGCTAACATACAAAACATTGGGAGCGCCAGCTGCTGAAGCAATGGCACTTCCTAGCCATCATCCCGACCATCCACATAACCAAAGTCACAGCAACACTGAACTACAATATGAAGCTCAGTGCACAAAAGACTTGGGGATGGTGACATGTGCCAAATTTGTGGAGCAGGATTCCCAGCCACACCTGCCTATAGCAGCCCAGCATCCTCAGGACATCAGAGAACAAGTTAGGTCATCTCTACTACAAAGGCCTGCAATAGCTTAGAATGGAAGAGAAAACATTCTGAATTATTTGGGACAAGTCTGGATGAGTACAGTGGCACTCGTGTTTATATGGCTGCCAGTCTGGAACCTAACACCCATCACTCTAGTTTTCTTTCTGCTGCTGTGATAAAACACTGTAAGCAAAAGCAGCTTGTGGAGGAAGGGGTTTGTTTGGCTTATACTTCCAGGTTACAGTCCATCACTGAGTGGAGCAAGGGCAGTAACTCAAGGCAGAAGCCATGAAGGAAAATCTTGCTGGCTCACTCTCCATATACAGCCCAGTATTACCTGCCTCAAATGGGCTGGGACTTCCTACATTTTAACTACCAAGAAGTCCCCCAAAGGCAGACTCACAGACCAACCTGACAATTGAGACTTTTGTACCCCTCTGGTGATTCTAGGCTGTGTCAAATTGTCAGTTAATTCAACCTTGAACACTCACAGACACTAGCATCTCTGAATAAAATGTTCACCCATGCTACCATGCCTCTCCCTGTGATTCCTGGACAAGTTGACTGGTTATTCTGCAAGGTTCCAGAGCAGAAGAACATAAAAATGGGGATTATATAATTGATGTGGAGAGAAAATACCATTGGGTACATGCTGCTGGTGGTACCTGTCATAATCAAAACTCTGTTCTCATCTAGTAGAACTCACCATAGACAAGGATCCCAAGAAAAAACTGGGCCAGGAAAACTCTACCTTCAAGAAAAGTAGGCATAAGAAGGCTGAGGAAGAAGAGGGGAAAGATGGGGAAGACAAGGGAGCACTACATGGCACTTTCGTGTAGAAACACCATCAACCCAACAAACATGACAGCTTCATCCAACAAACTTAGGGTCATCACAGAAGCACTTCTGAACCTCCTGTATGGCTCCATCTTGTTTCCTCCAGTCACCTTTTCCCCCTCTTACTGTCATCCATCCCCATTTATAACAGACCTCCCACTAGACAAGATATTAAGTCAGCAATCAATCAAAAACTACACAGTAGAATACCCAGTTTCCTAATGAAGATTCAGAGTCATTAATAAATGATTACACCATTCATTTTCTGCTTAGGATGGAAAGGAAGCACGTAAAGACATTTTAGACCTGTTTTTATCACAAATTGCTCTTAAGTTTTGAAGTTTAAAAGGGCACACACCAGCTCTGAAGATCTGTAAGCTACAGCCAGACTGCAGCTCCTCAGACAAAGATCTGGCTACCTCTTCCCGCTAAGTGTCTGCCCCCAGCACAGTGCTCTGGATCCCTCAAGTAAACAAACCCTTGAGAGCCCTAGACTTTGGAACTCTACCCTCAGTTCAGCAGAAAGTCCAGTTTACTTAAATGCCTATCTGGCTGGGCAAACAGCTTTCTCTAACAGCTGGCCACAGCTGCCTTGGGGGCTCTGACTACAGGGAAAGCTTTTCACCCTCCCCTGCCTTTGAACATGCATCTGAATCAACTCAGTCCTGCTGGCTGTCTTCCTCCCTGCTCAGCCAGGCTGTCTTGCTTTTAGAATCCTGTTGGGGAACAGGAGGAACACATAGGATACGTGGATGGTGCTGGCTCCTAACACTCCACACAAAAACTCACATCTGAGGATTCCATTCTCCAAAAGTATTAACAAGATCAGTGACAAGGGGATATGGAGGAAGCATGCTGCTCAAAATTACAAGAACATATTTACTTATGTTTTTTTTTTTTTTTTCCTTTGCAGACAGGGTCTCATTGTGTAACCCTGGCTAGTCTGGAACTCCCTAAGTAGACCAGGCTGGCCTTGAACTCAAAGGTCCTCCTGTCTCTGCCTCCCTTGTGTTGGAATTAAAGACATGTGCCATCATGTCTGGCCTTCAAGAAGGTATTTAATATCGGTGTTTCGAAACTACTCAAAGCTGGTTTTAAAAAGTTAACACTAAGCTAGAGACTTGTTCTGGCAACAGGTCACGTAGGGCAAACAACCTGGGATTAGTCTCATCACAGGTCTGTGTGAAATGACGCTGCTGAACACACAGAGGACCCAAGTTCCTAAACAAGCCTGCTTCTCACACCTGACCCTCCGGGTGTCCCACTGCTGTGACTGGCGGTCCTGCCACTGGCCAGCTCTATCCTGAATCAGCAGAACCCCGATGCAGGAGGCCCTGTCTGCTACAGGTGTCCCAGAACTGGAGCATCTGAGCTCCCAGGAACCCAAGTGAAGGAGAGCTTTGGGCTCCTGCTAGGTGTAATATCCACCACTTGGAAAGACACATACCAGGTGCCAAAGAAGGCTTTCAGGGTCCGTCACTCTATAGCTAAGGCTGGCCTGGGATTCCTCATCCTCTTCCTGTCTCCTTGTGCTGGAATTCCAGGCGTAGGCCATCATGCCCAGCTTATGCAGTACTAAAAATTGAGAACTGAGAATAGGCAAGCACTCCAACATCTGTGCTCATCTTTAGCCCCAAATAAGAATTGTATGAAAATGGGTGGGAAATGGAAAAATGAAAGAGCTAAAGCTAATAATATATACAAGACACATGTGTTTGAAATGACTTCGGTGAAGATAAAAAGGATTCAGCACACCAAGCTTTGATTTTTTTTCTGTACACTAGTCTCTGGATGAGTGCATATTCAATTATAAAGAGAAGGAACACTTAAGGAACACTTATAAGAAGGTACAAAATCATCTTTAAAAGTCAAGACATAACTAGGAGACTACCTTTCTCTTCAGCTCTCAATGAAACCTCCCGTGACACTGTCTGCAGTTCTGCTTGACCCACTATTTGCAGAGATGCACACTGGGCTTGGAGGCAGGAGAGAGAGCAGGACAGAAACCACACAGGAGGTGGATGACCACTCCCCAGCTTTTGTCCAAGGCAAACCTGGTACATTTTAAACAACCAATATACACTGATAGATGAGGTCATAAAAAGTATCAACAACCTGGTAATTCCATCAACCAAATCTCATGTCGGAGTGTGGCTCAGTCCTGGTGTACTTGCTGACATGAACAGGGCCACAGGTTACACCTCCAGCACAACGAAATAAATAACTCAACTATGGACTTGGCACTAGGACTTTTTGAGAGGAATTAAGTCCTGAGTCAAGATGAGAAAACATCCTAGTGGTCCAGTTTTCATACTTGCCAAACTGCTCCTTTCCTCCCGCAAACAAAATAAGGGGGTTACTAAGTTTGCAAAAATTCAATAGCAATCAATGACTGCAATAAAAAGCAGAAAGGCAGTCGTTTTTGCATTTGGCTTTCTAGGAACTGGCATCGCCTTCGCTTCTTGCTTTCCTGCTTTACCGTGAAGTCAAAATGTCTTCTTGTACCATTGGCATTATAGTCTATAGGGTCATTCCCATCCTCATGATTCCACCAAGGATCAAGTGACTGTCACAATAGTTTTAATAATGGAAAGGCCAAACCCATTGACAAGTACCAAGAATTTTACAGGGCACAGCCTTTTCCATCACAAGTGGCCTTGCCTCTGAATCTCTCTGGCTAATTTAAGACTAAACATGAGTGGATCAGGAGGCTCCACTCAGCGCTGCTGCCTGCAGACTGTCTGGATGGGTCTCCAGAGTCCCCTTGCTGAGGACTAAGAGCCACCACCACGTTCTAAACTTTGAGAGCAATGTACCAACAGCTAACGAGCTATGAATCATACCTCCAGCTGGGTTCCTGTGGTCATGAAACAAGCCTGTCGGGAGAAGTCCTTGGGTCAGGAAATCATCACAGAACTGCCCAGTGCCAGTCCTCTGAGCAGCTGCTGCTGAAGACGAGCGCTCTACACCCTGAGTCTACACGACTTCAATAGGGAAGGTACCTGCAATGCTAATTTAACCTCCAAAAAGAAATCAAACTGATTTTTTAAGTATTTCAATACCCCTGAAGAGATTGCAGGAAAAAGCTGGTCCCTATTTAAATGATATTATTCCCGCAGTGGCTACACTACAGGTTCGAAGTCTGAGCGAAATTAGAGCATTTCAAAATAAAAAAAATTAACTGAGTTAATCACTAACCATCACCCATTACAGGAGTATGAGTGAGTGAGGTGGAACCCTCAACTGCCCTAAGCGGGGCAGGGTTAAACACAGAAGACACTGCTTGGAAGCAACTGCCAACAGATCGACTGAGGCAGGCGGTCACCGAAATGTTAAAACAATGGCAAGAGAAATGGCAGCTGATACTTACTCCTCAGCCCCTGGCTCAGCTAAACGAGTGCTCACTGGCTCCCTCCTGAACTCCCCAAGTGGAAGCAGTATCTCTCCTGCTGTTCCCACAGAACTGTTCTCAGATCAAAGGTTTGGAAGCACTTTGAAGACTGCAACCCCTTTAGAAACACCAGGTTGATCTCTTTCAAATCTCTGAGGACTATCTATACTCTGAGCTGACTCATTTCTCTTCCTTTCAGTTTTCTTAAAAAACAAAAAACAAAAAAAAAAAACTTTGGAAACACTGGGAACAACAACTCTTTTTTTGTTTGTTTTTTGAGACAGGTTTTCTCTATGTAGCCCTGGCTATCCTGGAACTCACTCTGTAGCCCAGGCTGGCCTCCATCTCACAGAGATCCATCTGCCTCTGCCTCCTGAGTGCTGGGATTAAAGGCGTGTGCCACCACAGTTGGCAGAACAACCCTTAAAAAAACCCTATTTTACAGAGGAACCAGAAGTGTAAGGTTCAGTAAGGAGCGCGCGCACGTGTGCGCGCGCGCACACACACATACATACATACATACACACAAACACTCAGGAGCGCAAGCAACTGCTCACTGTTTCCTTCTTCCATGTGGTTTCCAGAGCCAGACATAGAATACTGTCTGTTAGAAAACAGCTATGAGTCCTGAGGGGTACTTTATAAAGGTGTTCAAAGTGTGTGTGTGTGTGTGTGTGTGTGTGTGTGTGTGTGTGTGTGTGTGTGTGTGTGTGTGCGCGCGCGCAACGTAAGCCCCTACCTGGTATTTAGCCCTGCACCAGACACAGACATACCGGGGCTCAATTTGTCCAAAGACTGAAACTTCTACACATTTTGTTTATTGTCCTGCCCAGATCTAATGTGAATACATGACGTAGAAACATACACCCACTGCACTGGCATTTGAAGTTTAGATGAGAGCAGGAGATGTGAGCCTGTGCATGACTTGAAATAAGCTACACAACTGATGTACACCAAAAGCAAAACCAAACAGTGAGCCAGGTGGTGGCGCATGCCTTTAATCCCAGCCCTTGGCAGAGGCACACAGATCTCTGAGAGTTCAAGGCCAGCTTGGTTTACCCAGTGAGTTCCAGGACAGGCTCCAAAGTTACACAGAGACACCCTGTCTGGAAAAACAAAAAAAAAACTGAACAATAATAATAATAATAAATAAATAAAAAGAAAGAATTGGACAGTGAAAAGTATAATTGGCACACAGACCTCTAAATTCTGATCTTGCTTTTCTGCGCTCAGGTTTGAGTGTCCCCCACAAGACACACACACACACACACACACACACACACACACACACACACACACACACAATGTAGAGCACCACCTGATCTGAGAACATAGAACACAGGCCCCAAGGTCAGCCCCCCTGGGGCCAAACTCTGCTTTAATGTTTAATATGTGACCCAAGGCAAATCACTCATTTTTTCCTAGTCTTCAGTTTCTATACCTGTGAAATGGGTCAACCACAGTCCCTGCTTCATAGATGTGCTAAAAATATATAATAGGTAAAATAAATGTTTTCAGCACCAAACTGCCACTTAACCAATGCTGCCTCAGCAGAATGGGTACAAAACTCTTATTACAACAAATAGAGGCACTGAGGCCCCAAGACAGCACCCGGCATCTGAGTTTTGGTGGTCACCCCGAAGCCACTGCTCCCCTAGGGTTCTGACCAATTCTGTCACTGATCTGTCATCTTTGCATGACCAATGTCAGACTAGTCAGCTATAACCTAGAGCCTTCCTTCTCACTATCTGTACTGCCTCTATCTGTAAGTCCCTTCAGGTCATCACACACGAGCCCTCCTCCAGCCGTCACCTAGCGCTGCGTCTACTGTGCGGTGAAGAAGTGGGGGTGCCACACTTGCTCACCACCAGACCAGAAAATGAGATCCTGCCAGGAGCCAGAGGGCCAGCATGGCTGCATTTCAATGCCTTTACACTCTTCCTTTGAAAAAGAACAGCCCACACAAAGTACTGACAGCAGCGGAGTGAGTGGAGATGGGTGCTGTGTGGCAGTGTCGGTAACCACTGAAAGATGAACACTAATATCACGGGTTTATTCCCATATTTCCTTACTTTGCTTACAATTGAGATTTTCCAAATCAAGTGGCTTTCCATAAATAACACGGTACGGGGGAAAGGGAGTTCCACGATCTCACAGACCAGAGGGGATGAAGCAACAGTCGAGCACTTAGTGAAACCACGTTCTCATCATTGTCGGCTGACAGTATTTGGAATAACCACAACCATTCTTACAAGTACTATAAAAGCGGAACGAGAAGGTGGCACATATACATATTGAGGATGGTAGTTAGTTCTTTGATAGTGGCTAACTTGCACCCAACACACACACACACACACACACACACACACACACACACACACACACACACACACCCTGTCCCCTCTAAGCAATTTGGTCACCTTTTTGGAATGCAGATATGGAGGTGTTGATTTTTCTAAGAAAGCAAGTTTCATCTTTTATCAGGACTGGTTTAAGGAACTGAATTGCAAGCTATCAAGACCTCAATTTTTAAGTCCTTACACCCAAGATCCCTGTACCTTCCCTGGGCTGAGGTACACTTCCACATTCAACCCTAAAAAAGGACTTCACAGAAAAAACTCTAAGACTGCACCAGCTACCTGACTGGTGCTTTTGTGGCTGGAATTAAGACGATCAAGACCTATGATCTTGAATCTGAAAGGAAAAAGGCCCTAAACATAAACCCAGTGCTTCAGATTGTCTATCCATCCACTAACGCTACCAGAGCAGGTAGGACCAGCTCTACAGGAAGACGGCATCAGGCACCCACTAAGTCTAAGAACAAGTAGTTACGACTGCGTCTTTCCTCAAGGAAGTTACATTCCCAGGAGAAGGCAGACACAGACAAGCTACTCAGAGAACAAGGGAGTAACCAAACCCAGCAGAGGCAAAATCAGAGCGATCAGAGTGGAGACATGGAAGTCTGCTGTGGGCAAGGCAAGTGTAAGGGTGGCAAGGGACCAGGAGCCAGAGGATTCTAGATAGCACATGACAGCCAGAAATGGGCAGAGAGGAGCCAAGCTTTTGGGATGGAGGGAGTCCCACTTCCGAAAATACAGGTAGCAGTCTTTCATTCTACAAGAGACAACTCCAACTCCTATCAGATCTAGATTCCAATTGTTTGGGGTGTTAACTTTGAAGTTCTCTGGCAAATGTAAAGTTAAAAGGCTAACTCAAAACTAAGAATGGACTTGAGAAGAAGCTTGTGAAAGTCCCAAGAAACACTTGTCCCACTTTCAGTTCAGAGGGGAAATAGGAAGACAGGCAGGCAGCCAGCACTGTGGAAATGAAAATGTTATCCTTCACCATCCTTAATCCTGTGGGTCTCTGGCACTTCACATATCAAAAGATCAAGAGCACACCAGGCCAGGGTGGGAGGAGGAGGGCTTTTCCAAATGGCTCCAGTGGAAGCCAGCAAGCATGCAGTCACGGAGACTGCTGTCAAAGCTGCAACGCACAGCCAGCATTGCACAAACAAAAAGGTGAGCACAGAGAACCTTCCAGGGCTTCAGGGAGCTCAATGGGACAAGGGAAGCCAGTGATGGCTCCCCAGACAGACAAGCTAGGTAGACAGAACACACACAATCTGATTCCAAGAAGTTCTCTCCCAAACAAAGAGGCCAGCCATGAGTGAACTGTCCTTCAGCACCAGTCTCTTCTGGACCTGCAGAAACACCAACCACAGAGACCCTGGAAGGAGAAAACGGACCGAAGAGAGTTCTTGCAGGGTACCCTGGCAAGGACAGTGACAGAAGCATGCGGATGCCAGCAAAAATGTCAACTCTTTTGTTTTAACTTTCTAAATTTACATTCATCCGTTCATGTGCTGTATGTTGCGGGAGGGGGGGCACCTCGTAGGAATTCTCTCCATGCACTGTGCAGGTTCCAGTGCTCAAACTTAAGTTGTCGGGCTTGGTGGCATGTACTTCCACCAACTGAGTCATCTTGCTGGCCCCAAAGTGACAACTCTTTCATGTGTTATCTTGGGCAGAGTTTCTATTGCTGCAACAAAACACCATAGTAAATTGGGGATGAAAGGGTTTATTTGGTTGACAATTCCATATGGCTGTTCATCATCAAAAGAAGTCAAGACAAGGCAGGAACCTAGAGACGGGAACTGATACAGAGGTCACGGAGAGATGCTGTTTACTTGCTTGCTCCCTATAGCTTGCTCAGCCTGCTTTCTTATAGAACCCAGGACTTCCAGTCCAGGGATGGCACCACCCACAATGGGCTGGGTCCTCCCTCATCAATCACTAATAAAAAAAATGCCCTGCAGCTGAATCTTAAGGAGGCCATTTCTCAACTGAGGTTCTCTCTTTTCAAATGATGCTAGTTTGTGTCAAGTTAACCTAAGACTAGCCAGCAGAGGTGATTTTGTTTTGTTTTCTTGTCCTGTTTGTTTTCAATAGATCCCTTTCTTAATTCTCAAACTTAGCTCTAACCCAGACCGCTCCTGAATTCCACATGTGTGCTCTACTGCTTCTTCTCCATCTCCACTCCATGTCTGATGGGCACCTCAAACTCAGACACCCAACAGCACACTCCTATGTGTCCTACCACCCTAGCCCTAGCCTCCAGCTCCACAGAAACAAGGGCAGCTTGTCTACCCCTCAAGCCTCATCCTAGTACCTATGTGTACATTTATTCATCTATTTACTTGAGACAGGATGTAGCCTAAGCTGGCCTTGGACTTGTGATTCTCCTGCCTCTGCTCCACGTGCCGGGATGCCAGCAAGAGCTGGGATTACAGGAGTGTATCCCCCCCGGCTCCTGCTGTCATTTCGGACATTGCCATTCTCCATTCTGCATCGGCAGATACTGCTGGCTTTACCTTTAAAATACACCCAAACTTCGAGCACACTACCTCATCACTCTCACTTGAGACACTCCAGTCAATTCTCTTTCTTCAATTCTCTGGTCTTTCTTTTCTAGTGGTGCAGCAGCCCCCCCATTCCCACCCCCATCCTGGAACCTTATCAAGAGCACACCCCTAAAGGGCTAACACCTACATCAAATCACATCACATCTCTACCCAAAGCCCTTCCACAACTTCCAGGTCCTGCAGGGGTCCTCATCTATTGTCTTCCTCCTTGGAACCCTTGACTTTCCCTTCCCAGCCATTCTGACTTCCTTGATACTCTGCATGTGCCAGGCACACTCCAACCCTGGACCTCTCAGCCCTCTCCTACATACAACTCTCCCTCTAACTGCTTCAGGCCACATGTCCCTCTTGAGACGAAGCAAACCCTAGCCACCCTTCTCTAATGGTCGCCACAGCCCCTCTCCAGTCCTCGAAGCAGTGTGCCGAGCTGGTTTTTCTACAACACTTTCTGTGCTCCACTGCGTGGCCATCATTATCATGAGCAGTGTTTGCCATCAGCACTTGTGAACAGAAACATCTCCAGGCCAGGATTTGCTTTGTTTAGTCAGAATGCCAGGCTCACAGAGGACACTTAACACACCTGTCAGTAAGCAGACCCAACAGGATGTGAGGTGAGCCACAAGGGGGTGGGTGTTTGAGAATTCAAAATCCTTGCAGCAGTTCAGTTCAGGTGACTAGAGGGGCAAGATGGGAGCACAGGTATGTGCCGTGCAGTGGTGCCAGTCGGAGAGGATAAAGTGAGCAAAGGGATCACGAGGCAGGCTGCTCAACAGTGCCTGCCCATCACACGATACTGAAACTGTACGGGCTGCCATAGGCGGGTGACACACAAGAACAGGGTCAACACGTATTCACCAACGCCTAAGACCAAGGCCACAATGAGCTTTAAAACCAGCAAAACTGCGCATCTATTGTATAACAGCTGAGTATGGTGGCTTATACTCAGAGGCTGAGGGATGCCATGAGTTCCAGGCCAGCCTGGGCTAGAGAGAGACCCTATCTTCAAACAACCAAGCAGTATACATACTTAAAACACAATATCAAGTCTGTCACACTACAGTGACACACTTCCCATGCTTCTCCACCCAGGTGAACAATTGCTGCAAACATCAGGGAAAGGATGATAGCTAAAAACCAGTCACTCCGCAGGTTCCTCCACTGCCTGCTTCGCAAGCTTACAAGTCCCAGTGTCCTAAGGTTTAAATCACACACCCTCACACCAGCCTTGGGATCGCCAACTCAAACGTGGCATGCCAGACCGTTCTGTTGCAGCTGTGTGAGAAGCACTAGAACACCAAGAGAACCACACAGAGTCATGACTGACCCAGGAATGGAGAGAGACCTCTAGAGAGCAGACAGGAGGCAGGGCTGTAATGGGGAAGAGGTGGCAGATCAGGAAAATGGTTGACTGCTCGGATACATGATGAAGGCGGAAAGGCGCCAAAGGGCTCTCCAGCTTGAAGCCATGAAGGCAGAGGGCTCTCCAGGCTCAGAACAAGGGTGGGCCTTCTTTACGGAACACTGAGCCTAGGTACAAGAAAAGGCCAGCGGGTGCCACCTGAGAGTGTGAACCCTCAGCTGCAGGAACCCGGGATGATCTGAGCGACACACCCATTACAGCCCAAACTCTTAGCCCTCTGTTAGCTTATTTTTAGCTCAGTATGTTCCTAATCTCGTAGAAAAACTAACATCTTCCATTAACTCCAAGTCGCTATGTTCATTTCTTAACTTACTTCATCTAGCCTAATTATAATATAAAATGTGTACAGAAGCACATTAGCATGTGAATAGTCTTTTCCTAACAGGTATATAAAAATTAAAATAGTACGTGCTGGGAGAGATCCCACAGCACAAGAGAGGGCTTGCTGCTCAAGCTCTACCCGCCGAGTTCAATCCCCTGGAACACACATCAAGGTGGAAGCAAGAACCCACTCCACACAGCTGTCCTCTGCCATCCACCCACATGCAGTGGCACATATACTAACATATACATAAGAAGAAGAAGACTGGTCTTGTTCTGTCACCGTGGACCTTCACAGTCAGCCAGTACTGCTATCACTGCACAGTTTGGCTGCATCTAGGACAATCACTAGAGTCAACTGGGGCTAAGCTGGAACTCTCTTCTGAGTTCCAACCCTAACACTACAGTGGCAGCCAGCAGTCACACTTCCCATCTGTAAGCTCATTCTCTGATGGATATATTCTGAATATAGGTCTGCTTTCCACTCTTCCCCCAAAGCAACTGCCCATACTCCACTCTAAGCATTTAGAATGTCAGGTGAAGCAGCACGCAGGGGTTCTTTGTGTTCCTTTTTGTTTGAAGATATAAGCAGTCCTGTGCTGAGAGGCAGCGGCTCAGTGTGTAACTGATACTCAGCTAACTGTCGCCTGAGCCCTGGGCTTGAGCAAGCCAGACTTCCTGGAAACAGGTTTCCAGTTTCACCATGGTGCCACGGCCCTTTAGTTCTACAGTGAATCAATATCATGGAACTTATCAATGAGCTCCGTTACACAGCCTTGAAAACACTCCCTGAATAGAAGGTGCAAGGCATTATGGGGACATTCATATTTTAAAAGGAAACATGATTCAAGTCCCATGGCCAACTTCAGGAAATGGGCAAGTGACTGCTTATGGTTGTCCCCTTAGCAAAAAGACAGCTAGAAGGTTATAAATGGCTGGAAGAGCCAAGGTTTCACTCCTGTCCTGACGTCCCCCAAAGCCTCTGACTCCTGCTGCATCTGAGAGGGCTCCCTTGTGGCTGCAGCAATACAAAGGACAGCCTGCAAAGTGACTGAAGGTATTGGGTTACAGGTAAGGCTTCTGCTCCTGGAAAGAGCTCCTTTGAGAATATAAACACCTTGGTAGGAGCACAATGCCACTGCACACTATCCTCCAAAGCAACAAATCCTGAGCCCCCTCTCTCTCTCCTCAGCTCTAAGCACACACCAAAGTGAGGCTCCACTTGGACAGCTCCTTACAGACAGGATGGGGGAATAGCCACCAGTGGGAGTGGTCTCCACTATCATCTGATACAGGATCTCCAACAGTTCTATCAACAATCCCCAGCAATGGCATCTCATTCTTGTGCCTCACTGTCTCACTGTGGGGAGGTTGCATCAGGACCTGGCGCAGGTATTATCATTTACACAGCATTATCACTTATGCTACTCAAGGGAGGCTGGAGAGAGCCACAGCATCTGAATGGCATCAAGCAACTTGTAAGTGGAACAGCCAAGACCTAAATCCAAGTCTGTTATTCTAAAGTCTGTTTCCTTCATCACCAAACACCTGAAAGCTCAGGCTGGCAGGAATGTGCCTTTCCAGGCTACCCATGAAAACAACCCTGCTTGTGTGATTCTGACAGACACTGGAAACCAGTTCCAGCTGTCAATCTCCTAAATGAAGAAATAAACCACTGGACCATCTCATGCTGGGGACCTTTAGCCCAAGCCACACAAGCCCACCTGCACTGTGTAGCTTCTGTCCTCATCTCTCTCCTGCCTTCTCTGCCCTATAGATTGTTCAATTCCATACAGCAGGCTCTTCCAGCAACCCCCCAGTGTCACCTGGTGTCTGTGGGAAGCGCCCATTTTCCTTGGCTGTTCACTACCATCACTCCAAGGTTTCCATCAGGTGCCCACACATGAAGTCACTGAAAAACAGTGACATTACTGCCCCATTGACCAGGTTTAAGGAATTAACTGTGCTCCGTTCTTCAAGGCCAAGATTCTATGTCACACACCCAGTGAATGGAAAGCAGAGCCCACTAGGAGCAGGACAGTAAATGTGAAGGAAGCACTGGCACGGTGGAGCTATGCATCTGCTCTTCCCAAGACCAACGCTGAACCTTAATTCCCACTGTACCAGAGTCAAGAGGATGGACCTTCAAGAGGTGATGGAGCAAGATGGCCCCACCCCCGTGAAAGAAAGGATGCCTTCTGTAAGAGTGGCTTATCGTAAAAGGACCCTTTCTATGCTGAATAGGATAGAGAAATCACAGGGAATAGGAGATAAGGGTAGGTAGGGTTCAGAAACACTCTTCATAGGAAAGGGCACTGTAAGCAAGCACAACATAGTGCTGCATAAATAAAGCCCCATCCACCCACCCAACTCTAGCCTGTGAGAAGCCTTCCTCCCCCTAAAGATGGCCAGCATTAAGATAATGCAATGTAAATAAAGCCCTATCCACCCACCCAACTCTAGCCCATGGAAAAGCCTTCCTGGAAGCCAAGGCAGGGTCCTCAGCACACCACAGAACCTGGTGGTGCCTTGATCTTAGACTCTCCAGGCTGCAGAATGAAAAGGAAGACATTACTCTTCTTTATAAATTACCTATTGCTACTACAACAGCACAAAGGGACAAAGTGATAGAGTGAGTGAGTTGCAGTGCTGAATTGGAACTACCTGCCAAATCCAAAAGGTCTGACCTATCTACTGTCCATAAATCCTACCTTTTCATAAAAATCAAGGGGCCCGTTACTTAGAACACCATACCAAAAAAAAAAAAAAAAGTCACTGTGTGGTGGGGAGTGGAAGAGACCTCCGGCTTCAGTATGGGGTTAGCAAAGCCAGTGCAGACGAGAAAGCTGTGATCAAGTGAACTCTGCAATCTCTACAGCCAGACTTGAGAGTCTCCCCTGGGAGATGTCTGCTAAACAGAGAAGTTCAAGGTGGAGGGAGAAGAGAGGAGGCAGAGGTAGCAAAGGGACCCTAAGGGTAAGGTCTGAGTAGACTCCGGACAGCCAGCCAACCTTCTTCCAGACTTGAAGACTGAACGTTAGTTAGAGGAGGAGTCTTCAAGAATTTCCTAAGTCAAATGCTGAGAGAAGAGCAGGCCCATGCAGGAGTTACACATTACCAGAGAAAACAGCATTTCTCCTGCAACTGGATCACAGCAGAAGTTCAAGGTCCATCGGACAGAACCAGTCAGCAGGTTTCCCTGGGATGAGGCAAGAACTCAGACTCTGTTCCCTGAAGAGGCAAAGCAGTAAGCCCAAGAGCCAACTGTGGGGAGGAAGAGGGAGCAGCCAGAGGGGGAGCTCTGTGCAGACAGGCAGGCAGACCCCGACCCTGACTTTCAGGCTGCCTTGCCTGAACACATCTGCTCTGAGGAGGAGCCACCCTCTTCTAAGGGGAGTCTCCCACTGCTCTCGGAACTAGAGCTAGCACAGACAGCTGGCCCTCTAGGTCCACAAGTTGCACACCTTCGATGATTCACCATCGAAGTATCGAAAATACAAACTGTGTGTGTACTGAACGAGACCTTTGCCTGGTCATTATTTCCCGAATTCAACAACTATTTACATGGCATTTACATTTCATTAGATATTACAAGCAATCTAGAGATGATTTAAAGGACGCACGTGGGTTATATGCAAATTCTGTGCCATTTTCTACTAAGAACTTGAGCTGTGGATTTTTGTATCCACGGGGTCCTGGAAACAGCCTCCCATGGATACCAGGAGACAAGTACATTTCCTTTCCATAAATACTACTCTGCTTTCTCCTCCTATCAAGCAGTGCTCAAAGCAGGTTCTGTCTTCGTACTACTGATCAGAATCAGGCGGAAATCCAAGGCTTTTTCCCTTACCGATTCACAGTATTCCTTCTGAGAACAAAGAGGTTACACTACCAACTTCACCAAGCTCAGAAAAGGCAACTGTGTTACTCTTAAGGACAATGACACCCTGTGAGTGCCAATTTTAAATACTATTCAAAACCACCCAAGGTGCCTTTCAAGTCCCCACCACCTATGTCAGCACAGCTTTACTGTCTGTCACAGGATGCCCCAAATCACAGATCCTAGGAATGGCAGACATTCAAGTTACCATACAGCATGTGGATACAGGTTCGGCTGCTTCTAAATTCAGTTGTCAGAGAGAGAAGCAGACAGACGATGCCTAATAAATGGTTTGCTGACTGAAATATTGGGTCTTACCAAGGCACAAAAGCTCCTTTCTCACCTCCCCTCTCTGCATCTGCTTTCTCTGTTACCAAATGATTTCCCCTCCACTGTCCTTGCCACCTACATCAAATAGAAGGCTCAGAGGTGACTTCTGTGGAAGACATCAGTAAACCCCACTAACAAACCAAATCACGAAAGCCACCGTCTGGGTCTCCAGATCAGAAGACTCAGCTAAAATACTCTGCCTACTCTGCACCTCCTTCTTGAGGGTTCCCGCTAAGTCACAGTCCCACGTCTACAGTGTGTAATCGCTCTTGCCAAGAGATGACTCCTTAAAGGGCATGCATAGAGCCTACCTAGATCCACCTAGCCTCACCCTGCCCTGCACACATCAGCCACTTTCTTCCCTCAACTCAAGCACACCACAGGCTCCCACAAGACCCCACGATCTACAGTGTCCTCTCTACAAATCCTTCAAAGCCTGCAGCAGCTGCAATTCACAGTGCACTTGTGATGTCCAGCACAGGCTGCAGAGATGATGCACCTGCATTCCTGGTGCTCACCATCAGGCTCAAGTTAGTGGCTATTCCCTATGGTCACATGCCAACTTTCTTCTTCCACACTGGGTCACACTTTCTAGCTCCTTCAAACCCTAACTCTCTCCAGCACTTTTTTTCAGAAAATATTAAAATCTTTGAAACAGTAACCTATTTCCCCAAAGAGCACATCCCCCTTTCTGCCTCTGTACCCTTTTTTAAAAAGGGATTTCCTGCCTTTAGCCATGCAAGTGGCTCTGCATGCTGGGGAGAACTCCAGCTTTCCGTTAACATCACAGTAATAACACATAGGTGCTGCACAGACAGTGGATGAAAACAGAAGACAAACGAGGAATGAGAAGAATCCTTCTTTTGTTCAACCAGACACCACAATGTCAGAAGAACAGCTTGAAAGCGGCTGAGACCACTAGCCAATGCACTGAACACCTCGCCTCCCTTTGGGTGGACGGTTGGACCCACAGATATTAAACTCTAAAGGTAAAATAAGACCTGACTCTGCAACTTCAAGGCACCGACTCAGTACTCAAGAGTGTACTCACTCAGTATATAAATGAAACACCCTGAACAAATATTTAATCAGGATCTGTATTTTAAGGCCCAGTGCTGGAGTCTGGGAACAGAGAAGACAGGGGCCCTTCCCTCCAGGAACTTTCAACTAAACAGCAGCTGTGACAATGCCATAACAAGCACAAGTCCAGGAGTGAGTACTAGCTGCAAGTGTGTTAGTTACTTTTCATTGCTGTGACAGATACTGGAGTACAGAACTTCAGGTGGATTTACTTTAGCTCACGGTTTCAAAGCCTTCAGTCCATCCAAGTTCAGCTGGCCTTGCTGCTTTTAGGCCTGTGGCAAGGCATGATATAAGGAAGAGAGGCATGAAGGAGGACTGTCCTTCCCCACCCACTGCCACTCCTATGGCAGCCAGGAAACAGGGAGAAGAGAGGAAGAGGCCAGGGCAAGACAAAACCTTCAGAAGCACAGCAGTGAATCAACTCCTCCAATCAGGCTCTCTCCTAGATTCTCACCTCCCAGTAGTCCATCTAAGAACTATAACAGATTAATCTGTTGGCTAAGTCGGGCCTTTGTGATCCCATCACTTCTCCCAAAGCTCTACTTCTGAACACTGTACTGGGGACTAGGCCTTCAACACATGGGCCACAAAGGATCGCCTAATATAACTAGGATCTTAACATGAAGGGTACATTCAAAATGCCAGCCATGAGCTCAGGAAGGGCGCAGTCCTGTGCCTGGGACACTGGGGCGGCCTAGTTCTGACTCATACAACTTATTTCTCAGGGAATAATCTACGGGCCAGGACAGAGACCACCCGGGAGGCAGCAAGTGCTCCAGTCAGTATCTGTGCAGTACGATTAACCAGGAAGTCAGAGGAGGAAAACCACTCACAAAAGACCTTGGGTTTGGAAGAGGGGTTCTGAACCAGCCCAAAAGAACTGGTACTGGGAGTGGAAGATGTCCTTCCATGGCAATGACCTCAACAGAGCTGGGAAGGGGCAGAACTGGCCTTAGCCCAGACGCCGTTACTGAAGGGCCACATAGAGTAAGAGGAAAGACAGGAGTCCAGGCTAAAGGAAGGTGGTCAAGGAACCCCGACCAGCCTCGGGGAATCAGCTAGTGTCTAGATTACCATAAGCCAGACTCATACCTTCTGAGAAATCCAATGACTACAAAAATCAGGTGGAAGCTCTCCAAAGTATCAGTCAGGAGACCTGCTGGTTGGCTGAGATTATCCTCCTGTCAGAATGGGGTGGGCGGATGAAAGCAGCACCCACACAGGCTCTGGGAAATACTCTCCACATTTCACACCCAGCACTCTTTTTTTTTTTTTTAAGTCAAATAAAACAGAACACATTCTGCTATGCAAAGCACCCGCTTTGGGGGAGGGGAGAATGTTTGTGAAACATTTGGTTCAGATATGCACAGATGAATGTGTTCGTGAAGGCATGATCAAGATGTAAAACGAGCGTCCTGCTGTAGGCAGGCTAATGGCTGGGAAAGCACAGGACAAGAGGACAAGATGTCTTCAAGTTCTGAGATTCTGGGAGGCAGAGGTGGGTGTCACACCTGTAACACCAGCACCTGTCAAGTAGAGGCAGGAGGTGATGGTCGTCTCAGCTGCATTGTGGGTTTCAGGCCAGCCTCTGATTCATAAAGCCCTGTCTCCAAAACCAGTTTTTTAAGAAACGAAAAACCAAAAACAAAATTCACACTTAATTTAGATATGAGTTCTAGTTATAACATTAAATAGACCACAAGCAAAATTTAGAGATATCATCAGGTAATTCCAATTTTAGCTTACCCCCAAACAATGCTTCTTATATGCAACGAACTGTGGAAGGTAGCTACACCTCACCTATCACCTATGTGGTAAGATAGACACACACACACACACACACACACACACACACACACACACTCAGAGTGAAGGGGCAACCCTACAAAAGGCTGTCATTTCCATAAAGACAGGCCCACATAGGAGGAATGTTCTGTAGGAATTTTATAGAAATTCCAAACATCTAGTACCAAAATGTATTTTTAATACCTACACTATGGCAGATTCTAGTAGTTCAAGATTGTGCGACATGTGCTTTTTAAAAATAACTGTGAAGAAAAAAAAACAAACCCGTGTGTTTACATATACGAAAGGCGTGTGTGTGGGCACAATTACTGAGGTGACAGGACAGCCTTGGAGAGCCAGCTCTCTCCTTCCACCTTTGGATTCCACGGATGAAACTCTGGTCACCAGGCTGGCCCTGCAAAGCAGCCTCGACTCACTGAACCATCCAACTAGGCCACATACTTCTTCCAGGCAAGGTTTTACTATGACCCGGCCAACCTGGAACTCATCCTGTAGCTCAGGCTAGCCTCAAACTTTCAGCAAACCTCCAAGCCTCCGGAGTGCTGAGGCACATCACACACCACCACTCCCTGCTAGTGACGCGTACTTTTGAAACCCTTTCCTGAACAGGTGGCATGTAACTACTTGTGGATTCTCAGCCAGTCCATCAGGACATCTGCAGCCTCGTCTACCTACATCATTTTTCAAAAGCTCCACTCCAACTGAGGATATCTCCTCCAAGACCTCAGAAGAATCTGAGCAAGCAACACACAGAGGAGATACGAAGCACTTCTCTGTTATACAAGCCATTTTCCCAGAAGCACAAGGGATAATTTATGAACATATGTGCAACACATATGGAAATAAAATCATTACTACTGGCCATGTACTTGAGCCCAGCAAACAGACTTTTCACAAGAATTATACGAAGGTCTCTAACAACAACAGTGCCTATTGTCCTTATTCTGGGGACTCGTTCCTTTGAAGAAATCCAAGCTCATTACAGACAGGACCTCAGGTACAGATGCCACCTGTGCTATAGGGATTAAGTGGGAAAGGTCACAATTACCAAAACAGGTCAGGTCACTTGGCTTTCCCACAAACCAAACATTTGTCTAAGTCCAGAGTAAAACTCAAGAGTTTTTCTGTCTTTTTTTTTTTTTTTCTTTTTTGATTTTCTTCACCTGCTCTATCCTCAGGCTAATGGCAATTTGTGTCTGGCATGTAAAAGACCCTCAATAAACACTTTCCAGTTCTATGAACGCTAACTCAAGGTCAACAGATTCCCTCAGGCCTATAAGACATCCTGTGCTAGTGGTGGGGCTTTGGGAAGGTGCCAACATCAGCTAACTTCCTGATCTCCTGGTGCCAGCTACTCTGCCCCACCAGGAGGCAAAGTCCTTGCCACACCCGACCCTCCCCTGCCTTAATGGCTGTTCAGACATCGCCCCAGGGATACTTTCTACTCGGAAAGTCTTTTAGAGGTCACCGTCTCGCCCCTGCTTTCACAGGCACTGAAAACCCCAAGGTCACTTCCATCAGACCTTTGGAGTCTGCGAGTAGCTCATCGCACAACTCAACCCAAACCAAGTTGGTTTTGCCTTTACGTTAGCACCCCCCACGGCGGCCACGTGCGTTTAACCGGAGCCACAAAGACTCCAGGCCGCGCGGGCCAGTTAAGTCTGAGCTCTCCAGCCCCGAGGGCTGGCGGTTCCGAGCGAATGCTACGATCCAGAAGCACAAGCCCGCACCCCACTCGCAGCTCGGGGCTCACCGGGTGCGCAGCGCCTGCCACGCGGCGTCGATGTCGGCATAGAGGTTCTTCTCGGAGGGCTTGCCGGAGCTCACGCCGTAGCCCGAGTAGTCGTAGGAGAAGATGTTGCAGTTGATGCGCGAGCCCAGGCCGATGTAGAAGCTACACATCTGACCCAAGTCCACGGCGTTGCCGTGCGAGAAGAGCAACGTGTAGCGGCTGGAGGGCGCGCAGCGCACGAACATGCACCCCAGCCGGTTGTCGCGAGCCGTGCGTGAGAAGAAGACCTCGACGGCGTCCAGTTCGCGCTGCGAGTACTGCCAGTCTGCGCGCTCGCTCAGGTGCAGGCTGCAAGCGCCGGGGCCCGCGCCCTCCTCGGCCGCGGCGGGCTGAGCCGCCGGTGCGGGCGCGGGGGTCGCAGCGGGCGCGGGCGCGCGCTGCTCGGGCGCCAGCACCGTGTAGGTGGGTTCGGGCGGCAGGAAGGCCAGCTTGGCGGCGATGCGGCTCGGACAGGGAGGGCAGCAGAAGAGCCAGCACAGCTCGCCCAGCGAGAAACCGTTCATCCTGGGGCCGGGCTCGGGCATCGGGGCGGCCTGGAGCCCGCCGCGGGCGGGAGGGAAGCGCAGAGAGCGCAGAGGGCGCGCGCCGGGAGCCGGAGGCCGGCCGAGGAGGCGGAGAGGCCAGGGGCGGGGCCAGGCAGGCGTTACGCGGCGAGCGGGGCGGGTCAGCGGCGGCCCCGCAGCCCCGGCGAGGCGCGGACGGCCGGGGCTTGCGCGAGGCACACAAAGCCGGCGGCGGCGGCGGCGGCCATGGCCCGCTCGAGCGCGCCGCCCCGCCCCCGCACGCTGCCGCCACTTCCGGGTTACCGCGCGGCGCGCCCCCACAGGTGGGCGGGGCAACCCATCCGAACGGACGCCCTAGTCCGAAGCAAGACTCCCATATCTGGGCGGGGCTCCCGCCTCTGGGCGGGGCTTAGCGCGTCTGGGCGGGGCTGCTCGTTGGAACGCCCTCCGGATCTGAAGCGAGGCTCCTGAATCTGGGCGGGGCTCCCGTGTCTTGGGCGGGGCTTATCTCGTCTTGGGCGGGGCTCTGAAAAAAAGAAAAAAAAGGAGTTGAGGGGCGGAGGGCGGTTGGGATTATCCTGGAATAAAAGAAGATAGGTCTGCAAGTACCTAGGGATTCGGTTCTCCAAAACCAACTTCTGTCCTTGTGGGGATTATTGAGAATTTATGGAAAAGAAAATTATTGGGAAAGAGAATTGAATGAATTAAAAATGCCTTGTTCTCGTCTATTCAATACTACTTTTTTATTTTCTTTTGGTTGTTTGAGACAGTTTAGCCTCGGCTGGCTTAGAACTCCTTGATGCTCCCCGCCTCCACCACCGAGTGCTGAGATTCCAGACTGTTTGAACAGCCTCTGCCATAACCGTGCCGGACCATCTCGCGCATGATCCCGTGCTGCAGGTGGCTGTTGCGTATGTGTGTATAGCTACACTAGTCTCTCTGTGACCACTATTACAGCAGAGCCTGGTGGTTTTTTACAACAAATGATGTTGATGTGGTCCTTCATCCCCACCTCACACACCTTACATCACCCCCTGTGGTGCCAACTGGATACTCAGTATCTATCCTCCATGATGTTAGTTTCTCTCGAATTATTTTGGCGCCAGTTTTAATCTTGAAAGACAACACCAGTTTTAATTCACTGTGGTCTTGGCCATCAGCTTCAAGTGGTTTTTCCAAATAATAACTCTCAGAGCTTTTGAAACCGTGTGAAGCGTGGTGTCCACTGGTCAGAGCCTCTGCCCTTCCCCATGGGCGTTGGCACCATGCTTCCCTTTATGGGGCAGAGAGGAAGGCATCCCAGGCAGCCAGAGTCCCAACGGGCAGTCACCACTCCAGACCTGTTTCCCTCACAGATGGCCCAAGAAGGATTACAACTTTTTTTAAGCACCCTAATATAAACTAATTTACCAATACCAAGTTCAGTAGTAACCTTGACTGAGTTTCAAAAGGCCATGTCTTCACTAAATAAATGTTTGGTGTGTTTGAATTATCAAACTGTTCCCAAAGCCTGCTCAAAAAGCCTCTTCAAGTTTGCTGGGCAAAGCTGTTCTCCCCAGAAGGCTTTAGCTTCTGGCCTTGAGTTTCCTTTTTCTCAAAAACTTGGTGAATTGTTACATGTTGCTATATTCTGCCTGCTTGTTTCTCATATTCAGGAGATGTGTGTGTGTGGTGTTTTTCATGCTGTTGTACCCACTGGGTCAGGTGCCAGAACTACAAAAGATAAGACAATCTCTGCCACAGTCAGGAAGCTCAGAGAAGATTAAAAACAGCTTTGCATGTGCATTAAACAAACTATTAACTCAGAAATGGTGACAGGAGGGTCAGAAGTTCAAGGTCATGCTCAAATACATAGTGAGCTGAGGCCAGACTGGGCAATGAGACTAAATAAATGAATGAATAAATAATGGATTTGGGGGCTTGAACTCAGGTCCTCAGACTTGAAATCATGCAGCTTTACTCACTGAGCTGTCTGGAAGACTCAGGAAATGGTTTCAGGTTCCAACTTGGTGGTGGTATTTCTGTGAGCAACAGATGTGTCATACCTTTCATGCAAATCTAATGCAGAACAAGAATAGAGGACTCTGAGAACTGAAAAGAGAAGCATCCACTCTCCTCTTGGTCAGTCTTTCTCCAGCCTCCCTCCTCCCACCTAACAGAATGGACTAGCACAGAGCTCACAAAAGGACAGCTAATGATTCTTAAGTCCACATCTTTGTGCCGCCAATGGAAAAGACAGCGATCAATTCCCGAGGTTCTGGTGGCAATCCTTAGACTGTTGGGAAACTTCAAGTTGTTTATTTAGTTTAGTCTCTGTCTCCTTCCGAAAAGGACTTGTGTGATATGATTTAGTACATTACTGATAACTAAATTAAAAAGCCTAAATTTTTGGATCATTTTAAGAGACTATACAGAGAAAGACTTCCTGGAAAAGTAAGCTCATTCATATTTATGTGAATATTCAACTTAAACCTTTATGTTGTATGCCATAGAGAGCAAGCCTTGCTCACCCATACCACATAGAGCTGAGATTAGAGTTTATGTCGTTCTCCAAGATGAGATGTGCTGCCCAAGGATTGACAAGTTCAGTATCTCAGCACATTTGGCGTGTAAAAAAAAAAAATCTTCAGCAAACACTTTCTGGTTCTTTGGATGCTAACCTCTCTGTACCGCCATCTTCAGGTCTGAACAGCCGAAGGTGAGACTGTGTGCATATTGAGCTGGGGGAGTTTAGCATCCACCATGGAGAAAAGCTGTGCCCTATAAGATGCCAGGGCCAGTGTAACTGCTGTCTAATTTGACCTTAAAGAACCCCGGTGTGATTCTTAACTGTTCTAGCAGAGTAAGGTCTAACTTTGAATTCAGGTCAGCAAATGTATTTATTGGGTCCTTAGCATGAGTCAGGCCATGAATTGACCTGGGACATGTGAAGGAAAACGTTCATGTCCCAGCCAAGTGTAAGGATTGTTCATTGCCACTGCTGCTGAACCAACTCTATCCCCACCCACCAGCTGGGGCTAACAAGCTAAACAACACGTAATGTAGCTGAAGGTTTTGCTTTCTACAATTTGATAGTAGAAACATTTATGTTTTTGACATTGTCTTTCGTGTTAGTCTTCTACGTGCTGAGTTGCTGAAGATTGACTTGATTTTTAAAAGCAAAACCAGCTAGGCAGTGGTGGTGCACGCCTTTAATCCCAGCACTTGGGAGGCAGAGCCAAGTGGATCTCTGTGAGTTCAAGGCCAGCCTGGGCTATAGAGAGTTTCAGGAAAGGCAAAAAGCTACACAGAGAAACCCTGTCTCTAAAAACAATGTGTATTTTGTTCATCATTGTTCTCCCTATGACAAGCATAGACAGAGTGCTTCAAAATGTTAATTAAGTTGCTAATGAATGAATTATTTGGTGAATAACTCTATAGACCAAGTCTGTTCCTTTTGGTATAAACAGTATTAATGAAATGTGACCTGGAGGAAGAGCAGTCCTGCTAACATCACACTTGATGGGCAGTGTCCATGTGCTCTGTAGCTTAACTGTGCAGCCACCCCAACTTTCTGGAAGGCAAAGCGCAGATTTTGACCTCAGTAACAAAGTTTACAATGAAGACAGTCACCCAGCCTCCCTTGATATAAGGAGAGCCACACGACATGAACCTGCTCAGTAGTAAAAAAACATCCTGAGGGTCTTCCAGAAATACATTCTTTCTCTTCAGGACTGTGAGCGAGTCGGAGTGAGACAGAGTCTCCGGGAGGACAGATAAGAGAGGGGCCATGACTAGGTAATAAAGACGGTGAGCTTCCAAGGTGGCCGGCTTCTTCCTCATCCTCCTCTCCTGAGACCAAAGCCTGGCATATTAAAAACTCCTGCCAGCAGGCCCTCTGCTGAGGGACTGGCCCAACAAGTTCCAGACTGGATCAGGACATGTTACACAACAGTTGTGGGTGAACCATCCTATCTTTCTCCAAACAGACCAACCCTAAATCAGAGGGACGGGGAAGAGGGGGACTCTTCAGAGACTTAGAAAACCCCAACCCTCTAAAAGAGACCAGATTTCTCAGCTTTCTGTGGCCCCCTCTGCTTGGTGCGCCTGCTGCATGGATGTTTCCTCACCACCCCACCCCCCATAAACACCTTTCTTCAGCTGTTGACTTTGTAAGCGCCTGTTTGCTGTGTTCAAGATTTCTCCACTGCTACCTGTCTCAATTGAGATGTTTTAATTCTTCATCTGGCAGACAAAATGAAACAGATCAAGATCCTTACACGGTATCACTGGGGTTTGAATGCAGAACCTTGTGTATGCTGGACTCAGTGGTAGAACCACTGAGCCACATTCCCAGCCCAGAGCCAGACTCAGCATCCTCCCCCCACACACACACACTTTTTTTTTTTTCACTTGGGTGACAGGCTCTGTTGCTAGAACTATAGCAACTAAGAGATCGAATTTCATACTGAAAGATGGTGGTGTTACAGGGAACCCACCAGAGATGACCACTCAAACATAGTTTATAGGCAATTGAAAGTCTTTATTCCAGCTGGCTGGGACTACATTCAGGGACCCAAGAATAGCTCCAAACCTTTAGAGCAAAAGGCTTTTAAAGGCAAAAATCACATCCTAGTATCTCACTTTGCAGCTTCAAGGGAAGGTTTTTGCACAAGCAGGCAGTTTAACAGAAGCTAAGTTAGCTGGGACATCTTAATCTTGGGTTCCTAGAATAGAGCTGAATAATTTTTCATGGGATTCTCCATCAAAATCAAATTCCAGTTAACCCTGAAGTGGCTGAAGGAAGACTACAAGGTGGAGAACCCTCTGTACTCTCTTGTCCTGTCACATTTCTCACCGATTCTATGGGCATGACTCAAATCATTTATTTCTCTGTTCTAGATGGGGGCATAGTTGGTCCTAAGGACCAGTAGCTTAACTGAGTTTATCCTCTATTTGAAGTAGTTGGCCGTGCAGTTGAGGATGCTGGGTTCCACCATTAGCCCAATCAGAATAAGAATCAACGGTCTGACTAACACTGACAGCAAGGTGGTCAGCCGTGGGGCTCAGGTAAACAGAGACTGATGCCAAGTATCTGATCTGTGTGTCCTTTCTTTACTTTGAGGTTCTCTCTGACCATGGCTAGGTTTTCCCTAACTGCCACTGATTGGTTGGCATAGAAATAGCAGGTTTCTCCTAAGACCATGCAAAGTCCTCACTGTTTCATAGAAGGTCTAACCTCCTTCAGTTCTGTAGGACTATCTGTGAGGGAGTCAATTTGGTTCTCCAAATTCTATTTCCAACCTGGAAATAGAATTCTTCAAATGACATAGGTCTAAGTCTGTCTGGGAACTGAGTTCTCTAAAGTTCTGGTTCCCAACAATCAAGGCTGAGGTGCCTATGGCAGGTGCACCAGCTATTCCTGCCCCTACTAGGATCAAGAAAAGAACTGGGGCCATTGACCTTCATTAACACTGAGTCAAGGCCATTATGAGCTCTCCTCTCTTCTCCATTATGAGCAGGTATGTGGGGGATAACATAGTCCAGTATACATAGAGTAGGAGTATGACTTCCTTGTGAGTCAGAGGAGGCACTTAGTCAAATCATTAGACAAGCAAGCCAAGTAATTTGAGGACATGATGCAGGTAACTTGTCCTTGGCAGGACGACTCAGCATTGGCAGGGCATGCATAAAATTGTAATCCCTAAAGGTCTTTTTCTAGCCAACCTTTCCCACAACCTGATTTACTGATCCTCATCCTTCTCCCATATTTTTCCACCCCTGGAAGGGACATAAAAGAACAGAGATCCACCAAAAGACAAAGTGTTTTCATCCCTGACTTTTCTGAATTCCCATGTCCAGATTTGGGGCTGATGGGGAATGTGTATCACAGGTTAGTAAATTCTGGTCAGTCTTATCTCTAAGGGGTCTGAAGTTCAAGTGACAATTCATCTATCAGCAGCAGCAGCCATTTTTTTCAAGGGATGACACCAGCTTTGACAGCAATTGGAGTGATGAGGATGATGGGGTAGGGTGCCTTCCAGACGGGTTCCAGGGTCCAGGCAGGGATCTTCTTTATCCAAACCAAGTCTTCTGGATGGAACTGGTGAGTGGATCCAGAGGTGGGAGATGTCAGGATTTCCTTCATAGTCTGGTCAATGGCCTGGCAAGCTTCCTGCAAAGCCTGATATGACTTGAGAAAGGAGTGGTTAGACATTTCTGCCTGGGGAATGTCTTGGAGTTCGGGGAGGATGTACGGTAATATATTGTACCCTAATAAAATTTGCCTGAAGATCAGAGAACAGAACAAGCCACTAGACTAAACATAAATGCCAGGCAGTGGTGGCACACACCTTTAATCCTAGCACTCAGGAGGCAGAGATCTGTCTGGATCTCTGTGAGTTCAAAGCCACCCTGGAATGAGATTGACTCAGTCTAGGAGAGAAACAGAGCCAGGCAGTGATGGCACAGGCCTTTAATCCCAGCTCTAAGTGATGGCTGGGCAGAGAATGGTATAAAAGGTGTGAGGAGACAGGAACTAGAGCCTTTCAGGCTGAGAAATCCTAGAGGTAAGATGTGGCAGTGGTTTGTTCCTTTGTCTCTCTGATCTTTCAGCATTTACCCCAATATCAGGCTCCAGGTTTTCTATTGATAAGACCTTTTAAGATTCAAGCTACAAGGATGGAAGGTTCTGGTAGTTTGAATAAGGATGGCTCTCATAGGCTCATGAATCTGAATGCTTAATCAAAGGGGAGTGGCACTACTTAGAAGAATTAGGAAGTATGTGGCCTTGTTGGGGTAGATGTGGCCTTGGTGGAGGAAGTATGTCCTTGCTGGTGGGTTTTGAGGCTTAAGAAGCCCAAGCCATGCCCAATGGCTTACTCTCTTCCTGCTGCCTGAAGACCCAGATGTAGAACTCTCAACTTCTCCAGCACCCTGTCTGCCTATGTACCCCCATGTTCCTCACTATGATGATAATAGATTAAACCTCTGAACTGTAAACCAGTCCTAATTAAATGCTTTTTTTAAAAATAAGAGTTGCCATGGTTATGGTGTCTCTTCCCAGCAACAGAACACTGTTGAAGACAGGGGTGGTCTTCTAAATACAATTTCAAAAGGAGTAAGCCCCCTCCCAGTAAAGAGTATATTGGGCCCTGAAAAGGGTAAAGTGGAGGAGGTTGACCCAATTTTTTCACCAGTTTCCAGGACCAAGTTGGTCAGAATCTCCTTAAGAGTTCTAGTCATCCTGACTATCCAGCCTGAGCTCTGTGGTCTATATGCACAGTGTAATTTCTAATTAACACTTAATACCTTTGACAGATTTTGAGACATTTTGGTCATGAAGGCTGAGCCATTGTTGCACCCCAAAGCTAGGGGCAGTCCAAATGTAGGAACTACTTCCTGAAGAAGTTTCTTAATAACTATTGGAGCAGTGTCTTTTCAGGTGGAGTAAGCCTTCACCCATCCCGAGAAGGTGTCTACAAAGCACCAGCAAATATTTATAGCCCCAAACAGTAGGACAGATTTCAGTAAAATCCAACTCCCAATGTTCCCCACACCAGTTTCCTCAAGCCTGGATTCCTTGAGGGGTTTACCTGAACACAGATGGCACATCTAAAAGTGTTGTCTTTAATCAGGCTTTCCAAATTTGGAACATAATACCTGGTCTGAGGAGTTCAGCAGTGTCTGTGGCTCCTAAGTATGTGGCTTGGAAGAGGTCCAGTTACCTTCTCAGACTCATGAGAAGGATGGGTATGCATCTGGCAGCATCCACCATGCTTGTTTGTCCTGTGTGGCTGGTCTTGTTTCACTGTCAGTCTTGCCCTGGGGTGCATTTCAGGCAGTCCAGTAAACTGGGCTCCAGCAGGGCTATCAAGACTTGGAGAGAACCCACTGGTTCTAGGGCCACTTCCCAAGTGGCCAAGTCAGCCACACTCTTGCCTCTGTCTTCTGGGAGAATCACTTTTTTGGTGTCCTTTGCAAGGGACAATGTACACCCTCTTGGGTAACCAGATAGCTTCCAATAGAACTAAGATTTCTTCTCTATTTTTGATTTCTTTTCCTGTTGAGGTTAGCAATCCTCTTTCCCTGTATAGAACCCATGGACATGGGCCGTGGAGAAAACATATCAACTATCAGAATATATGGTCATAGCCTTGTCTTTCCCCCAACCCAGAGAGCTTTAATCAAACTTAAAAGCTCAGCTTCTTGAGCTGAGGTTCCCCCATTAAAGATTGTGCCCAGATAATCTTATTTTGTGTCACCACTGATACCCCTGCATATCTGAGTTTTGTTTTGGGGCAAAACTCCTTCCATCTGTGAAAAATACCTCATCTGGTGTTGCCAACATGACACCAGTCAGATCATGCCTGACAGACTGGTTCAGGTCAGTCACTTCAAGACAGTCATACAGTGGATCCATGGGGTCTTATTTGGCAGGAGACTGGTGGGGTTGAGGGCTAACATCTTGTGACCAAATGCAGGGGGCATCCAGAAGCAGGACTTGGTATTAGGACAACCAGGCATTAGACACACTGCCATTAGAGAGGGGCATTAGCAACTCTCAGGTGCTCCCCTCAACAGAGTGAGGGGCAGTCAGGAACAGTTCATGTCCCAAAGTTAATTTGTCAGCTTGTTGTACCAGCAGAGCAGTGGCATCTATGGTTCTTATACATACTGGCCATGCAGGTATGACCCGGTTAAGTCTCTTGAGCAGATATGCCACTGGTCTTTTCCAGGGTCCCAGGGTTTGCATGAGGATGCCCTGAGCACCTCTGGTCTCGTCCTTACACAAGTGGAATGGCTTAGTAATGTATGGGAGGAGGGCCAGAGCTGGTGTAAACACCAGGGCTTTTTTCAAGGCCTTGAAGGCCTTCTGCTCAGACTCAGTCTGTTCCAAAGGCTGTGTGGCCCTGGTGCTGGCATCTCAGCAAATCCCACCATCCATAGCTGGCAGCATCCCATTTCCTCTCTTGTCTGTTCCCCCAGGGGAACAACCACCTCACAGAGTTTCCTTGCCTTTCTTTGGCTGAATCTCAGCTGTTGTAAGCTTTCTGAGCAGTTTCCAAAAGGTGAGACACATTCATCCCCTCAAATCCCTGTAATTTCTGGAGCTTTCTCCTTGTGTCTGGAACCAACTGCATGGCAAAGGCAACATTAGTGGCTCGCTGGTTTTGGGGGTGCATCTGGGTCTATGGGAGTTATTACCCAACATGTCCCACAGAGCTGTTCCAGAAACCTAGTGGGCAATTTGTCTGGTCCTTGAGTAACCTGACCTACCTACCTTGGATACATTGGCAGAATTTATGACTGCTGCTTTTAGCCATTTTTTTTATTACTCCAATAATGATTGGTGCAAAAAGACATCCAGTTCCTTCTTACCTTGAAACAGTTTCCAACAGGCTGAAAGGGCCTGTGGCTTCTCTGGAAATGGAGGGTTTGGGGGTCTTCCAATTATCCAAGTCACTGGTAGAGAAGAAGCTATAAACTGTGAAGGATGGGGCGGGGGCAGTTAGAACTTCCACTCTCCTGCCCCCATAGCACTACTGGGAGAATTCCTTCCCCTTTCTCTGGGTACAACTGGCTGCTTGGAGAAGGAGGGGAAAGGAGCAGAGAGGGCACTGCCCAGGGACCTACGTCTCCTTCCTATACACACTCTGAGGCCCTCCCCTCTCCACACAGAGAGCAGGTCCAGGACCCCAGGACTACAAGTGGGGAATCAATAAAGCAACTAAACAAGCCAGAAGAGGAGAGAAGGGCAATTCCCTCTTGTGGAGCTGAGAGAATAGACAGAGGTTTGGGTTTTCTATGAGTCACCAGGGCAGGCCAAAAGGATTCAGGTCCCCAACAAGAGGGCACAGGTCTTAAGCCAAGGGTGTGTGTGTGGCTGAGGAACCACTGACATCACCATAGCAACAAGAACAGCTGGCTGCCAAGGCATGTCTTCAGTTGCCACCCAAAAGAGGGGTGCCACAGCAAGGCTGGGCAGCCCTGCCTTGGTCCATGAGCCTGTGGGAAATCAGGAAATCATGCGATGCCTCGAGGGCATTGGTAGCTGTGGTCTAGGACATCTCACTCCCCTTCCATTTTAGATCTGTTTCTCCAAACAATAGAACCAACAGAAACACACAGCGACACATAACCATCCATGCAATGAAGGGGTGGCTACCGCACATTTATACCTGGGGGACAGACGGGGGGAATCCTGTGACACCTCCCACTCATCCTGGACACAGGATCTACAGCTGCGGCAGACCGCCCCTATGTGTCCTCACCAGATGGCACCTCTTACAGACCAAACTTACCTCCCAGGTGTTCAGATCACATGCTTTTGATTTATCTTTTGGGGTGCTGCAACAGACTGCCTCTGGGGCACTCGGCAGTGATGAGCTGGGGAAGATTTTCCTAGTTCCCTGGCACCTCTCAATGTGCTCACCCCCAAAGAGTCCTCTCCAGCTGGTGCGTGCTTCCCTGACTCTGGAGGTCCCGAGGCCCTAAGTGGTGGGGTCCAGTCTCTGGGGATCTCAGTGGGGAAAATGTTACAAGGAGCCCACCAGAGATGACCACTCAGGCACAGTTTATAGCCAATTGAAAGTCTTTGTTCTAGCCTGCTGGGACTACACTCAGATGTTCGAGAACCCAGTGTAGCCCTGAACATTTAGACCAAGAGGCTTTTAAAGGCAAAAACCACATCCTGCTGTCTTGCTTTGCAGCTACAGGAGGAGGTTTTTGCACAAGGAATCAGTTTAACAGAAGCTAAGTTAGCTGGGGCATCTTGACCTTAGGTTTCTAGAAAAAAGTTGGCTAATTTTCCATGGGATTCTCCATCAAGGAGGTCAAATTCTAGTGAAACTTGAAATGGCCACAGCAAGAATATAAAATGGAGAAACCTTTGCACTCTCTTGCCCTCTCATAGTGGTTCAGAAAGATAAAGTATAGCTTCCCCTCCCCATTTACTCTCCCTCTCCCTCCCTCTCACCCCTCCGTGTGTGTGTGTGTGTGTGTGTATGTGTGTGTGTGTGTGTGTGTGTGTGTGTGTGTGTGTGTGTGTGCAGTGTGTGTTCATCCATGGACATCTGGAGTTGGTTCTCGTCTTCCACCATGTAGGTCCAGAATGGGACTCAGGTCATTAGGCTCAGGTCAAGGGCCCTTCTCTGCTGAGCCATCTTGCTGGCCCCAAAGTTTACATTCTTCTGGTACTGTTGAATTAACTTCCAGCTTGGTTACAAGGCAAAACTGAGAATCCTTTCGTTTCACCGTTGATTTTGTATTTGCTTTGTTACCTGTGATTTAATGCAGCATAAACTGATACAAGAATCAGAAGCAACAGATTTTACACAGTTCTCAATACTGACAAAGTGAGCATTGTATCACGATCAGTTGTGGAATAGTTATGCCTGAATCCTACTTGTTCCTGAACAGAAAAAAATATGTAAATATGACTAATGATGGAGGAGACTTTTAAGGATGTATCTGTTTAACCAACACATCTAAGTGGGACAAGAAATGAAAAGTTCATCATTTCTAAATTAGAGCACGGGATACTTTGAGATGATTGCTAGGGGTTTGTGTTGGCATTAATTCAGGGGAGGGCCTACCACTCAGTGGAAAGCTTTTGGAGGCAAAATACCTTTCCCCTCCACCCTTCTCATTCTGAGGCCTTTTATCTGATGTGTTGTAAATGATGTCACTGGAACACAGAGAAGGGGAGTGAGGGTGGGGGATGGGAACTCCAGGAGCTGTAAAATGCTGAGAAAGCACCTTGGAGATAAGAATTGAGGGAAATAAAGCAGAGGCCCCTAAATCTTGCCACAGCTGAGGTCATTCATTCCACAGACGAGTGAGTTCACCTTCCTGCCACCCTCTCTGAGGAGAGTCTTCATAAGAGGCCTCCGAAGTAGGTCACAATATTTGGAGTTGCTCATCTACTTGAAGATGGGGCCTGTGTCCCCTTGTTTTCCTGTGACATCAGAAGGACCAAGCATCGTGTCCTAATCCCATTATGGGAACTCAAAGCACATCTGTCAACTGATTGGAATTACCTTTCTGGTGATTTCTAGTCACCTTGTTTTTTAATTTGTGAAGATATCGTGTCATGGTTGGATTGGGTTTCATAAAGTAATTAGTAAATTTTTACTTAGTAGTAACTGAGAGCAGAAAATAGGGAGGGGTAGCTTGTGTCTGCTGAGCTTGCAAATGTAACTTCACCGTAGAATGACTATGAGAACATCATTTCTGTGGGGCGTTTACCCACCACCCCCACAGCTTCCCAGAGTTTTCTTGAGTGCGATCAGCAGGAAATGTTAGATAGAAGGATTTATAGCGGAGAATCTTGTGGAGATAAACAGATAGAAAATAAAGGATAGCCTCGAGAGGGCCTGGAACCTATTCCAACGGGCCCGGACTGTCTCTGGTCCAGGGTTTTTATAGAGACGCCAAGGGGTGGAGCAAAAGACCTCCTCCCCCAGCACAGCCAAGTGCAGGCCATCTCAGACACCTGCACTCAGGCCCGTGGTCCTGATCATCCTCTGTTCGGACCTGCTGGGTAAAGCCACGAGGAACCCGAGAACGGGCTCCCACACATTTCTTTTCTTTTTTCTTTTTTTCTTTTTTCTTTTTTTTGGTTTTTCGAGACAGGGTTTCTCTGTGTAGCTTTGCGCCTTTCCTGGAACTCACTTGGTAGCCCAGGCTGGCCTCGAACTCACAGAGATCTGCCTGCCTCTGCCTCCCGAGTGCTGGGACTAAAGGCATGCGACCACCGCCCGGCTGAGAACATCATTTCTAAAGTCTTCCCTCCACCCAGAATTTTGGAAAGTAGTGCATTAAAATAATTGTATGAATGACTGATGATTAGTGTTGTTCCAGGGAATTTACAGTAATAAATATTAAATGTATACTTAAAAAACAAAACAGTAAGGTTAGCATGAGACCAGAGAGAAAAAAAAAAACCATACTGCTCCAGCAGCAGGGAAGCATTTCTCACAGGAGGAAGTTGGTGTTTCAAACCTGTGAAGACACAGGTTATTTTGTGGTGATATTTTGTTTGTGCTTTAACAAATAAATCTTGCCTGAAGATCAGAGAGGGGAGCTAGCCACTAGAGGCCAAGCAGCAGTGGCACACACCTTTAATCCCAGTGCTTGGGAGGAGCAAACAGGAAGTGATAAGGCAGGGTGGAGACAAGAGTTCAACCCCTTTCAGGTGGAGGATTTGGTAGAGGTGAGAAGTCTCTCTAATGGCTGGCTCCTTTACTGATCTGTCAGTATTTACTGGGATATCTGGCTCCGGGTTTTTATTATTAAGACCAATTAGGATTCGTGCTGTAGGAACTTACTCAGCTAGTTACACATTTGAAAAATTTCAGTCCTGATGGATCCAAAGTTCAAAGCTGTGTGTATGTGTGTGTGTGTGTGTGTATGTGTGTGTGTGTTCATGTGCTCTTGCACAGGTGCAGGTTTAGTTATTTGTGCGTAGAGAGCCCAGAGGTCAATGTCTCCACCTTAAGTTTTTGAGACGGGTGTCTTGCTGAGTCTATAGCTTCCTGATTGGCTACACTGGTTGGTGAGTTCAGCTTTCATGTGAGTGCTGGGGATCCAAAGTCAGGTTCTCATGCTTGAGCACTGAGCCTTTTATCAATTGCAGCTTCAGCCCTGATTAAAGGATTCTTACTTATGAAACCAAAGTCAACTGAAAAAAAAAAACTATAGATAAAGAAAATTAATACTTTTTAATGTCCTTTTTAAAAATTATGTCTATGGAGATGCATGCAAGTAGGGGCGTTAGCCCTGAAGAAGGATTGATCAAGCAAACTGTACATGGGTGTCTGCGATATCCTAGGAGGTCATCGACCTCCTGAGGGGGCAGTCCCCTGGGCCAACTCCACATCACTGCCAGAGCCCTCCCAGAATGCAGTGCAACCAGCTCCAGGAAAGAGTAGCAGCCTCCTTAACACCAGTGAATTGGTGGACCCAGAGGACAATCTCTCCCTCTATCTTCCACCCAAAAAAGAGGGGATGAGGGAACTTCCTTGTCCTGGGGGTCTGTCCAACCCTTCTGTCTGCTGTGATGACCATACCTTGTTTGCCCAGTCTTCTGGACTAGGGCACGTGCACCTACCTGAGTCTCCTCTGCTGTGAGTAGGAAACTTGCCCCTCCCCCCACCCCAGCCCTGTTAGAGTGCTCTACTTATTCTCAAGCACCAGCATCTGGAATCCACTAGGGATTCGTTTCCTGGTTCCCTCAGGTAACTTGTAGAACCAGAGGACAGCCTCTGCTATCTATCCTCCACCCAGAAAAAGACGAGTTCTAGACGAGCAATACTTGTAATGCAAACTATTAGTTGTTTTGGTTGGACTTATTTTGTAATGAACTACTTTTTTGTTTGTTTATTTGTTTGTTTTTTGAGACAGGATTTTTCTACATAGCTCTAGATGTGCTGGAACTCACTCTGTAGACCAGACTGGCCTTGAACTCACAGAGATTCACCTGCCTCCTGAGTGCTAGGATTAAAGACTTGTACGACCACACCCACAGCAATAAACTACTCTTATGCCATTAAAAAACAAACAAACTATGTGTACGGGGACCATATGTGCACTTGAGTCAGATATACCCTTAAAGACAGGAAGTGTTAGATATCCTGGAGTTGGAGTTACAAGTGATTGTGAGCCACCTGACAGGAGTCGCAGTTGACGTGGGTGCTGGGGGCCAAATTCAGCTCCTCTACAAGAGCAGTATGGGCTCTTAGCTGCCATCCTGTGCCACCAGCCCTTGATATTGTTTTGAACATAATACTATAAGCAGAAACCACAAAAGAAAAAGGGGGAAAGTGGATTATTTGACGGCATAGGTTTTCAATTGTCTCATACTGAAATATTTGCAGATGAAATGATAGCTGTTGAAGATGAGCTGCCAAAGAGAAGTCATAGGAAGAAGGTGATGGATGGGAAACAAGACTGATTATCTGTGAGCTGATAATTGTTGAGTCTGGGTAATGAGTTCATGAGTGCAGGTGGATTTTTATATATGCTCTTCTGTTACTGTAAATGTCTAAAGGTAGTTTTCATAATAAAAATTAGCTTGTTTTAGTCCAGTATTTCCACAAACTGGGCAAAACTTTTGTCACAAACTCATTATTAAAAAGTCAGGGTGAGGAGGCCAGGCAGATGGCTCAGAGAGTAAACTGCTTGTTGTGTAAGCATGAGGATCTGAGTTTGATTCCCAGCACCCATAAAAAAGAGCCAGGTATGGTGGTGAGCAATGTAACTCCAGCATGGGGTGGGCAGAGACAGGCATGTGGGGGGTTGGGCATTGCTAGTTAGCCAGTCTAGGGAGCTCCAAGTTTAGTGAGAGACTTTGTCTATAAAAAGGTGGAGTGGGATAGAGAAAAGGACTCCATATCATTTGACACCCCCACATACTAATGAGCACACACCACACACACACACACACACACACACACACACACACACACACACCTTTATTCAGTAGGAAGAAAATAGACTGATCATAGGCATTTAATTTTTTAAATGTATTTATTTGTATTTTATGTACACTGGTGTTTTGTCCACATGTATGTCTGTGTGAGGGTGTCAGATCCCCTGGAACAGGAGTCACAGACAATTGTGAGCTGCCGTATGAGTGCTGGGAATTGAACCCTGGTCCTCTGGAAAAGCAGCCAGTGCTCTTAACTGCTGAGCCATCTCTCCAGCCCCCAGGCATTTTATTTGAAAAAGTACAAAAATCCTGGCACTCCGAAGACCAAGGCAGAAGATTCAGAGGCTTGCCCCAAGTTTGAGGCCAACCTGGGCTGCACATTGAATTTTAGGTCTGCTTGGGCTCCATAGTGAAGCCCCTTGGGTGTGCAGAGAGAGTTCCTGCATGGCCAGGGCTACACAGAGAGATACCCTGTCTTGAAAAACCAAAAGAAAAAAAGAAAGTATAGAAATGACCAATGTACATATGAAAAATATTTAGAGTAATGAGTTCCAAAATGAAAACCTGAAAAGCATCTGGGGGCTGGTGGGATGGCTCAGTGGAGAAAGGAACTCACCACCAAGCCTGAAAACCAGAGTTCATCCTCCAGGACCCACGTGGCAGAAAGAGAGGACCCACTCCTGCAAGCAATCTGTGACTCCCACAGGTGTGTGCATGGTGGCACAGTGACTACCCTTCCCCTTCCGACACACAAAATAATGTAATGAGATTACTTTAATAAATGTGTTTTTATCCATGAATCGTCTCAAACACTGCCAATAAGATGAGGAGCACTCCACAGGGCGTGGTGTGGGGAAAAATATAGCAGATCTGTAATCCAGTCATTCAGGCTGGAATTTGGTCAAAAGAAACAACTCACGGGCATTTTCAATACTCGGATGCCGATGGCAACATCCTTCGGAGAGAAAGTGATGGGGGCTTCAAAAGCAAAAGGAGTAGGAAACGATTTGTGCCAAATATACACAAGTGGAGAAAATATTAAAGATGCTTTCCAGCCACTAAGTATATTTACTATACTTTAAAAAGCTGACACCCTAAAGCCAGGTGTGAGAAGACCGAGGCAGGTAGGTTTCAGGTTCAAGGCCAGCATGGGCTGTGTAGCCAGGCCCTGTCCTACAAACTAATCAGTAACGTTCACCAGCCTGGGAGATGGCAAGGTCAAGAAGATGGCGTTCTCAGGGTAAGGCCCATCTACTACAGTCTGCTGTGCTGACCCTGAGATCTCCTCACATCCAGAAAACTCAACTGTATGATTTGTGGCAGTGGGGGACTGCATTCATGTTCTCCCCTGTAAAGAAAAAGAAAAGCAAGAATGCACGAAAGTTGTCCAAAGAAAAAGTAATTTTCTCTTAGCACAAGGGCAACATAATGTTGTTCCCAAGATCTATGCAGTCATTTCTGCAGGAACTAAAGAAAATGGTCCAGAGGGCGGTCAAGATGACTTGGTGGGTAAAGGTGCCTTGTAGTCAAGCCTGACATTCTGCCTTTGATCCCTGGGTTCCACGTGATGAAAAGGAAGGAGAAAACCAACTCTTCAAAGTTGTTCTCTGACCTCCATGTGACTACCATGGCACATGCACTCCCACACCCACAAAATAAATAAAATGTAATCTTTACAAGTCCTTTAAAAGAATGAACAAGACAGCCCCTGGCTCTCCCTCAAAGGCCTCTCTCTCTGTTTCTCTGTCTCTGTTTCTGTCTCTCTCTCTCTCTCTCTTTGTCTCTGTCTCTGTCTCTCTCTCTCTTTGTGTGTGTGTGTCTGTCGTCTGTCTGTCTGTCTGTGTATTCTTTATCAATCACCATTAGTAAAGAAGATGTGAGCAGGATCATTCAATCATTTGAGGACCTGAATAGAACAAAAAGGTAGAAGGACGAAGTCCCTCTCTTGGACAACCTCTCCTAGCCCCAGACGTTGGCCTCAGACTGAGTTCAGACCTCTGAACTGAATGACATCACTGGCTGCCAGCCAGCAGGTCATGAGATGTCTCAGCTGAGGCCTGTAGTCCACCTGCACTCATCCACCTTACATCATATGACCTGTTGGTCTGATCCTCTGAAGAACCCGGGTATATGCTTTGGTGTGCTAAGAGGGGCAGCCTTGCAACTGGTCTCTTCTCTCGCTCTCCTCCCTTCTCTGATGATGACATCCTTAATTAAGGGCCCGACCTCAGAGTTCTGTTGCCTAGTTTCTCCAGTGTTTCTGCTTCTGCTCTCCTGAACTACCTATACAGTTTCCCCTTGCATCTTGTGGCTACACAACACTGTGCTGTCCTCAGGAGGGACATGCCCTTCCCTGGACACATCATCTTTATTCTACCTGAGACACGTTTCCACAGGTCTTCATCTAGTGTATTCTTCCTGACTTTGGTCTTTGGCGAATACCAGTATGGATGCTGCCATTGGCCTCTGGGTATACAACCTGCTTTCCCCTCATCCTTGTGGTCTCTCTACTGTGTGTATTCTGCCAATTTGTGGGACCTCATCATCTTTACAAGCTCTGTTCTTGTGGATAATCTTCACAGACAGGCTTGCTTTAGTAGAGTAACTCAGCACGGAGAGTAGGGTAGAGCTGGAATCCTCATTTCAGGAAAACCACTTCTGTGATGCCAAGTTTCCCATCTGTAAAAATGTCTAGCAACACTTCCTGGAAGAAAGTACCTTGTAATCCAAGGTTGATGCCCAAGCCGTTCAGCACCGTGTGACCAATTTCCAGTACATAATACAAGGTTCACAAAGAAGCTAAAAGAATCCTATACGATAAAGCAACCCTTGGAGGCATCACCATCCCGGACCTCAAACTCTACTATAGAGCTATAGTAATAAAAACAGCTTGGTACTGGTATAAAAACCGACATACGGACCAATGGAATCGAATTGAAGACCCTGACATTAATCCATGCACATATGAACACCTGGTTTTTGACAAAGGAGCCAAAACTATACAATGGAACAAAGAAAGTATCTTCAACAAATGGTGCTGGCATAACTGGATGTCAATATGTAAAAGATTACAAATAGATCCATATCTGTCACCATGCACAAAACTCAAGTCCAAGTGGATCAAAGACCTAAACATAAATCCAGTTACACTAAACTTAATAGAAAAGAAGATAGGAAGCACTCTTGAACGCATTGGCACTGGAGACCATTTCCTAAATAAAACACCGACAGCACAGACCCTGAGCACAACCATTAATAAATGGGACCTCTCAAAACTGAGAAGCTTTTGCAGGGCAAAAGACACAGTCAATAAGACAAAAAGACAGCCAACAGATTGGGAAAAGATCTTCACCAACCCCACATCTGACAGAGGATTGATCTCCACAATATATAAAGAACTCAAGAAACTAGACATCAAAGCACTGAACAGTCCAATTAAAAAAATGGGCTAAAGAGCTAAACAGAGAATTCACAAAACAAGAACTACAAATGGCTGAAAGACATTTAAAGAAATGCTCAACATCCTTAATCATCAGAGAAATGCAAATCAAAACGACTCTGAGATACCACCTTACACCTGTTAGAATGGCTAAGATCAAAAACACCAATGACAACCAATGTTGGAGAGGATGTGGAGCAAAGGGAACACTCCTCCACTGTTGGTGGGAATGTAAACTTGTACAACCACTATGGAAATCAGTATGGCGGTTTCTCAGAAAATTAGGAATCAAACTACCTCAAGACCCAGCCATCCCACTCTTGGGCATATACCCAAAGAATGCTGATACATACCATAAACATACATGCTCAGCTATGTTCATAGCAGCACTATTTGTAATAGCCAGAACCTGGAAACAACCTAGATGCCCATCAACGGAAGAATGGATGAAAAAAATGTGGTACATATACACAATGGAGTACTACTCAGCAGAGAAAAACAATGAAAGCATGAAATTTGCAGGCAAATGGATGGAACTAGAAAATATCATCCTGAGTGAGGTAACCCAAACCCAGAAAGACAGTTATGGTATGTACTCACTCATTGGTGGATTCTAGATATAAAATGAACAATCAGACCACAACCCATAGAACCATAGAGGCTATATATATATAGCATGGAGGTCCGTAGGACGACTGTGGCATATAATAAATTTCAGTTTTACTCAATTATTGAAAAAAAAATAGCCAAATGAATGGAAACACATGAACTATGAACCAAAGACTGAGGGGCTCCCAGCTGGATCAGGCCCTCTGAATAGGTGAGACAGTTGATTGGCTTGATCAGTTTGGGAGGCATTTAGGCAGTGGGACCAAGTCCTGTGCTCATTCCATGAGTTGGCTGTTTGAAACCTGGAGCTTATGCAGAGACACTTGGCTCAGTCTGGGAGGAAGGGACTGGACCTCCCTGGACTGAGTCTACCAAGTCGATCACAGTCCTCGGGGGAGGACTTGTCCTGGAGGAGATGGGAATGGAGGGTGGGCTGGGGGTAAGGGGAGGGCGTGGGAGGGGGGAGAATAGGGGAACCCATGGCTGATATGTAGAACTGAATGGTATTGTAAAAATAAAAAATATATATCACAAAAAAAAAAACTGTTACATCAAAGAATACTGAGACATAAAAATAAATGGTCATTCATCTTAAAAAAAAAAAAAAAAAAACGAACCGAGAAAAAAAAAAAAAAAAAAAAAAAAAAGAATTCCTCTAAGGCTAGGGATGTAACTTAGTTGGAGTGCTACATGGATACTGGTCGTACACTTTCAACCTAGCCTTCAGGAGTTAGAGGCAGGGGAGTCAGAAGTTCAAGGTCACCCACAGCCACATACTAAGTCTGAAGACAACTTGAGCTATATGAGAGAGATCCTGTCTCAAAAAGTAAAAGATATGGCAGGGTAGGGCCTGGGGGGATGTAAAAGAAAACAAATATCCTTTAACCTTTGATAGACCCATCAGTGAAGAACTTGGGTTCAAACCCTAGTTCTGCCAGTTAAAAACTGGGCGAACCTGGACACAAGGCTGTCCTGCCTGCTGTAAGGGGGTGACCAAGAACACGGGTACTGGATCAAGCACCTGGCACTGAGATGGCTTGCCACAGGTCCACTACTGTCCTCCTTTTAAACCTGTGAGGTCACCTCAGACAGGCACAGACCACAGAAGTTTTGTCTGTTTCAGGAAAATTCCTTTGCACACACGCTTTGTGCTCTGTTTGCAAATCATAGTGCCTCGAATACAATGATTACGGCGGGGCTAGTGGTGATTATAGAAATGAACACTTAGGGGTAATTGCCGTGCTCGTGTATGATATATTGACACAGGCGCTTTACATGTATTGACTTAGTTTCTTTGCCCAACCATCTTTATGAAGAACGTACTATGATTTTCTTCAATTGTAGATGAAGAAACTGTTGTAGTGACGTTAACTCATTTCTAAGGTTACGGCACTAATAAGTAGAAAAGTCTAGATTCACCATACTCTACTGATTTTCACAGTGTATACCCAATGACCGTTTGTCAACTGAAACCAAGTATTTGCGAATGAATTATTGTCAAAGGCTATGCTGAGAAAAAAGAAACAGGGTTGCAGAAGATGAGCAGATAGCCTGTGGTTCCCTCTGTCCCTGCATAGCTTGTCCCCTCACTAGGAGGTGGATTCTATCTCCCTACCCATGTGAAACTGGGTTTGCCTGTGGCTGCATCGCTATGTAGCCCCAGGTAGGCTTAGAACTCCCTATTTAACTGAGTCTACTTCTAATTTATAATCCTCCTGCCTCTGTGTCCTGAGTACTGGGATGCCATCCCACTAATTACCACTAAGAGCAGTGTGAGTGTTCTCGTTCTTTTTCTGGTTTGCTTGTTTATTTTCCATTGCTGAGGATGGAGCCAAGGTCTTCTGCATGCTCGGCAAGCGCTCTGCCACTGAGCTACAGTCCCAAGTCTGTACGTGGCTACTCTGATTAATAGGGCTTTGTACAAGTGACTCTGGGAAACCTTCAAGCTTAGGTCTTAGGGGAACTTGCAATTCTTTGGTTATGTTTCCTATAGGGGAAAGCCAGCTGCTGTGATGTGAAGAAACTCAAGCTAGACAACAGCAGGGTGTATGTACTTAGATATGGTGTATCAATATCCACGTCCTCCAATGGTCCCAGCTCAGACTCCGTACTTCCAAGGAAAAACAAACTTCTCACAACATTGTCATCTTCCACAGGGGACCCATGGGGAGACCTCCAGCCAGGCCCTTCCAGAGAGCCACAGGGAACAGTAACACATTGTTTTTACCGCCAAGCTTCGCTGAAATTCTTTGACTAGCAGTAGAAAACCGGTTTCGTCCTGCCATACAAAATCCTCTGTACCAGAAGCGCGAGGGAGCAATTTCCACTTAACCTCAATTCCAAGAAAAGCTGGGTAATGAAGTATCCTCTCCCTGCCTGCCCGAGTCCAGCCATAGTCACGAACTGTGAATTGTGTGTTCTAGAAGAGACCCTCTCACTTTGGCTGGCCCAGGGCTCACTGCCAAATGCTTCCCCTCCTAAAGTCGGGCAGTAGCCATCATTTGCAATTGTAATTGACTTTTCATTTTACTCTGTGGCTTCTCTATTTTTTCCTTTACATACACCTATCTAGGTTCTTATTCTCGCCCCCGCCATTTCCCCCTTCTTCTTTCCCTCTCTCCCAACCTTCCTCCCTTTCTTCCTCCCCACTCCTCCTTTTTTTGGAGACAGGCCTCTTGTTGCCCAGGCCGCTCACAGATCCACTATGTAGCTGAGGATGCCCTTGAATCCCTGATCCCCCTGACTCCACCTACCAAATGCTGGAATGACAGGCATGTACCTCTATGCCTAGCTTCCCTGCACACTTTCTTAAATAATTTCTGGCATGTGACAGGGCATAATGGACATAATTCATATATATATAATGCTTTCCAGAAAGAAATGAACAGAGTTTTTTTAAAAAAAGAAAGTCACGAGGTTGGGCTAGACCATGGTCTTGTCCTCCAGGAGAGAGACCTTCAGTCCCATGGTTATTGTGTCATTTTCACGGTGGCAGTAATAGGAGAGATAGTGGATGCACTTTGAGAGGACAGAATGAGTCAGTACTGTGGGGATAGCCTTTCCAGCTGGGTCTTGTGGGGATGCAGGGCCAGCTCTGAGGACACACAAAAACCAGTGCAGAACCCAAAGACGTTTTGTGCTAGCATGGGGGAGAGCCAGCAGATGATGTATCTTGTACCGTGTTCAAGGCCACTTGTTGGCTGGAGGTGAATTTAAATCAAAGACTGTAGCTAAATTATAAAGGCCTTGTGGAGGGGGGAGGGGTGTCTTACTTCCTCCTCTAAGGGGCTTCACTGTCAACACAGGAGCTTAGATTCCAACTCCACATTCCGCAGGGGAGTCTGCCCTCTTCCCCTGGTGAAGTTACATTGCTGCTTCCTGACATTGCCCGGTTCCCTAAGCAAGGCTGGGTGGCATGATCCTAGACTCACAGAGAGAAACATGGAACCATGGTGGCTGCAGCAATGTTTGGTGCTAAGACTCTGGGGAATGTTTACTTTGCATTCTTCTCCCCTTATGCTTTCCAGAGTTCCTATAATGAGCATTGTTACTTGCAGAATGTTGGAAAATAAAAAATAGGCTTTATTTTTGCAATGCCTTCTGTGGCATACTAAAAGGACTTTCGCTTGTTTTGTAGGCAGCAGAGAGACATCGGACTGTTTGGGAAAGAAATAATCCCATCTGGTCCGGGAGGAGTGCCCAGTGCTGTGTGGAGGTATGTCTCTAGAGCATCCGCTGGTGCCGCGCCCCAGAAGCACCAAGGACCACAGGATGATTCTACAAGCATTGTGGACGGGCTCCAGTGTAAGGCCCCTTCAGCAACCTCTCCACTTCCGCGTCTGCTGTTGCTTGGCAACCGTCTCAGTGACACCCTTTCTTTTCTGCCAACAGCTCTTCCAAACCTGCCATTTCTTTCCCGGCTCTGCCTGTGCTCTCTCTACAGGTGATGGCAGAAGGAACTCATTATAGTTAGGATGCCGTGGGGATTTTCTCCTGCCTTCTTTCTGCTGCCTTTTAGGCCTGGCGACTCAGCAGCTAAGTCCCAATAAATGTGTGATATCTTCTCAAATCCGAAGGGGAAAAAAAAATGAACTTTTGTTAGAGGTAATATTTTAATGTAATGTATTTTAATGCATGATATTTGCTTTTGTTATAGGGACAGATCTGAGTTTGGAGGACTCCTGGTGAGATTTTTCAGATTCTTGTGTTTCAGGACTATGACATGTACCAGGGACAGACAGTTAGAAACAGAAACAAGGATAATTTATTAAGAAAGGGTAAGGCATTCCCAAGACTGGGAACAGGCTTGTGAGCTCATAGGTAGCAATTCCCTCCTACACAAAACCTTCCAACTTGCGGGGGTGGGGGGCGGGCACTCTTAAAACATAGGCTGTTCTAAAAGGAGCCAGAACATTACCTCCTGCAGGGGACCTTGTTAAGCTCAAGAAGTAAGAAACTCAAAGGCTTCAGGAAGCCTAAAACTGACCAGGTCCACTGGGCCCCCCCTTCCCTAAGCATTTATAAGCTATAAGGACTCCTGACGGACATGGTCAAACAAATCAAGCTGCTGTAGAGCAGGCTAAGAGCAGCTGAGCTGCCTGGAAGAGGCAGAGACTGAGTTGCCCAGAAGTGATGCTTTTTAAATTGTCAAGCACTGAGCTTCAGGTTTCTGGCTTTTGTGAGGCACCATGCCGGTGTATGTGTGTGTGTGTGGGGAGGGGGGGGGAGGCGGCTTTTGGTGATGCAGCTGTCTTTAGGTCATTTGGGTAACCTCTTCCCCATATTCCTGTAAGAAATCTCAATAAAACTCACCAAGTGGGACTTCGGCAATTTCTTTACTTTAGTCTTTCGTTGGTTCCCTGTCTGGGGTGAGTAGAGATTTGTCCACATCTTCCCAGGAATAGCTGAGAAACACACACACACATACACACACACACACACACACACACACACACACACATACACACATACACACACACCCCACATGCCCATGAGGCTCATGACCTTTTACAGGCACCTGTTTTCCTTATGTTTATATCTCAAAGGCTTTTTTTAAAGACATTCTCTGTTACCTGCAGCCCAGGTGGGCAATGGGTTCCAAGTCTACCAACTAGCTTCTTTCATATACTGATTTTGCTGATGCCACCTCCAATCCCTACCCCCCACTCACGGCTTCAATTCCTGTAGTCACAGAATGGTTTTAATGACAGGAGACCGAAAGGCTGAAGTGCCCATAGTCCACGATGCGGAAACCTGTCAAAGTATTTCTTCTGTCTTACAGAGTGTGACCTTTGTTCTAAGCAAGCCTTTCTGTTGGAGACAGTCATTCCTGTCAGCAATTACTGTGGAAACTCTACTCTCTCAGCTTCAATCTCTATGCTTCCTGGAACCTCCCCTCATTGTGTAAGCAAATGGACAAACCTCCCCTTCCTGCCATCCCCCTGCACTAGTTTCTTTGTACCCTTGTCACTGAAGGGAAGGCCACAAGAAGGGAAGGGTGGTCCATGCTCATTAGCTCTACTGTCTCGATATCCAAGAGTCCTCAACCCAGTGGTTCTGGGTACCAAAACTTCCTAAGCCAGTCTCTGGAGGAAGGACAGAAGGCTGAGTGATGTGAGTTCCCTAAGGAACTCACCGCCACAAGCCCTTGTAGGCTACTCCCTGAGAGTCACCAAGTGCTTCCTATCAACTAAGTCAGTTTCTATGGTCCACAGGAATAATTGCTTATTCCCAGGCATTAGAAATAGTAGCCCGGATTTCAAATGCTCACCGTTCACAGCCTTTACTAATAAGTCTTCCACAAACTCAAGCAACTGAGTGTCTTCAAATGAGCCCCACGGGCTGTCATAAACACAATGGGGCGGAGTCTGGAATCTGGAAACAAAGGTATTCTGACTCTGGATGAGAGAGTGAACCAGCAACCATTCATGCCTACCCTGTGCCAGCACAGAGAGGTCACAGCTAAGAGGGGCTCATGGAGAGTGTGCCACACAGTGCCAAGAAGCTTCCACTCCACATCTTGGAAAGGAAGGCATCAGCAGAGGCACCCCGGAGCAGAGCAAAGCATCCAGAGTGCCTAAGAAGAAGTACGAAGCAACTCCCCTTCATGGGGCCTGCCTCTGTGCCAGGCAGGGCAAGGTACTGCCATAACATGCTCTTTAGGAGGCTGGCACGCAGGAAGTTCTCCAGGGAGGGCTGTTGGCAGCAACATCTGTGACACAGAAGGAAGAGAAACACCCTGGCAGAAGGAGAGGTAGATGGTGAAGGGGCCTCAATAAAGGTCTCGGCTGCCCAAACAGGGAACTCAGGAGACTGGGGAGGTTGAATAATTCTCCATGGTCATACAGGTGGGAGTGACGTGGCATCTCGTAATATTAAAACTGACTTTGGAGAAGCCAGAGAAACTTAGAACTACAGGGTTGATGGTTTCCCAAAGTGCCATAGAACGCTAAGTACAGTTCCAGCACACCTGGGCTCTTACAAGTACACAGGGAGGATGGACCAAGGAGAAAACATCTGGAACAGCTGGAGGGAGAAACCGTGAAGCAAGAGGTTGAGAACCTATTCTAGAGAATGCTTAGGGGAAGGTATGTGTAAGCCTAGGCAGGGCCTGGGGCCCTAGATACAAAGGAATGAGGAAACATCAGGTGGGCTCCTCCAGGCCCGGAGCCACCTGGTAGACTCTCTGAGGAAGAAATGTACCTTTCAGAGACAAGGCGATAGCAGTAATGTGAAGGGTGGATTACAAACAGGAACCATCACAGATACATCACATTACAAACAGGAACCATCACAGATAAGAGGGCTGCGATGATGCAGCAAACCCAGAGAGAGGACAATGAGAGTCGGACTCAGTAGATAACAGGGTGGACAGACAGAGAGATTTGCCGGAGATTGCGTCAGATTGATTGGAAAGGTTCAGAAGCTGACTCGGGAGAAGGGGGCAGGGAGTAAAGGTAACCTTGAGCCTTGGTGCTGCTGGTTTCTGGGAAGAGACGGTCCCATGGGCAGAGGAAACCTACAATACATTGTAGAGTCAATAGTGTGTGTGAGGTCACTGCAGGGCACTTGGAGGGTATTCATGAAGAAGATGACCAGGCTGGTTGGAAGCCCACATACAACGTGTGTGAGGTATAGGCAAGTTATGGAACAAGTGATGGTCGAAATCGTGGGGGTAAAGGAAGGATCTGGGGGCCACAGCAGAGGTGAAGAAAAGGGAAGGAAGTAAAGGAGATGGAGAGGAAAGAAGGAAAAGAAGCAGGAGAGGAGGACTACGTTCCAACATGGTGGCTCACATTTGTTTTTCTAGCATTCCTGAGGCTCAGGCAGGAGGACCAAAAGTTCAAGGCCAGCCCCAGCTACCTTGTGAAACCTGCCTTAAAACAAACAAACAAACAAACAAACAAAATGATTTGCAAATTGGAGAAGGTCAACAAATCAGACGTGAAATGTTGGAACATAAATCAATCATTTTTGAGAACCGGTGTCATATATCCCAGGGTGTCTTTCAACTCGCTATGCAGCTGAGCATGACCTTGAACTTCTGATCCTCCTTTCTCTACCTCCTAAAGTTGGGGATTACAGGTATAGGCCACCATTCACGGCTTATGCAGCACTGAGGGCTGAACCTAGGGCCTCGTGCATGCAGGCAGACACTCCACTGCCTGAGCTACATACACGGCCCAAGACATTTGAGTTAAGTATTAAAAGATCCATCACCATCTTAGAAAGAACATGTTCAACAGAATGAAAGTCACACCACCAGGGACTGGAGATCCCAGCAAAGAGTTTGGACTCAGGAATCTGGTAGGCCCACCTGGCCCCCATTACTTACTAGGCTTATAGTCTTCAAGGAGCATTCTGTTTCATTAACTCATCTGTACACATTTGGATGGTGAGTTATCTTTAGTGAGACTAGAGATCAAGTAGGTTATACATTGGGAGAGCAAGACATATTAATTGCTCAATAAAAATGCTGGTGGTGGTAGTGGTGGTGGTGGTGGTGGTGGTGTGTGTGTGTGTGTGTGTGTGTGTGTGTGTGTGTGTGTGTGTGTGTTGCCAAGGATCACACCCAGGGCTAATGCATGCTTGGCAAGCACTATCCACTGAGTACTACCCCAACCTTTGGCTTATGCGTTTATTTGAGCTTTTGGTGAGGAAGAGGATAAAGTGGATTGCATTCATTCTTTTGCTGCACAGTAGGAAATCATCACAAACTGGGTGCCGTGGTGGGTGATAAACCGACTCTGTCATGAGCCTAGAAGTCACAAGCCTAAAGTTGAAGAGTTATCAGGGCCAGACTTCCCGACAAGGCCCGAAGAGAGATCGTTCTCCTGGCCTGATCCAGGCTTTTGGGGATCCCAGATGGTTGGAAGCACACAGAGGCAGTGTTCACCTCTGCTGCTATCTTCTCATGACCTTTGTTCTCAGAACATGCTGACCGGGACAAAACTGATTTCACCCAAGCCGAAATGCCCCTGCTTTATCTTTATCTAATGTCAGAACGGGGGTGCATCGCTGGAGGCAGGGTCAGTGGCTGTAGCACGCTGTGCACACCCCACTGTGAGCCTCTGTTACAGTTTGCTGAGAACCTGTAAGAAAAAGCAACTAGGATTAGTGTCCAGCTGGATTCGTACGCAACGGTCGCCCGTAGGCCACACATCTCCAGTGATTTTGCCTAGTTGTTCTGAATTAAATCTTCAGAGGCTGTTTCCAAACGATGCCATGTTCTGAGTTTGAGATGGATACCAGCCTGGGTCAAATATACTTCCATTACATGAGAACAAGGCTTGGTTTGGAGGCGTCGGTGGTGTTTGTGTTGAGGAGGGGAGAAACATGGATGTATCTCATGGCCTTGGGAAGGCCAATTCTTTGCTGGGATGGAAGACTGGTGGGCAGAGGGATCCAGTGGGGGGCAGTTGAGGTCTTGCCCAGGGAAGGGGCAGGGCAGCTTGGCCAGAGGCAGCATCATGCCTGCACAGTTCAGTGTAAGCAAGAAGAGATAGGAGAAGACAATGTGTAAATCGGCTTCACATCACTCTAACAAACACCAGAGACCATCAGTTTATAGAGAGGAAAGGTCTATTCTGGCCCATAGTTTTGGAGGATCAATTGGGCTCCGAGATGAGGCAGCAGATCGGGGCAGGAGTGATGTCATAGCCAGGAAGCCAGAGTTCCTTTTGTGGGTAAGCCCCCAGTGACCTGAAGGACTCTCACTAGGGCTCACATCTTAAAAAGATCCACTAATTCCTAAGTGCACCACTCTGTGGACCAAGCCTGCAACACGAGCACTTTGGGGACACTCAAGATCCAAATACTGTCAGAGCATATGGTGAGGGACGTGGACTTTGTCACCTGGCTAGTCAGTTACATGAGCAATTATTTGCTGAAAATTGTAGAGGGAGAGATGATTGAATGGGCTAACAGGAAAACATAGGCTTCAACTATTACCTTGGTGTGTGCAACCCCATGTGTGGTCCTATTTCAAGCAGCAGTGAGGACTCAGGTGAGCCATTAGAAGCTAGCCACTCATTAAAAAAAGATGTTGCAGGGTTAGAGAGATGTTCAATTGGTAAGGAGCTTGCCCTGGAAACATGAATATCTGGACTAAATGCCAAGCACCTATGTAAAATGCCAGGCATGATGCTGCGTGCTTCTAGTGCCAGCCCTGGGGAGGTGGAGACTGGTAGATCTCTGGGTCTCTCTGGCCAGTGGCCTAGTTGAATCAACAAGCATCAGATCCCATTGAGAGTCCCTGTCTCAGAAAACACAGTAGAAAACCTTCTGAATGATACCTGAAGGTGGACCTCTGGCCTTCACATGCATGCACACACGTGCAAACGTACAAAGGACTTTGCTGAGTAATGACACATACAAAATCATGGTGGGCTCTGTGAGGGAACTGCAGGACAGGTTGTCTTCCTTTAAGATTGTTTATTTAGCCGGGCGGTGGTGGCGCACGCCTTTAGTCCCAGCACTTGGGAGGCAGAGCCAGGTGGATCTCTGTGAGTTCGAGGCCAGCCTGGGCTACCAAGTGAGTTCCAGGAAAGGCGCAAAGCTACACAGAGAAACCTTGTCTCGAAAAAACAAAAACAAAACAAAACAAAAGTTTATCTAAAGCTTCTGTAAGGCAAAGGACATGGTAAAGAAGACAAAATGGCAGTCTACAGAATGCGAAAAGATCTTCACCAACTCCACATCTGACAGAGGGCTGATCTCTAAAATATATAAGGAACTCAAGAAATGAGACATAAAAAAAAAAACAAATAATTCAATTAAAAAATGAGGTACTGACCTAAACAGAGAATTCTCAACAGGAATCTCAAATGGCTGAGAAACAAAGAAAAGTTCAACATCCTTAGTCATCAGGGAAATGCAAACCAAAAGGACTCTGAGATTCCATCTTACAACTGTCAGAATGGTTAAGATCAAAAACACAAGTGACGGCTCATGCTGGAGAGGAGGTGGAGCAAGGGGACTAATCCTGCATTGCTGAGGGGAGTGCAAACGTGTGCAGCCACTTTGAAAGTCAATGACAGTTTCTCAGAAAACTGGGAATCAATCTACTTCAAGACTCAATGATACCACTCTTGGGCATATACCCAAAGGATGCTCAACCATACCACAAGGACAAGGACACGAGCTCAGCTATGTTCACAGCAGCTTTATTCCTAATAGCCAGAAATTGGAAACAAACTGCATGTCCCTCAACTGAAGAACTGATAAAGAAAATGGGGTACATATACACAGTGGAGTATTACTCAGCTGTTAAATACAATGACATCACGAAATGTACTGGCAAATGAATGAAACTAGAAAAGATCATCCTGAATGAAGTAGCCCAGACCCAGAAGGACCAACATGGTATGTACTCACTTATAAGTGGATGTTAGCTGTAAAGTAAAGGTCAGCTGTGCTGCAATTCCCAGACCCAGGGAAGCTAAGTAGCAAGGAAGGCTCAAGGGGAGACGCATGAATCTCACTGTGAAGCAGGAGTAGAAGAGACATTTCCGGTGGAGGTGGAGAGGGGTCTGGATTGGGGATGGGCATGGGAACAGTAGGGATCAGGTGGTGGAGAGGATGGAGGGAGTCCTGGGAGAGACAGTGGAATCAGAGGGCATCTCTGGGATGAGCTAGAATCCTAGAGCAATGGAAACTCCCAGGAATCCATGAGGGTGACCCTAGCTAGGACTCCTGACAATGAGAGATACAGAGCCTGAGCCAGCCATCTCCTGTAACCAGGCAAGACTTTCCAGTGAAGGGACTGGGACACTAAGCTAGCCACAAAACCTTCCACCTACAATTTGTCCTGCTTATAAGATGTGCTGGGGTAAAAACGGGAGCAGAAATTGTGGGAGTGGCCAATGACTGGTCTGGTTTGAGACCCATACCATGAGAGGGAGCTCACCTCTGACAGAGTGTGGAGGGCCAGGACAGGATAGCCCAGAGACCTGGGATAGAACCAAACATAACTTATCAGGGACTAAGGGGGTCCAGCCCCTCAACAGTCCCCTCCCAGGGTCCGGGAAGAATCTACAACCAGCTGATAATTAATCTTTGATGAAAAGAAATTAATCTATGTACACGAAACTCCTTAGTTCATACACTTTATTATTCTGTGATAGTTCTCTCTCTACACAGCTTCTATTCTGCTCTCGTGTCTAGCTCCTTTCTTGCCTGATTTCTCTATATTTATCTACTGTCCCCTCTAGGTTCTATCTTAATTCCTTCATCTAGTTCTGTCCCTTCTAGGTTCTCATCTATCTAGTTCTTTCTCCTATCAGCTCCTCTCCTGTCTCCTTCTCTCTCATCTGGCTCTTCCTCATCTTGTTCTTCCCCATCTGGCTCTTCCTCATCTTCCATCTCATTCCTCTAGTCCTCTCTTTTAGCCCTTCAATCTAGTTCTTCCCCATCTCAGTTCGTTCCTCTCAAGTTCTTACCCATCTAGTTCTTCCATTCTCTTTTGTCTTCTCCCCCCTGTGCCCTGGAAGTCCCGGTATAAAAAGGGAGGGTCTGAGCTAAATTGTGTAAAGCTATTACTTAACGTCCACCTCTCCTAGGTGGTGTCTCCTTGTGGAATTTACCATAAGTCAGGAGACTTGCACGTGGGCTGTTATCATTGTTAGTCCTTGGAAGTTGGGCGACCACCTGGGTGGTGTTTCCTGTAGTCCTTGAAAGTGGCTAAGGGAGATAATCTGATTCCAGAGAAAGCCTTTCCTGAGGCTGTTCTCCAAATACCTGGAATGTGTATGTCCAGAGAGTGATCAGTCTACACTGTTAGTCCTTCTTAGGGGAAAGTCAATTGGAAAAACTATGAAGGCACACATGATTTTCATAACAGAATACAGCTGATATATAACAAGCCAAGAAACACCAAAAACTCCTTGGAATTTGGCTTCCTCTGGAGGAGTTCCCTGATCCCTCCAGGTAGTGACTTTGCTATAACCAGCTGAGTTCTTATGATATATTCCTGTGGCCTGCAGCAATAACTGGGGGGGGGGGGGGAAGTCAATGAAATGATTCCTAATGATATTCTGCTATACTCATAGATTGATGCCTAGCCCAGTGGTCATCAGAGAGGCTTCACTCAGCAAACAATGGAAACAAATGCAGAGACCCACAGTCAAACATTAGGCAGAGCTTGGGGAATCCTGTGGAAGATGAGGAGAAAGGATTATAGAAGCCAGAGGAGTCAAGGACACCACAAGAAAACCCACGGAATCAACTAACCTGGGCTCATAGAGGCTCACAGAGACTGAACCAACAACCAGGGAGCCTGCTTGGGACTGACGTAGGCCCTCTGCATGTATGTGACAGTTGTGTAGCTTGTTCTTCTTGTGGGACTCCTAACAGCGGGAACAGGGACTGTCTCTGACTCTGTTGCCTGCTTTTGGGACCCTTTCCTCCTACCGGGTTGCCTTGTCCAGCCTTAGTAGAAGAGGAGGTGCCTAGTCTCACCACAACTTGATATACCATGGCTGGTTGATATCCATAGAAGGCCTGCCCTTTTCTGAAGAGAAACAGAGGAGGAGGGGAGGGACTTGGAGAAGAGAAGGGAGGGAAACTGCTGTTGGGATGTAAAAACAATAACAACAAAAAAATAACAAGTACAAAAAAGATAGTTTATCTAATTACAGAGCATAGGACTTAAGTCTGGCGTTCACTATTAAAGCAACAGAAGGAAACACCACACAATTAACATGTATCTGGGTTCGTGTATAATCCAGAAATCATTTAAAGTAAATCCAGCACCCATGTTCAAATCATTTCCAAATCTACAGCAAACATTAGGGGTGCAGAGTATGATTTGCAAACCAAGAAAGAATTACTGGGGTGGGGAGGAGCCCTGTGTTCCTTGGGTTTGGACAGGGAATGGCAGAGAGATGTCATTTCTGCATGGACTCTTTCTCGGGTGTGAGGATGGCTATGTGAGGAAAATCCTGTATTATAGCTGCATGCAGAGTCATGTCAAGTTGGACATGACTGGAAAAGTTGGCCGATGTGTCTAGTGGCAGGATTTCTTTGGGGCTGCTGAGGAGTCAGTGTGTAACACTGTGCATGCATTCACACACGGAAGATAAAACTGTCAGAATCCGGGCAGAGTCTCACTGGAGCCTTTGTGGACCAGATTCAGATAAGGCTCTCTCCTTCCCATTCTTCAGTCAAGAGGCCAGGAGGGGGCCAAGGATATAGTCTACTTGGTATGGCACTTGAGTAGCATTTAGGAAGCCCTGTGTTGATTCCCTAGCACCCCACAGACTGGGTGTGGTGGCACACACATGTACTCCCAGCACTTGGGAATTAGAGGTAGGAGGATCAGTTAAAATATCACTGGGTCATTCTCAGAAGTACAGCAAGTTTGAGGTCAGCCTGGGCTACAGGTGACCTCGCTTCCAAAAACAAACAGCAAACAAATAAAATAAAAAAGCAAAGAAACCAGAGGTGGTGCTGCTTAGCAGATGAGTGGAGGTCAATGGTAGCTCTTGCTTTGATACCCTGATCGTGCAAGTCTTATCCTCAGACTTTTGAACTTTAGACAATGATATGCCTCTAGTCCAGTGCCATAGCATCTCAGTCACCCATCACTTCTGCTTCAGGGAGAATGTTCATCAGCCACTAGCTTCCTAAGTACCACATAATTCTTATACGCTGTCATTATACAACTGGTTCATGCCTTCCTTAGCCATCTGGGAGGTCCAGTGAACAGGCACATCTGATGTCCTTCGTACGTTGAGAGACTTAGATTGTGAGCCCACACACAGTTTGATTAAAGAGCACTGTGAGTAAGCCAAGGGCTGTAAACATGGGTACTATGATAATAAATGAGAGGCAGCTGGGTTAATTGATGCTACTTGACAGATCAAGGCAGTAATTATGGAATGATCCAGTCTGGTGTGCCCCAAAGAGTGTCAAGGACCTTTTATGCAAAGAGACGGGTCAGAAAATTTGCATCCCACTCACTTCTGAGACCACAGGAAATAATATTAAGCCTCGAGTTCTGATAAGTGGAAAAAACTGCTTGGCATTGTCTGCCTACCTGTCTGTGTGCCTCTTTAACTATCTGTCTGTCTGCCTGTCCATGTATCTTTATAGTCTTTTAACTTTTCAGCCAATTGGCAGTTCTGAGACACACTGGGTCTCCATACCCCACCAAATCTCAGGCTCTTTGCAGATCCATCCGGGGATGACATGCCTGGAAAGCTTTTCCCCGGTGAGAATATAATGAGAAGAGGATAACTCAGGAATACCAAATCACAAGGCTGCAGGACTTATCACAATGACGTCACTGCTGCTGTGGAATTGCCGATTCTTCCTTGTTAGATCCTGATGCTTTCCATTTGCATGTTCAGTTGCCCATTAAAGCCCCCAGATCCCTGAACTGGTATAGATTTATTTATTTCAAAAGAGCTGTCGTGAACTGACTGTAAAAGGGAATGGTGCGAAAGTGTGTGCATTTCTCTGCAGTTTGCTTTCACAGCTCATTTCACAGATGGCATGCAGATGTGCATCTGCACTCTTGGGTCTCTCAACATTTAAATCTTGAACAGCCTGCTTCTTTCCCTGTATCTTTCAACTCCTACTCCACCTGCCTTGGAGACATTGCTTCTGGGATGGTCTGTAGCCCCTCCATTCCAGGTACCCATCCCGAGCTTCCTGCCTTCCCTGCTCATCCAGCCACATTCTCAACTCAGTGGTTAACACTGCCAAAAAAATCAGAAGCAGAAAGGCTGGCATTATCTTTGAGGGGTTGAGAGGTGTATCACAGAGGGGGTAGGGCTTGGGGGTTTCAAAAGTCCATGCCTTTCGAATTTAGTTCTCTCTGTCTCCTACTTGTGAATATGATGTAAGTGCTCAGCTGTTCCTACCACTGTGCCTTTGTTCCATCATCATGGACTGTAACTCTCTGAAACTCTGAAATCTGAAAACTGAAGACCAAATTAAACGCTTCCTTCTGTAAGCTGCCTTGGTCATGGCGCTTATCACAGCAACAGCAGAGTAACTAAGATAGCTACTGTTTCCAGTGGAGTCAATCACAAACTCCCACTGTTTGGAGATGCTGACAGATATAATTTTAATAAACCATTAACAAGCCCCCCTTTAATTTTTCCAGTGTTTTCTTTTGGAATGAACAATCTAGGAGGAAAGATTTGCACATGTTCCTCCAATTCCCAACTCAGCCCCCAATTTCTTCTGAGCAGAAAACTAGATCTCTGACCATTCCCGTCTCCCGTGACATCAGAAAGAGCATCGGCGGTACTTAATGGAGAGCTTACATGTGAAAATCTACTGAGGTAAGCTTTATTTTATTTTCTTGTGTAACCTTTATTAAAGTCGCTAATATCAAATGTTAAGCAACATATTATCAGGGGAATAATGTGAATCATGTCTGAGACTTTCGCAATACTTTGTGGAGAGAAATGATAGACAAGAAAGATCAATACATTCTGAGGGTGGCCAGGAAGACAGAATGGACAAACTCACATTAAATGTCTTCGGAGAGTAAAGGGACTGATCTGAAATGGTAAGACTGGGGAGAATGAGCTTCCAAAACATTTCCTTCTCTGTCATCTGCTCCTCCTTTGCCAGTCCCGGCCCTGGATATGAACACCCTTTGTTCTTCAGCATGGGCGGTGAGCTTTGCTAAGGAAAACTGTGCTGTTGGGCAACACCAGCTGCGCCCTTGGTTCTGTTCCTGTCTCCTTACTCATCCCTTTTGGTACTTTGCTTCTGTTCAGGCCCCACCTTATACTGTGTAAAACCCTAGCACCACGGATCCAAAGAGTCTGGGGCAGGATGGAGCATGCCCAGAGGCTTGGCCACTCCAAGCCATGCCCAGTGAGGAATTCTCAAAAGAATTCTAGGTGTGTCACTGAAGCACGCAAGAGCTGGCTTCAGAAGTCGGAGTCCTATGAGAGAGTCAAAGGACTTGAACTAAGTGGCAAGAACCTCAGAAGCAAAGGGTTCATAAGACCAGGATAAGGAAGAGAGCTGCCCAAGAGAGAGTTCCCTTTCTCTGGATCAATGCCGAATCTTCAGTTGCTGAGGGAACTAGAATCTGGGGGTCCCTAATAGTCAAACAAACCATTATCCTTTTACCGTTTCAGATTTATTTTTAAAGTTATCTCCACACTGCTTTATGTGAGGGAGATATATTCTTTGTGACTAAACCAGCTTCTGCTGGGAAGGAGAATAGGAATGTGAAAAGATAATTGCTGCATGGTATTAGAGGTGCCACACTAAAGGATGCCTCCAACAGCACAAAAGAGGGAGTGGCGGCTGCTGCGGAAGCGGAGAAGGTTTTCTAGAAAGGGGGTGGGTTTAAGATCCAGCTTATACAATTAGGCCAACGTGTTCACAAGGGAGAAATAGCGTCTGCAGAACACTGTGTTTGTGTTCACAAGGCAGAAAACATTTAAGACCATAGTTGGTCCGATTTTAGAAGAATTTGAGGTCTTTGTGCCTTTAATTACGGGAGAAATTATGGAAGATGGGTAGTGGATGAGTGAAAAGAAGACTGGGTTGTTCTAAAAAGTTGTGAAATGTCATATGAGGTGGTTGGACATCGAGGCCACTGAGGGAGACTCCTTGGTATAGGAAGTTGGCCGTGGGGAACAAGGGTGGGACAGGTAATCACTTCAGTGGGAAAATTGATACCGGGATCAGGAAGATATGAAATCAAGGGAGAATGGTTCAGAGATATTGGCTCCATGGCTGAGTAGACGATAAGAACGCGGCAGGAACAGGAGATAACCGAGAGCTGGATTTTGGTCATGGTGATTTCCAGATACTCATGGAGCATCACGTGGGAATGGTCTGACGAAACGAAGCCCAGTAGAGAGAGGTGGCAATATCATATTATGAGATGCTGTCACGATTCCTTCTCAGGAACTTCTTCCTTAATCTAAAGAAAATCTCCCAAATACGCTGGTGTGACAGCACATTCTTGTAATCCCAACACTCAGGAGGCAGAGGCAGACAGGCTTCTGTGAGTTCTAGGCCAGCATAAATAGCGAGATGTTGTCTCAAAACAATTAGAACAAAAGTTCCAAAATATATATGTAACAGCATAGGAAACAACCATGCTGCTAATATCAGGCTTCAGTAATGATTACCAACTATGACTCAACTGTCCTTCTGTCTCTTTTCTAGTTTACTGTTTTAAATATAATATTTTAAATAAATTCTTTTAGGTTTTCATATATGTGTACAGTGTATTTTGATCGTATTCATCTCACACGTCTCCCCCACCCCCTGCTAAGTCCCCCTCCCCACCTCTTCACTCCCCTCCCAACTTTATGTCTGCCTTAGTTAACATTTATACTGTGATATAACACATGGCCAAAAGCAGCTTGGGCAGGGAGGGTTTATTTTGGCTTTCAACTCTTAGGTCATACTCCTTCACCAAGGAAAGTCAGGGAAGGAACTCAAAGGAGGAAGCTGGATGCAGAAACTGAGGCAGAAGCCATGGAGAAATGCTGCTTACTGGCTTGCTCCCCTGGCTTGCTCAGTTTGCTTTCTCATACAACTCCTGACCACTTTCCCAAGGTGGCACCGCCCACAGTGAGCTAGTTCCTCCCACTCCAATCATTAATGAAGAACGTGTCTGGCAAACGTGTCTACAGCCCATGCAGCCCAGTGTTATGGAGGCATTTTCTAAACTGGGAGTCCCTCTTCCCAACTGACTCTAGCTTGTGTCACAGTGACATAAAACTAACCAACAAAATGTCTTTTTTTTTTTTTTTAAATAAACCACTGAGTCCAATTTGCGCTGCCCCTATACACATGGGTGTGGTGCTTGCTAATCACTTTGATTCAAATACCCTGTGTCTGGGATTTCCCTCTCAAGTGTAGCCCTTCAGGTTTGACAGTCATGTTACTATCATGCCAAGAAAGCCAGTTAACGTAAGCTAATGAAACACACATAAGGAAAACACAGAGCGGAAGAGTCTCCATACTTAGAGTCGGGGACTCCCAGGGCTCTGAAGGCTTCCCTGCAGTGTGGCTATTTGACCTGTAAAATCTTTGAGCCAAATTTTTCTTTACCACCAGACATTCTGACTAGTCAGTCCTCCCCAGCGATGTGAGCTAAGCTGGGGAGCACACTCGCTCCTGAGGACCGCTTTCCTCCACTGACCTTTGACACAGAGCACATTTCCTTAATGACAATGTCCTTAATCCCAGTAGCAGGGAGGGATGACCACTCCCATCTCTGAATCACCAGGCCCTCTCATGGTGCCCTCACCTTCCTTCCCTGTTGTTCTAGGGCTGTTGGAGCCACGCAGAAGCTTCTCACACAGTTAAAAGCTCTGAAAGTCAGGAGTGCGGGTTCCCTGTCTCACTGTCAGCATCGACATACACAGTCCAAGGTTTCCACAAAGGTCTGTGTTGTATAAAGAGATAAACGGAGTCTCGCTGTGGTTAAAGAAAGGCAGAGAGCCATACAAAAGCTGAGAAGATAGTTGCAAAGAATAGGGCAGTGTCTCGGAGTTTCTAAGTCATGAGTAAATAATAGAAAGTGGGCATCAAAATTTTTTCAGAAATATAGTCATAATAAAATCAAGAAGCCAGCATTTATTGTTATATTATTCTTTTTGAGACTACGTAGCCCAAGCTGTATTAGAACTTATTCTATAGCCCATGTTGTCCTCAAATTAGTGGCAATCCTTGTGTCTCAGTCTCCCCAAGGGCTAGTGTTACAGGTATGATCCAATATATCCAGGTGCTTATGTACTAATTTAACAAAAATATTAAGGCTGCCCACATGAATCCATAGTCATTGCTTGTTCTAACATGGCCCCCCACCCCCACCTCAATCCAATGAAGATGACCAGGACTAGAAACAGAGCACAGAGCATGCCCTATATCAGAGCTTCTCAGACTATGCTACCCTAGAAACAACCGGGGGCCCTATTTCAAGACAGATTTTCACTTCATAGATCTGCAGTGACCTGAGATGGCTTCTGACAGGGCAAGCCCCTGGCAATCAATGCCAATGTCTGACTCAGGAGGGACACTCTAGAGTACAAGTATGGTCAGCAGTGGTCTCCAAAGGAAACAGCCAGGGAGATTCGGAAGTACACAATACTCCACCCCTATCCCACCCGTAGATGTTATAACTTGATTCACCTGGGCTGAAGCTGGGCCTTGGGAATGTTAAAAGATCTCCAAGCTATTTGAATATGCAAACAAGTTAGGGACCTTTTTATACATAAAAATTTGAGATATTTGTGGCACTGATGCTTCTACAGAAGCATCATATGTTTTAATATGTAAATACAGACAAGCAAAGAACACACACACAGAGAAAGCTTGTGGTTCTGCTCTAAGATTAATACTCTTCAACACATTACTGTACTAAGCCATTTGGGTCATACATGTGTATATATGCATATATATGTTCAGATCATTTTTATTTCTGCTGAAAGAGATCAAATCCATAGAATCCTTTAATTCATCATAATTTATTTTTGGAGCCAACCCATTGGGGGACACTCATATTATCTGAGATCTGGAACATTTAAATTATTTCATACTTAATTTCTATGTTATGCTCATAGGTTTAAAGTGTGTTCTGTTTTTCTTTAGCCTTTTTGGACATATGATTGTTTTTCCTTTTTGGGGGAGTTTATTTTATGTGTATGTGTACCTGTATCTGTTTGTCTGTCACATGTACACAGGTACACTTGAAGGTCAGAAGAGGGCATTAGATCCCCTGGACCTGGACCCTTCTGCTCCTTGATCTCTTTCCTCTTCCATGTCCATGTCTTTTTTCTATTTTTTTTAAACAACCTAATGTGTTTCAGTAGGTGTTTCCAAGAGTGTGGACAACCAATTAGTGGCTATGTTGAAGAAAATGTCTCTTTCTCCCAGTGACCATCAGCTATGTATAAATCCTCAGGGAGGGGAGGAGCCTTGTGAGTCCCTCCCCTTTCCAGGACAGCTTGTTTGCAGACTCCGTCTTGGGCAGTTCATTCCATTCCTATGAGTTCAAGAGTGAATGGCATTTCCAAAAAAAAAAAAAAAAAAAAAAAAAAAAAAAAAAAAAAAAAAAAGAGTGAATGGCTGTGTCATGCTCAGAAGTCAGTGTTCCACACACTCTTCTTCCCTTCCTCTGGCTCTTACATTCTTTCTGCCCCTTCTTCTATGATGCATCTTGAGCTGAGGCTTGGAAGGGGTAATACAGATGTTCCATTTATGGCTGAGTCTTCAAGTGTCACTTAGTCTTATTATTATGACCAGTTATTAGCCTCCGACTGCTACCTGCTGCAAAAAGAAGCTTCTCTGGCCCAAGCTGGTAGCATCACTTATCCTTGGCCATACCATAGTCATTTCAAAAGCAATTTGACAGGTTCATCATTTCCTGTTGGAAAACAGCAGCAGTAGCTCCCCCTGCTAGGGTCTATGTCCTTCCCAGTCATGGGCTTTTGACTGGGTTTTCGCTACCAGAGGTGGATTCCTTCCTGTGGCGTTGGCCTCAAATCCCATCAAAAAGTGGTTTGTCACCCCTATAACAGACTTGCCATTATTGCACTGGTGGGTATATCTTGCTTGGGCTGTGAGCAGTGTTGTATTCAAGTTCCGTACCTGAGTTGATGACATTAGTCCCCAAGCAGTCCACATGGTATTTTCCAGTGCTGTGATGGCTAGTCAGCGGGAAGGAAGCTTCCGGCCAGGATTCTGCTTGATGTTTGTGTTCCCTCCCCTGTAGTGCTTTTAGTAACTCGCGTCTCTGCGCTGTTTCTTACGACTTTTCATGAGCTGATGCCATTTTCATGCTTGTGGTCCTGCATTGGCTGCTAAATCTTAGGCAGAGGCCAAGTGTCTTTGCTTTAGAGAGGAAAGGCCTCCCCAGCACCCCACTATTTTCCTAGGCTTGAGATAAGTAATTAACTCAAGGTAATGAAACTTTTTCTAAGTCTAGGGAGAGCCTTGCATCTTACTTTGGGTTGGAGATGGTTCATAAAGAGTTGATTCAGTGAGTTTGGGATGTTCAAACTCCGATCCCCTCTCCCGCAGTGTTCCAAAGAGCAGGCTGGCCCTGCACATGCTCCTCAAGTATGGCCTCTGATGATCTGTGCTTCTGTATCAAGCTTTGGAATGAATACTCCAGAAGTCTTGAACTAACACTGATTTCCGAGGAAGACCTGCTACATTGTATCAGTTTGATCTCTGGCACAGCCAGAAACAAAGAACAAAGCCTTGGCCATCAGGTGCTGTGGTTTGAGGGTGTTTTATCTCCAAACGTTTCCTAAGCCGGAATCTTCCTCCCCAGAGTAGAGGTGTTGGGAGGTCATGAGACCTTTAAGCAGGTGTGCGTGGGGGGGATCCAGAGGGAGGTAATTAGGTCAGCAGGAGAGTCATGCTCAGAAGAGATAAAAGCAGTTCTCACAGGAATTGTGTAGAGTGGGTTATTATCAAAGGAGCAGGGCTGCCTCCTGATTTCTCTCGCATCCTGTCTTGCCATGTGATCTCTCACTTTCACGCAGGCTCCTACCACCACGTCGCCTGTCGTGTTGTGACAGAGCTATGGTGGCCCCCACCAGAGGCCAAACCAATGGGTTAGCCTGACTTGGACTCTGTCTCAGAATGGTGACCCAATCACACCTTCTTTCTTTATCTGCCGTTCAGCTTCAGAAAACAGAAGAAGTTACCAAGACTCAGGGAGTTCTGTGGGTGGCGATGCATTGTTCTGAGAGAACTGAGTACCTCCAGAGGACCGGAACATGTGCCTGGTCTCTTTTCAGTTCTGCCTTTTGCTCACCGCTTCCCAGGCAGTTTCTGTCTCTGTTCTTTCACTGCTGAAAACTGTGACTATAAGCCTTCCAACTTTTCTAAACCCAGAGTCACCAAACCTGAGAGTCACCACGTGTCTTAGTTAGAGTTCCATTGCGGTGATGAAACACCATGACCACAAGCAGGCTTACACTTCCACATCACAGTCCATCACTGAAGGAAGTCAGAACAGGAACTCAAGCTGGCCTGGAACCTGGAGACATGAGCTGATGCAGAGGCCATGGAGGGGTGCCTCTTACTGGCTTGCTTCTCATGGCTTGCTCAGCCTGCTTTTTAAGGAACCCACAATGGGCTGGGTCCTTCCACATCAATCACCAATTAAGAAAATGCCTTACAGAGCAATCTTAGGGACACATTTTTCTCAATTGAGGCTCTCTCCTTTCAGGTGACTCTAGCTTGTGTCATGCTGACATAAAACTAGCCAGCATACCTTGGTAGTTCCTAACATTGGACCCCCAGAATACCTAATAACATAATAATAATAATAAATAATAATAATAATAATAATATGGTTATTCAAAAACTCAAATCTCAGAAAATCATAAAAGTTAATGTAACAAATATCCACATATCCATCTTTCAGGAGGGATGGATGTCACATTTATTAATTATTCTTTATCAATAAAAAAATCAGGAGTCAGCTATTGCAGTAAGAACCTGAATGATCAGAGAAGTGGAGGAGAAGTGACCAGTGACCTCTGACCTCTTCCATTCCTCCACCCCAAAGGGTTGAGATCTTCTCTAAGCCCCACTTTATTACTTCCTGTCTATTTGTCCTCAGTCCTCCAGAACCTCTGATCCAAAGCAAACATTGGCAAAATGTGATCAAAATATCACACAACAGAGGAATCCTTTTTATAATAGATGCTTCAGTTCTACTCTTTGTTTAAGAAATAAAACATAATATAGACACACCAAGTGTCCTTTATATATCCACTCTGGTCCTGGTCCATGTGGTGGGGGGTGGAGAGTTGGGGTACATTTTGGGGGGGATTGATACTGTCTTCCTGGATACATGGATATCCTTTCATGAGTCACAAGAGAACCTTGCTATCTTCACCTCACTACTGTTTGGACAAGCTAGTGAAGCTTTGAGACTTGACTTAAATGTAACTCAAAAAACACAAACTGAGCTGTGTTCACTGGATGTCAGGTGTTGTACCAAGGGCTGTGGAGGCCACAGGGCCAGTTCATTACTCTCAGGGGACTTCTAACCTGGTAAATGTATTCCAAGCTTGCTGAATTTTCTGTGTGCTTTCTCTCTAGTTCTAGAATACCATTCCTTAATACAGTGGTTCTTAACCTTCCTAATGCCTTTATTATAGTTCCTCCTGTTGTGATGACCCCAACTATAAAATTATTTTCGTTGCTACTTCATAACTGTAATTTTGCTCCTGTCATGGATTGTAATTTAAATTACAATTAAATTAAAATACGGTCTTAGGTGACCCCGTGAAAGGATTGTTTGATCCCCAAAGGTGTCACAACCCACAGGTTGAGAACTGCTGCCTTAATAATTGAACGCTCTTCTATCATAGCATTTATAAATATGGCAAGAAGAGAAAGAGGATCAAGCCCAGGGACTACTCAGAGCTGGGCACTTCTCAGGCCTCAGGATGCCCTGTTCAGAGTGTGGGCAGCTCAGCAGCAGAAGGGAAGAGCACTGTTCTGCTCTTGGCTTGTTCATGACATCTCTCAACGCCCTGTTCCCTGCATATCAGGCTCAATCAGCAAACCTTGCTGCTTTAGAATTTACAGACCTCACAATGTCTGTGCTCAAGAGAAGCGCAAGTGAGACCCAGCGCACCGGCCATCAGCTTGTCTGGATGAACTGTTCTGTGTTATAGGTCTTTGTCTCTCCATCTAGAAGAGAGATGACTTTGAAAGACTGGTTCAGCTAACTCTCACCCTACAAAACAAACAGACAATAACCACAGAAACACAAACAACTTAAAATGTATGGAAGATCTGAATGTAAGGCCTGGGATGTTAAAACTGTTAATGGAAAACAAGAAGGGGCAATGTTCAGTATCCTTAGCCACTAAGATTACATCTCTTTTCTTTTCTTTCTTCTTTTCTTCTTTTTCTTTTCTTTTTTTCTTTTCTTTCCTTCTCATGGTTTTTCGAGACAGAGTTTCTCTGTGTAACAGCCCTGGCTGCCCTAGAACTCACCATGTAGATCAGGCTGCCTTCAAACTTAGAGACCTACCTGCCTCTGCCTACCGAGTGCTGGGATTAAAGGCGTGTGTCACCATCACCTGGCTGAGATTGCATCTTAATCTAGTCACAATGGTTATCATCACGAAAACAATCTATAACAAATGCTGACCTGGAGATGAGGAGAGAGGAACCCCTATTTGCTTTTGGTGGGAATGTGAGTGGGTGCAGCGACTACGAGAACCAGTGTAGAGGGTCCTCAAAAACTAAAAAGAGCTACCATATGACTTTGTGATAGCATTCCTGGGCAGGTACCCAAAGACATATAAGTTAACACACTACAGAGTCATTGCTACACCCACTTATTGCTTCTCTGTTTACAAAAGCCAAGACATGGAAGAAATCAACCTTGGTGTCTATTAGCAGATGATGGGACAGTGAAAATGTGGCCTAAATACACAATGGAACGCTATCCAGTCATGAAGAGAAATGAAATTATGTCATTTTCAGAAAAATGAATAGAATTAAGACCATCATGTTAAGCAAAATAAACAAGACTCAGAAATACAAACACCATGTTTCACTTGTATATAAACTATGTATTTCTAATTAAAAACTATAAAAAAGGAAGGCTATTTCATCTTTCAGGTCCTTACAATGTTTGCACCCTACCTACACTCAAAGTAGTAGCAAATACTATTTGTTCCACGAAACCTCTCTTCTCAAAAGAAGATGAAGACACCACACAGATGATTCTGCATGAGAATTCATGTTCCCCCAAGAATTTTCACACTGCTGTGCTTTCAACAGAATTTAAAAAAACAAAAACAAAAACCTCCTGGGCTCAGAGTGGAGAGGAGGGTTTGCTCTGCAAACAAACAGCTCCTTTTCCTGCCAACGTGCATTCTATGAGCACTTCCCAAGTGCCAAGTAGAGCCACAGCCAGGGGACAGAAAACCTTCAGAGAGGCACTGTGTGTGTGTGTGTGTGTGTGTGTGTGTGTGTGTACTCACGCATGGAGATGCCTTCTAGGATGGAAGGAAGGATCAGGATACCTTCACAGAGAATGTGTCCTTGAAGGTTGACTATTTTTACACATAGGTATTTGCTTTTATTTGATGTGTTTACAGAGCCTGCACCACACTAAGGCCCTGGAAAACCAGCGAGAGTAAGACAGAATGTCAGATTCCTTGGCTGAGCACAGAAGGATGCTGCAGAGTACAACAGAGGAGCCTCTCTAAGGATGCCCACCTGTCTGAGGGAGGGGCCCTCACAGGTTTCCAGGAGAAGTGGGTAGGACTGAGCAGGGCTGGGAAGGATGTAGAGTGCCACAGTGATAAGAGCAAAGACCTTCTTCTTGAAGCCAACATTGTGGGAAAGGCATGGGGAAGGGTGCCTGGAGGACGATGAACACTGTACTACATCTGAACAAATCCTTGTATACAGGACAAGCATCCAGATGAACAGCAGGACCCACTGGCAAAGAACACAGCCCTCAGTGAACAGCCATGCCCATTCATGTCGCTTGTACTCATTCTCGGGTGAACTTGAACTCAATGGCCTAGAAGACTGACATCATCAAGACTGAAAGCAAAAACATGCAAACATCCCCTGATGCTCCCGAGGCATGGATTTGGAAAATCTGGAGTTTCAAGCATGACGATCTCTCCTTGTAGGTGACTGAAAAGCTCATTTTGAAAACAAGCTCTTTTGATAAAAGAAAGAGGAAATGGACTTTATCATCTATTGAACAACTGGGTTTTCCATTTTCTGCTAAAGCAGAATTGACTCTCTCCCGGAAAACCACAATCCACAGAGGAGGAGAATAAGCAAGACACAAACATAAACAAGGGGCAGGCAGCAGACACGAGCTTCCTTAGGAGACGAGTCCTTGATGGCAAAGTGAGCTCAGATAAAATGACTCATCGCTAGTAAACTGGTTAAGCAGGGAAAACCCAGGAAGGTCACGGACACCACACTGATTATAAATGACCCTGGCTAAAGCCACCGTGCCAAGCACTTTTTGCGTATGCTATGGTGATAAACAGGAAACTCTCTTCATGAAGCTTCTTGTCCTTTATCCCTCCTCCTCCACACCGCTCTGGGTAATGGGTGTCTTCTGATTGCACAGCATCTAAGCCCAGGATCACAGCCACACTTCAGGGATTCAGCCCAGCTTGCTAGCCACTGCTTTCCCCAAAGCACAATCTACGAGTGTGTTTCTTGCTCCTGTGCCCCAGCTGCTGGCAGCACCGCTGCCCTGTGATGGGGTACTATGTTCTCAGCTTTCGGGGTCCTGCAAACAACCTTCCCGACTCCATCCTTGCAGAGCTCTACAGACCAAGTACCAACACCTCCTCTTGCTCTCTTTCTGAGCTTCATCACTCTGAATTCGCTCCAGCTTTTCAATGATCAAAGAAAGGAAATGTGACTCTAGTTTGTATTAGCAGACATACAGGAGCCCTCTACATGAAGACAGGACAGCTGGGGGTGGGGGGGATTTGACGCCGAGTTCAGCTCAACACTAGGTACCAAATGCTATATAACATATAACTCCCAATCGTTATTTCCTCTATGTTCTTCTGCTCTAGATTGCACGGTGTCAAACTGCTAAGCCGTATGCTCTTCTCTGAGGCTGACATGGTCAAGATCAGGCACAGAGAGGCAGTGTTTCTACTCTCTGGGCATCTACAATCTATAAAGGGCCTGAGACCAGACCTAGCAGGGTCAGAATCTGAGAAGAGCTGAAAGGTTAGACCTGTTGTACAGGCCTGGTGGGCCACGTGTTTAGAAATCTGTCTGTCTGAATTGGAAATAAACTATCATGATTCCATTTGGCTTCAGTTGTAAATGGTTGCAGAGGGAGCGTTTCCCAGAGCCAGGCCCCATGGGGTCCTGGGCAGTGGGGAGTGTCTGCCTAGCCACAGTTCAGGCTCATTTCTCTTTCGAACATTCTTAATCACAACATTGACTTCTTCGCCATGACCTCGGCTTGTTAGTGCTTTGTGGGGCTCAGTGGATGTATTCAGAAGCAGAGAGGGGCAGTGATGTGTGTGTGGCTGAAGCTACTCACTCATTACTGACATTTGTGTCATCACAAGCCAATGACGTCCTCAGGTTGTGAAAAGAACTCAGGAAACGGATGGTGATGGTTGCACAACCTTGTGAATGGACTTATAGCTACTGAAATGTACACTCAAAAGCAGCCAAGATGGTAAATTTTATAACAATTAAAAACAAAGATGATAGCAAGTGACCGTGAGTCAGCCTCCAGGAGGAATCCAGGGGTTCCTTTGGAAAGTACGACTTCAGCTCCAGGCCAGCTGGCATTGCCTCTCACCTCTGGTGTTACCTGGGCACGTTTCTTAATTGCTTGGCATTCCCCATGCTTATTTGTGTAAAGCAAAGAGAAGGTGGGATGCTTCAATGAGATCAGCTAAAACTCTGACTCTGCTTGGATGTCCAGCCATTATACTTTGCCTGGGACTGAGGGATTCCTAGGACATGGGACCTTCAGTGTCAAATTCATGATGAGTTCAGAGAAACCATGATGTCACTGTTTTAACTCTGTCTCAGATGGTTAACACTTTCAACTCGATGAGACCTAGTTAGAATTACCGAGGAGACAAGCCTCTGGCCATGCCTGTGAAGGATTATCTAGATTAGGTTCATTGCGGTGAGAAGATGTACCTTCATTGTGAGTGGTACCATTCCATAGGATGGAGTCGTAGACCGACTGGAAAGGAGAGAGCAAATTGAGCACTTGTACTCTTCTGTGTCTCTGCTTCCTGATAGGGAGGAAACGTGAGGAGCCACCCCAAGCTCCTGTGGCCACAACTTTCCTGCTGTGACAGACTGTCCTCTGGAACCACGAGCCAGAAGCAACTCTTCCTCCCTTAACTTGCTTTTATTAGGTATTCTGTCTCAGCGATAAGTCACTAACACACTTCAATAGAGTCGATCACCCATGACGGAGTATATTGGTAGAGAGTACCGCTGCCTCCACTACCTCATGGAGAATCTAGCACTTCATAGCTATATGTCAAGCCCTATTCTATCAGTCTTGAGCTGATGACCTCATGTCATCCTCAGAGCCCTGGGGTGGGGGTGGGCAGGGAGTGGTTATTTCAGCTTTTCAGAGGAGGAAACTAAGGCAACATTGGGTTAAGATCTCATACCATGAGGTCTTAATTGACAGACTATTCTCTGGGATAAGGGGACTCTGTGGTAAAGAGCTTGTGTGGCACACACAGGGTCCTGGACTCCATTCCCTAAAAAACAAAAACCACATGTGCTTCCCCTTCTCTCATATGTATGCACTCAATCCCAGGCAGGGGTTATGTGCTTAAACTGTGACATTACGCAAAATGACCCTATTGCCACTGTACAGGAGAAAAGGGAAAGGAGGTCCACCTGGAAGAGCTGGAAGGATTGATGAGTGGTAGATTGATAATCTATTTTATCACAATGTGTTACTTATCTCATTGCCGAGACAAAGGACCAGACACAAGCAACTTTAGGGAGGAAAAGTTTAATTTTTAGCTCAGGGTTCCAGAGTACAGTCCATTGTGACAAGAAATTCATGGCAGCCAGAGGCTAAGGCTGGCAATCACATTGCACCAAGCCCAGAGTGTGCAACTGCCAAACCCTGCTGAAGACAAGGCTACCAACTTGCCTTGGAGTTAAGACTCCAAATGTATTCCTCAGATTTGAGCAAGGCCAGCTGCTCGGAGAGTCTGCAGGTCCAGGAGAGCCAGAGAAACCAGGTAGATTAACCCAGACAGGAGGAGCTATGACTGGTAAATGAAAGAGCTGACGCAAGGTTGTCCCTCCTACTTACAAAGGGAAATGCAAAACCTATCTCGAGCGTCAATGTTTAACAGATGCATAAACATTTCAGATACCGACGATGACCCAAAGCAGGCAAGTTACTGGAAACTGGTACACTCACCCATTGTTGGTGGCATTGGTGACAACACCCAGTGAGATGTTGTGTAGTAATTAAGCTGACGAAGTGTGTGTTACAACACGCAAACATGCTCTGTCCGTGAGCCTAAGGGACAACAGCTGAATTTGGAATGTTGGAACTGGGCCCGAGCTTGTGTTTACCACACAGCATAACATCTTTGCATAAATGTCACTGAGGCCTGGAAAAATAAAAACATCTGATGTGCTAAGTGGGGAGGACTGTGGCGATTCTCCCCTCTCCCCCCTCATTTCCATTGCTGCTATTTTATTTGTTTGTGTAATAGCCACAGGAGAGAGAACAACACCCGACTTGGCCCGCTTTCCCACCCCCAGCTCTATTCTGGCCCTTGGCCCTTCTAACTTGCTGGGTAATTCCAGACTAAGCAATCGTGGTGCTTCTGAACTCGGCTCTTGCCTCACTCCTCTCCTTCAGCCTCCTCTGGCTCTACCTTCCTCTGGCTCTACCTGCAGCTCTGGGAGTAACACACAACACACACTCCTTGTTTCCATGTGGCACAGACAACACCTAACCAAGACTTAGCTGATTTCCTCTTCCTGGTAGTGTGTGAGGGTCCAATGTGTAAATGGAAGTAAGGGTGAGGTGAGACTAGCCTGATGTTCCAAAGCTATAGGAAGATGAATTGTGAGCTGGGTTATCCACTAGGTAATTTGAGATTTATGATGAGTAATGAAGAGATGAGGACTAGCATCCCAACATAATCCAAGGAAAAGTCCCTGTCCCATGCTTTGTCTCTCAGGACTCTAGAGTAGATGCAGTGTGAGTTGGAGGATTGCAGACAGCATCCGGTGTGTCCTTCAGCCTGTAGCTATAGATGGATGGTGCTCGGCACTGAGAGAGAAGAACCCAGGATGAGTCACAGCTCACGAAAGCCCATATCCCTTACTCTTCTCTATGGGCCAGCTTTCTCAGGAGTAGTACAGATCCTCTGGTCTGCCAAGGTTCTAGAACTTAGCATCATTGTGAGTCATTCCCTTTGAGACTGTGTTCTGATGATAAAGATCTGTTTAGTTTCCTGGAAGTGGAGCTGGGGAACCCATTTGAGGCCATCGTCATCTCTGCCTACCTTCTCTGTATTGATCTTGTGCTCATATATGTGTGTGGGTTTGGTATGTGCTTCTAAAGTGGGCACTGATGTGGCAAAGGACTAAAATTTCATCTGTAATTATCAGTAAGGTTCAGACTTTTAACTCAGATATCTGTTCAGAAGTCATTTGTTGAAATGTTAATTCTTATGTCTCTTAATTTGAAATGCTGCTTCGTTATGCATTATATATATATATATTGTTTGTTTGTTTGTTTATTTGTTTTGTTTTTTCGAGACAGGGTTTCTCTGTGTAGCTTTGCGCCTTTCCTGGAACTCGCTTTGGAGACCAGGCTGGCCTCGAACTCACAGAGATCCGCCTGCCTCTGCCTCCCAAGTGCTGGGATTAAAGGCATGCGCCACCACCACCTGGCCGCATTATATATTTTTTAACAATACAGTTGATACTTTCATGAAGAATTCATTGCTTAAAAATAACAACAAATATATAACTTCCATTGGCAGCTGAGTTAGGGTCCCAACCGTGGTACTCACGCATCCCAGCATTGCCCTGTGAAACAGAGGAGGGGGTGCTTGGGATGAAGTCTAAGACACTCCTCAATTCCAATGGGAGACGTTTTCCTATTAAATCCTGGGCTCTCCCAATGCCATGTGGCGTCGATTTAGATCAATAGATAACAATCTAGAGGTTTGGTTGGACTTCCAAATCAGATAAGTGCTGCTTGGCAAAGTATTTTCAAAGAGGGCTTGTCAGAAACAATTGAGGCATTTTCTTTGCTGTCCAAAGGAAATAATCCAATCTGTCCAAAGGTCACTAGCAAAAGAGACTTGAGTTCAATCATCCTTATAAACACTGAAGGTTCTGCAACTCATCCCAGCTAGATGGGGAGTCAATGTTGGCTCTGCGGTATGTGTCTGTGTGTATGTGCTGTGTGTCATGTGCACATGGTGTGTGTGTGTGGGGGGGGATGTGTATATGGTGTGCATGCATTGTGTGGTATGTGTGGTGTGTATGTGTGCATGTGTATGGCATGTATGGTATGTAGTAAGTGTAGTATGTGATGTGTGTACATGATGTGTGTATTCTGCAGCTTTTAAGCCTCGGCTTGAAGTTTCCTGTCTTTTCAAAGCATAGTTCTTTCACCCAGCTATTATACTCTCTAGACTTTGAGAAAATCCCATGACTGGGTTTCCCCAGAGGACTCGGAATTGGAGTTACCCTGGAGTGCAAGGCTCTGGTATTGGTTTTTCACACAGTTCCCCAGAGGGCTTTAAAGGCTTGGGATGGAGACACAGTATTCTAAAACAGTGGTTCTGAGCTCCCACACTCACAGAACTACCTGGAGGGCCAAGTCCAAGAGAAGCTCTTGGTATCTGCAGTTCTGCAGATGGGGTCAGGGTTGAAGAACATTTACAGCCCATTTCCCTTGAGGACGCTGATGTAGACTGGTGTAACCCCTTACATCCAGTGCTCTGGGACCAATCCCATGCTGTGCTCTGGGGGTCCCCGAAAACCCTGGACCTCTTGGTACTCCAGGTAAACCTCCAAACCCTTCAGTCATGTTCTCTTAGCATAGGACAAGTATTTGCTGCCAAGTGTTTCATAATGTGCATCCTAACAGAGATCCACACATGGCCACGAGGAAGTTTGAGAAACTCATACTACTGCTTCATAGTAGAAACATGAAAGGCAAAGATGGAGCCTGAGGTCTGACTCCTTTTCTCCCGCAGCATGCGCAGCCTGCCCCTTGGAGAAGATGAAGACCCAGGGATAGACATGGCAGTAGTTCCCATGGGGCCTAACTCTGATCTAGGAACACAGTGCCTCAGTCTTTTCCAGGAACCATGTCCAGCAATTGGCAGAGATCTCAGACATACCCTGGATGCGGAGAGAGAGAATCTCACCTGGACCCAAACTGGTTGAGGTCAGATAGGCCTGGCATCCAGGCAGCTCTCTTCACTCATTAGAAGATCTTCCACCCATTGTTTTTCCAACAAAGAGGTCATTAAGGTACCTAATGCCATTTTGATGTTTAAAAACATCTGGAGCCATACCACTTACCTACATGGACTCGGATGGCTCCCTTTTATGTTGTGAACTGTCTAGGATGGCTAATTTTGAGTGTCAACTTGAACTAAGGGATGCCCAGGTGGCTCATTAGCTATTATTTTGAGGTGTGTTGGTGAGGGGGTATCTGGAAGAGGTTATTCATTGAATTAGTAAACTAAGCAAACAGGGCAGTTGTGCACCATGTAATCAGTTGAGGATTTGGGCAGAACTGAAGGGGGAGGAAAAGATTCTGGTGTCTCTTGAGCTAGAATATCCTCTTTCTTCTGTCCTTGGATGTCAGTACTTCTGGCTCTCAGGCCTGTGCCCTGGACTTAGCCTCACCTCATTGGCTCTTCCGTTCTCAGGCCTCAGGCTTAGACAGGAAGCACAGCATTGTGGATGACAAATGATAGAATTTTCCAGTGTCTGGTCATTAACAGCACACTTTCCTGTGCATCTCTGTATGCCCTAGTGGTCCTTCTATCCTGGGGACCGTCAACTTTCCTATGACTCCTTAGAAAGAGTGATATGATAAACCAAGGTAGATTCTTAGTTTTTAAATGTCTACCCAGTATTTGTGGGTGGCTCACTCAAGTAGAATCAGGCTGGCTTCAGAATTCACAGACACCCCAAGTGTGGAAATGCATACTGTGCTTCCTTATGGCAAATAAACACTAGAGCTCTCCATTTCCCCCCACCCCCCACCCCGAGGTCCAAATGGTCATCAAAAGAAATCAGTTGAGAAGCACAAAATGAGCACTGTAATTTCGTGTGTGTGTGTGTGTGTGTGTGTGTGTGTGTGTGTGTGTGTGTGTGTGTGTGAGAGAGAGAGAGAGAGAGAGAGAGAGAGAGAGAGAGAGAGAGAGAGAGAGATGCACAGAATAGAGTGGGTGTGCTTAGAACGTTGACTGCAATTCTGCTTCTCCATTGTAATCTGCTGGGGTGCTTTAAACACGGATGTGTCCAGCCATCCATTATTATGATTGAATTGGCTTGGGTATGTGGCTTAGTTATTAACACTTTAAACATCTTTTTACAATATCTCATTCCTAAGCATGCCTATATGAACATATTTAATGTACACATTTAGTAGGAACAAGATTGGTTTAAATGCATATTGTTTTATACTTTATTAGGAATATTCTACAAATATTTTTATGATTCAGATAGTCTTTTCTAGGATCATTAAAATATCTAAGCAGTACTCTATAATGTAGGCTTATACAGGACATGATTTATTTAACATCATTCTGCTGTAAGGTGTATATGTTACTTTTTCTAGCACTATAAATAATGCTGTAATAATAATCTATTACATTATCCACTTTATATCCATCAATAATTATTTCCTGTGAATATGCACATCTTCAAACTTTGTTGACATGAGAGGTAGAAGACTGCATTGCAATATATTCTTTTTAAAATAAAAATTATGGATGGCAGCGAACATCTGCATATGTGTAATGAATTACATGGTTTTGTTGCCTTTGTTTTGGTGTTTCTGTTTTTTCTTTTTTTTAAAAAAATTAATTTGCTGTTTTTTTTCCCCTCTGAAATAACTCTTGGAGTCCTTCATCCCTCATATTTGGAAAGACATGGAGAAGCTGACTTTCTGGAAAAGTCTTATTCCTGGGTTATTCAGCCTTATGGTACCCAGGTCTTCCTTTAGAATTCTAGCACATCTTTTGGTGGTGTCTACCAGGCAGCACCAGGATGTGGTCCTTGAACTTGGAGATCAACAGGTGAGGCTAGTTCGGGGACTGAGAAGGAAGGAGCTGCAGCTCCTGTTACTGGACTGATGCAGGAATTGGAAAAATGAGGAGGTGTTCCTCTATCCCTCCCCTCTCCTTTCAGACTCTCTACTGTCTTCTTTTGACAAGGGACCTGCGTAAGGCTTTCTGCAGACTCCCATCCCCAACCCCCTAAGCAGCTCATAAAAGGGTGGCTCCCCAGGGTGCAGCCCTCTTGGGCTGTGATCTGCCTAGCTGTGATTTCTCTGTGTCTCCCCAGCTCACACTGCTAATGACCTTGCAGTAGCTCCCACCCAAATGGTTCAATCCCATCCACGGTTTACTTCATCACGTCTTTCGGAGAGTCTTCTTCCCAAGTGATCACCCTCTCGTGGGCTCTCAGAAAGCTGTTTATCTTCTGGTTTTGGAAGAAGACTTCACTGAAGTCTTTCAAGTTGGTGGTAACTCCAGATAGCAAAATAACATTTGACAACCGTGATTATGAAATGTTTTAGTTGGCCTATCTATGATTACATGAGACAATCAACTTGACCTTTGGTGGATTCTGACATTGTAACTTACTGAACCTCCCCCCACCAAAATCTCACGGTGTCCTCAACTACGGCTCCCTGACCCTGAGGATTCTGTATCATTGTTACACTGGCCACAATACAGGACATCAGAGGATTGTTGACCAGCCTTTGGCTCTTCAGACTGGGAAAAGCTTGGGAAGGTGCATGCCATCTAGAATAAAGTAAGCCATAGGCATTCTCCCAGTGGCTTTCCAGTGCCACTTGCTTCTCTTGTATGTGAATTGCTTCTCTTCTTCCCCCCCCCCCCGCCACCCCCCCCCCCCCGAGTTCTAGCCGGTCATTTACACATCAGAAGCTTGTAGCTGGCCCTTCTTAGAACACCTTAGTCAGCCCACCACTCACCCAGACAAGCACTTGTGGGAATCTGTCCCCACAGAGCTACTCTTGTCACTAGCTCTCTCAGCATACCCAGGAGGAACACTGGAGGAAAGGGTAGTGTGGGAACCAACTCAGAGAAGTACCCCGAGATTGCAAATGCCGATCATCAGCTTCGTCGGCTTGTGAAGCACCTAAGAGATCAATGAAGCACACGCTGTGTGTGTGTCTGAGGGTGTTTCCGGAGAGACTTAACTACAGGATGGGTGGGAAAACCCACTCTGAATATGGAGGACACCTCCCCAGAGGCTAGAGTACTGGATGGAATAAAAGGGAGAAAAGGCGAACGCCAGCATTTTCTCTCACCAATTCCTGGACGCCATTATGTGAGCTGCATGCTTCCACACCCTCCCTGCCAAGATCGTCTGAAACTGTGAAGCAAAATGACCTTCCCTCTCTTAAGATGTTCTGCTCAGGTGGTTTTGTCAGGGTCAAAAGACTAAGACATCTGCTTCTCTGTCTTTGTACACACTTTCTTCCCACTGGTCTGGGGCTCTTCTTCCAGCTTTCCAACTGCCTCCTTATTGCTTACATGCCGCTGGTGCGTAAGGAATGTAATCCTTCAGATTACATTTCTTTTGCTTTCCCCTTGGCACCCAACCTTGGCTCTTTCCTTGTTTCCGTGCCCACTCTACCTAGGGATGGCTCAGCAAGATGCATTCCGGTTCAACTGAATCTTCTCTCTGGAAGTCACATTCTGATCCCTGTAATGTGCCCCTGGTAGGGGTGACTCTGGTCTGCAGAGTTACCTCTCCAAGTACCTTCACTTTCCTTAGAGTCACCCTGTTCTACTCCCAGGCTTCCCAGGACCCCTGAGGCCTTTGCTGGAAAAGCAGCATGAGTGCTTTTGAAAGGACGAAGTTTTGCTTGTACAGGGAGGGAGCCACTTGCCCACGACTGTTGGTCTTCCTTTATCCCACCAGGAGCAGAGCTATCACCTTCTCTAGCCCACCTACTTTCCACCCATCTCAGCAGCTTCTTCCAGGTGACCCCACGGAGCAGAGGCCTGCGGGCACTAAGATCTGCTTGCCGAAGCACATCATCCGTATACCCCAGTCCTGGACATGTCAAGGGGCTATGGCCATCACCACATACAATCTCACTGGCTCCTTGCTTTTCTCTGACACCTCTGCCAGAAGTGGGTGTGTTGACTGCTCTGTTGGATGAGATGATGTAGTGGAGGGTCCCGTGATGTCACAGAAACAAGGAATGCTCCATGTGACAAAATCGTTTCAGAATTTTGTGCCAGAGAAAAAGCTCATGTCTTTAAATAAAAGGTATGCTTCTGCCTTTTAAGTAAAAAATAACAATGTGAGCTCAGTTTTTGTCCTTCCCTGGGCACAGTGAACCAGGGGTAATGACAAAGTTGGAGAGATTCCAGCAGCAGGCTGGTGGTCTCTGATAGCATCTCCAGGGAGCATCTTTTTGTATGCTTGGACCAGAGCCTCCTCACCCCCTCCTGCCTTGATGTTGGCTTCAGTCTCTGCAGGAAAAATGACTACAGGGATTCTAGAAGCCCAGAAGACCCTGGAGATCAGTGGGGTGTAAAGAGGAGTGCTGCAGCCGTTAATGGCAATCACTATTCACTGCATTAGTGGATAACCCAGTGAACAAGTACGAACAATGAGTAAGTACAATAGACAAGTAAACCTGTCTGCATTAGATAAGGTCCGTTTCTCACAAGCTCAAGCTCTTTCTGGCATGGAAATTAGTTAACTTTCTTCCCCTATATAGCTACTGAAGCCACAAAAGCTTCCCTCCCCTTGCCGTACTAATCATTTGTCTCTTGATGGCCCCCTTCCTGTTCCATATGGAAGGAGACTGGGGCTCTGCACTCGGCTTAGATTCTGCATGCTGGTTAGATTGTGTAGATCCTGCCCCTGGGGACATGGTCAGGGGATGGGAAGGCAGGGAAGGACAAAGGAAGCCTTCCCGATCTTTTTTACTGGCTAACAGCATCTCAGAGGGTGGGCTTCAGCGCCAGCAGCCCTAACAATGGCAGTGGAGACAATGGGTGTCTGCATAGTATCGTGTTTGGTGAGCCTTGGCTTAGACAGTGCCATGAGCCACAGAGGTCGTCTGGCATCCTGGCCCCCACAAAGTCAGGAAGAGGATAATATGCAGCTTCCCCAGCGCCACAGTGAGAACAGGGGGCCCCGAGCCATTTCCTTCTAATGAGGGGATCCCAGACTATATAGTCATTTTTCCCTGTTAGCTCTTTATCGGGGGGCACAAGTTCCCACAGTTCTAGTCCTGGCAAATCTCACTGCTCCCTTTCTCCTGCTGTAGCCTTCAGAATACTTCAGTAACCAATGCTCTGAATCCACTTCCAGCACACAGAGCAACTCCTGTAGTCTGGACCACATGCTGACTGACAAGTCTTCCCTCTGTGGATCAGGGGGAGCACCCAACCCCTGCCTGGACATGCTGAACAGGCTTCTTCCACTAAAAGAGCTTCTTCCCAGGGTCTTGGGGACATGTATTTCCCCACCTCTGGCCTTCTGCTGAGAACTGAGGAAAGAATGCCTGTGGCTAGGCTAGTACCATTGTTTTTCCCATAGTGCTATCAGCTTTCTCTCCGTGGGACCATCTCCATAAACTAAAAATAAATCTCTTCATGTCTTGGAGAAATTAAATGTGCCAATATTTGGACATGGTACTTGAAGACCGCATTAGTGCTCAGATGCATGGGATTCATGGCATGTGAGAACAAAGGAGAAATCTCCATGGAGGAGACAGATCTGGAAGATGAGCCCCCCCCCCCCCCAGAACACTGCTGTGCTGGCTACTAAATATGAAGAACTATTCTGGGGTTTCCCTTCTCTGTTTTCATATCCTCTCTTCACATGGCACTTTGATTCCAAGCAGCACGTCTCAGGCCATTCTTTCCCTTGGCTGTGAGAAAGTAAATATTAGTAAAAGTCTGTGCCTAGCTTCTGCAATGCCAATTGTCATCACAGGGACTGTCACTGTGCAACTTCCTGTCCTGATTCATTCCACAATGAGATACAGGGGATGTTTACATAATTCTTGCCAAGGAACAAGCTGTCTCCTTAGATGTATGGGTATAACGTTTAAAATAATTTGCTTTTAGCTCAAAGCATAAATAGAGGAGTACAGTGGTTTGAATGAAAATGGCCCTCATAGGCTCATCTATTTGAACACTTAGTTCCCACGTCGGTGGAACTGTTTGGAAAGGATGAGGAGGCGTGGCCTTGTTGGAGGCGTGTCACTGAGGTTGTGTTTTGAGGTTTCAAAAGACCTGCACCATTCCCAGTGTCTCTCCCTTTGCCTTCAACTTAAGGATCAAGAAATGAGGTCTCAGCTGCTCCTGCTGCCATGTCCCTGACCTGCCATCACAGACTCTCAGCCTCTGATAGCACAAGCCCAAATTCCACACTTTGTTTTATAAGTTGCCTCGGTCATGTGTTTTATCACAGCAATAGAAAGATAACTAAGACAAGGATGGCTGTGCATCACCACTATTGTATAATTCCAGATTATTATTATTATTATTAATGCTCAAAGAGCTCCTGACCTATTTATTAACAGTTTCTCCTTCTTCATTCCCTCCCAGATCCTGGTGACCACTAATCTAGTTTATGTTTCTGTGGTTCTTCATTTTATGAATACTTCCTATAAATGGAATCTAAACATGCAAGAAATGTTACCTCTTCTATCTGGCTTCTTTCACTTACTGCAGTGTTTTCCAGGTACATTTATGTTGTATTGTGGGGCCAATAACCCCTTCCTAATGGCTCCAGAACATTCGATTGTATGGATATATTACATTTTGCTTTTCCATTCATTAGTTGATGGTCATCTGATGTGATGGTTATCATCATCAACAGCAAGATCTAGAATTACTAAGAGATAAGGTTCTAGGCCCGCTTGTGAAAGACTACATCAGATTAGTTTGGGAGCATGCCTGTGAAGGATTATCTAGGTTAGGTTAGGTAAAGTGGGAAGACACAACTTGACTCATGTGGTACCATTCCATTGGCTAGGGTCCTAGACTGAATAAGAAGGGGAAAGTGAGCTGAGTATAGGCATTCATTAACCTCTGTTCCCTGCCTGCAGATGCAAGATGACCAGCTGCCTCAAGCTTCTGACAACATGACTTCTCTACCATGATATGTAACACAAATCTTAAAGGGTCTTATTAATAAAATCAAACCTGAGCCAGGTATTGAGGTGAATGCTGAAAGATCAGAGTGACAGAACCAGCCACAGCTAACATCACCTCACCAACTTCTCAGCAGATCCTGTTTCCTCAAACTGGAAGCCTCTGAGTCCTCATCCAAATGAATCTCAGCTGAACTGCTGCTCAAAAGCCTAAAAGCTTAACCAGGCTCTAGTTCCTGGTCCTCACGCCTTATCTACTTTTCTGCTTCCTGCCATCACTTCCTGGAATTAAAGGTGTGTGTCACCATGCCTGGCTGTTTCCAGTGTGGCTTTGAACTCACAGAGATCCAGATGGATCTCTGCCTCCAGAATGCTAGGATTAAAGGCTTGTGCTACCACTGCCTAAACCTATGTTTAATATAGTGGCTGTTCTGTCTCTGACCCAAGATAAGTTTATTAGGGGGCACAATAAAGATGGACTGTGCCCTTGAACTGTGAGCCCACAGACCCCCACTTAAGTTGCTTTTTTTTAGTTTTTTTTTTTTTTTTTTTTTTTTTTTTTTTTTAACATCACAGTCAACAACAACAAATACAGAAAATTGGTACTGAGAAGTGGGGCTGTTGCTCTGATAAATCTGACCATGCCATTCTTAGGCTTTTAGAACTGATGTAGGCTAGAAAAGCAGAAGAGTTGGAGACTTTGGGCTGGAAAAGTCCTTGAACACTTCAGAGAAGTTGTTGGGCAATTCTGATAGGAGCTTAGAAGACAAGAATTCTACGAGACATGTGGACAGAGACTCACTATTGATTTGGCAGGAAGCAAGGGCCCTATGTGGAACTAGGCAAGGAACCACCTGTGTGATATCCTGGCAGAGACCCTGGCTGCACTCTGCCTGTGTCCTGAGAACTTGAGTGAGGTTGAATTCGAAGGTAATGGACTAACTTGCTTGGAGGAGGAAGTTTCAAGACAGGAGAATATCAAGGCTGTGTCGTGGTCACTGCTCACTGCTCACACAGTGGTTTACAGCCAGACAGCAGAAAGTGGAGGAGAAAGGACAGGCAGGAAAGAAAGATGTGTATGCAGTTTAAAGTTTCAGATAAGGAGGGTGCTGATGATGAAACATGTAGTTGTTAAAAGTATTAGAAATATTAAAGAGCAATGTAGCATTTTGGACAGCGGGAAAGACATTGTGGCAAGAAGACCCTACCCATCCAGACTCTGCCTTGGGAAATGCCAAGTTCTTTTGAAAGGGAAGAACTCCAACTAAGAATGCTACTGAAGGGTTCCCTGACCTTCAAAACACCAATCCCTAGAAATGTGCTGAGTCACATTTGTGGCTGACGCAACTATGTTTCAAGCAGGCCAGGCTTCATCCCAGGCTGGCAGCAAAACTTGGTGTCCTCACTGTCTTTGCCAGCTTCATGCAACAGCCTCTCAGGCCCTCCTTTGCCCTGGTTTTGTAGGCATGCAAGGTTAACGGGATTGTGGAATCCTCCTCCCCAGTTTTAGAGATCCACTGAGTGTTGGAGATGGCAGGACCATGGGACATATGCAAAGGGAAGCTTTAAGCTTGGAATGGGGTTGGCCCCAAGGAGAGATTGTATGTGCTACAGGCAGAAGAGCTGAACAAAAGGGCTACCCAAGCCCTCTGGAGCCCAGATGATTCCCTCATGAGCTCCACATGCCTGACATGGAACCACAGGATTTGATGTTTGCCCTTTTGGGTTTTAGTGTGGATCTGATCATTCTTTCTGGGACCCTGTTCTTCCCTTGTGGATGGGAATGTTTTATTCCTGCCATTATATGTTAGAAGTATGTAATGTATGTGTTTATGTGTGCATATATGTTACATGAATAAATATATATTTATAAAATAAATATGTATAGCTGTGTGCGTGTGTACACATGCATGCAGAGGACATGAAATTAGGTGTTTTATAGAGAAAATGCTCTTATCTGCTGAACCATCTTTCCAGTCCATGTAACTTGTGTCTTGTTTATGCAGATGCTCACAGAGATTTCCTGAGTCCCAGAAGAAACTCAGCCCTTATACTTTTAAACAGTTTTGGATCTGTTACAGACTATGGAGTCTTTTTGTCTTGGACTGAATGCATTTTTTTGTATTATAAAATGGCCATGAGCCTACAGGGACAGAAAGAGGAAGGCTGTGACTTAAAGTGATGTTTGCATGTCAAATTGACAAAGGGTGAAGTTGTGATGGTTAATATTATGAACTGGACAGGATCTAGAATCATTCAGAAAACAGATCTCTGGGAACGTCTGGGAGAGACTATCTAGATGAGATAGAAAGACCTACTTTAACTGGGAGAAGTCTCATTCCATTGGCTGGTGTCCTGGACTGGATAAGGAGAAAAAATGAGCCAGGGCTAGCATTGTCTTTCTGCTTCCTGATTACAGCAGATACAATGTAACCAGCAGCCTCCTGCTTCTAACACTTCTTCAGGACCATGATAGACTACCCCTCAAATTATGAGCCAAAATAAACCCTTTCTTTGTTTCTTTGATCAGGGTATTTTATCACAAGGACAGAACAAATAGGGAATACACCTGGGTTGTTTCTACTCTTTGATGAAGATGGATAACACTGTCGTGAGTACTTATATACAAGCTCCCATGTGGAGAGCTTTCAGTTTCACTGGGCAGCGGTTGCTGAGAGGGACTGCTAGGCTGTATGGAAACCTGTACCTTGAAAACTCAAGACCAGGACTAGAGACTAGAAACATGTCAAAGGGCTTATGGTTGTGACGCCTAGCAAATCCGTTCCTCTGACCTTAGACATGGGTGTGAGTGTGGAGGACCATGTATTTCTACACACAGTGTTGTTATTAAATGTCATCTTACAGAAAGAAAACTCTGGAGGTGACTAAGAGGGTGAGAGCGCTTGTTATGCAAGCAAGAGGACCTGAGTTTGAATGTCCAGAAACCACATAAAAGGCAGACAGAGTCCTATGTGTGTGCAGCCTAAGCATTGCGGGGCGGAGACAGGCAGATCCCAGGAGCCTAGATGAAACAGGAAAGTTCAGGTTCAGTGAGGGGCCCTATTTCAAAATATAAGGTAGAAAGAGATAGCTTGACATTCTGCTCTGGCCTCGGCTTGCACACTCATTAGCACACACTTGTGTATATACATCACACACACATGCACACATACATAAACACACACACACTACAAATTCTAATTTTGTGTGTGATAGTTAATTGTGACTGTTATTTTGATTAAGGAATACCTAGGCATGAGTGAAGCACACTTTTGGTGGATCTGTGTGGGTGTTTCTAGGGAAGATTAACTGAGGTAGTGTCTTATAGCTTCTTTTGCTGTGATAAAACGTCACCAATGAAAGCAGCTTGGGGGGGGGCAATGTTTATTTCAGCTTACAATTCTCAAGTCACACTCCATCACTGAGGGAACAGGAACTCAGGGCCGCAATCTGGAGACAGAAATGGGAGCAGAGACAATGGAGGAGCGAAGTTTACTGGATTGCTCAGCCTGCTTTCTTTCTTTCTTTTTTTTTTTCCTTTTATTTTATTTTATAATACCATTCAGTTCTACATATCAGCCACGGGTTCCCCTGTTCTTCCCCCTCTCACCCCCCCTTTTCCCCAGCCCACCCCCCATCCCTACCTCCTCCAGGACAAGTCCTCCCCCGAAGACTGCGATCAACCTGGTAGACTCAGTCCAGGCAGGTCCAGTCCCCTCCTCCCAGACTGAGCCAAGCGTCCCTGCATAAGCCCCAGGTTTCAAACAGCCAACTCATGCAACGAGCCCAGGACCTGGTACCACTGCCTAGATGCCTCCCAAACAGATCAAGCCAATCAACTGTCTCACCTATTCAGAGGGTCTGATCCAGATGGGGGCCCCTCAGCCTTTGGTTCGTAGTTCATGTGTTTCCATTCATTTGGCTTTTTTTTTTCATTAATTGACTAAAACTGAAATTAATTATAAGCCACAGTCATCCTAGGGACTTCCATGCTATATATATAGCCTCCATGGTTCTATGGGTTGTGGTCTGATTGTTCTTTATTTTATATCTAGAATCCACTTATGAGTGAGTACATACCATGACTGTCTTTCTGGGTTTGGGTTACCTCACTCAGGATGATTTTTTCTAGTTCCATCTATTTGCCTGTAAATTTCATGCTTTCATTGTTTTTCTCTGCTAAGTAGTATTCCATTGTGTATATGTACCACATTTTTTTCATCCATTCTTCCGTTGACGTCAGCCTGCTTTCTTATACCATCCAGGACCCCCTGCCCAGAGATGGCACAACCCACAGTGGACGGGACCTTGTCACATCAATTGCAAATGAAGAAAATGCCCTACAGACTTGCTATAGGCAAATCTTAATGGAGACATTTTTCTCAATCGAGAGAGAGTCCGTCCCTCTTCTGAAATGACCCTAGCTTGTGTCAAGTTGACATAAAACTAGCCACCCTGAATGTGGGCAGCACTGTCTTGGGCTGAATAGAAAGAGGGAAAGGTGGATTGGAGAGAAGGCTCAGTCGTTAGGAGTGCTTACTGCTCTTGCAGAAGACCAGAGTTTGGTTCCCAGCAACCACATCGGGTGCCTCACAGCTGCCTATGACTCCAAACCCAGGGCACTGGACAGCCTCTCGGGCACCCATGGGCCCCTGCACTCATGCGTGTACACAGACCTCCCCGTAATTACAGGAAACCTGAAAAGGATGCGTGTGGACAAAGCAGACTGAACACTGGCATTTTCTCTTCCCTGCTTCTGGGTCCTCTAAGATGTGAGCAGGAAGCCGGATGCTCTGCTCCTGAGGTCATGTTTTCCTCCCCATGATGGATTGTCTCCTCAAGTCACCACCAAAATAAACTCCTCCCCGCTTCAGCTGCTCTCGTCAGGTCTTTGGTCACAGCCAGAGGAAAAGTAACTGGTGCACTGTGTTTAGAGACATCAAAAACGCCACCCCCCTTCCTTGACACCCCTGACATCAACCTACAGCCTAGGCCGTGAGGAGGATCTGGTAGCTGTGCAGCCCCACACTCCACTGAGTCGTGACGACAGCCGCTTTCTCGGGTAGATCCTTTGCTGCTTCTGGAACCATGTTTCCCTGTGTCCCAGTGAGGCCCTCATGCTGGTGGATGGGTCCAATTAGTTGCTTGCTGGCTGATGCTGGACACAAAGTGGTTTTGCTTGGCCTTCGTGATTTCCTGTAGCCTGGCAAGGTCCATTGTGTTTTAGCTTAGCTGGAAGAAATCAGAGGCCCTGGCGCGCCTGGCCAGCATCCCACATGTGACTGATGGCTGGCACTGAGCGGCCCATGAGGGTGGTGGGAATAGGGTGTGAACTCAGTTGGCCACTGTGTTCCCTCCTTGCCCTTTGACACTTATTTGTTGTTTTCCCTGAGATTATATATATATACATTCCCCCAAGACAAGGTTTCTCGGTGTAACAGTCTTGACTGTCCAGGAACTCGATTTGTAGACCAAGCTGGCTTCCACTGCCTAGCTGAGATGATGGATTTTGAGAAGTTCTGAAACTACTTTCCCATGTTTTCCTTTATCTTCCCATGGCATGAGCTGCCACACAACGTGTTTCTACGGCCTTCCAAAGGCTAGCCTCCCTTATCACAGTGATGCCCACTCCCAGCTGCCTGTCACAACTGCCTGAGGGTTCCTTTTACATTCTATATCCTGGATGCATCAAATCACAGCTTCTGGGGCCTCACAAGCAGAAGTAAGCTGGAAATTCTCTCTAGTGGGATGAAAAGCTGAGGGATGAAAAGCTCTGATCTTAGCACTTATTGACCCACATGCTGTAAATACCCCGCTTGTGGCTGCCTTCAAACTACTCTGATGTCTTCATTGCACAGGCTGGCAAGAGACCCCCAGGAGCCAAACGCCGTGTATCACTCTCACCCAGTAGGTAGATGTAACTTCAAGAGCTTTGACACTAGCTGAATAAGGTAGTTTGGATGTGGTGAGTTTTGAATACTCACTACTTTCATTTTTAATAGAGTTTAGCCAATTCTGTGTTTCTATAATCTATAGTTTTTAAATAATGGCTATATAGGGGCTAGAGAGATGGCCCAGTTAAGAGCACCTGCTGCTCTTGCAAAGGACCTAGGTTTGGTTCTCAGCACCCACATGGTAGCTAACAACCATCTGTAACTCCATTTCTAGGGGTCTGGCACATTCTTCCGGTCTCCTTGGGCATCTGCACACATATAGTGCGCACGCGCGCGCATGCGCGCGCGCACTCGCGTGCGCGCGCACACACACACACACACACACACACGCACACGCACACACACACATACATACATACATACATACATACATACACTCAGGCAGGCCCATATGCAAAAAAAAAATCACAAAATTTTCTTTCTATTTTCTTCCTCTGGATAGGGTTTTTGGTAGTCCAGGCTGACCTTGAATAGCCTATGTAGTCAAGGTTGGCTTTGAACTTCTGATCCTCCTGACCTCCCACATGTTGAGATTATAAGCATGTGCCACCATGCTCAGTCTGTGTGGTACTGGGGATTGAATTGAGGCTTCATGCATATTGGGCACATAGTTTGTTAACACAGGTCACTGTTTCTGACTCAGGAGGTCTTAGGTAGGCTGCTTTGAACAAGTTCCTAGGTGAAGCCAATCCTGCTGATCTGGGGACCACACTGGGAGATTGAAGATATGTCAACATCAGTCCTGTTACAAAGTGGTCGAGGTTTGTCCAGAGAGAGTCAGCCCTGATTCCTGCTTTCAGGTAGTAATCACTACCGGGCAACAACAAGCATGATTGGCAAATGCCTACACACAGCACTGGAACCTGAACACGATGTGGTGGCACTGAATCCCCTAAAACAATCTATGAATCTTCACAGTGCCCTCCCCCCACCCCACCCCAACATCCAGGGCAAAAATGTAAAAGGAGGTGGGGGTGGCAAACAGCAGAACTATCACTCCGAAGGCTACTACCAGCTTCCCAGGGGGCAGTGCAAGTGTCTGACTTATGTCACTATGGAGACAGACTAGTTGTTGGTGGACCAGGAACTGAAGAGTGAAGATGGAGTACAGAAAGTGAGGTTGCTTTTTGACAATGTGCAAAATCTAAAGAAAGTCAGGGGCTGGATAGAATTTTCCAGAGGAGCACAGCCAGTAGGAGGTAGACTCCCATATATACTTCCACATGTACCTAGATATATCTACCATCTGCGATACGATTCTGGCTCGTGCATTATGGAGGCTGAGAAGCCCCACAGGGTCCTGTCTGCCGGCAGGAGACCCAGGGAAGTTACTGGTGTAGTTTGAAAGCCTGAGAGCTAAAATATCAGGCAGTGAATCCACATCTGACAGCCAGCAGCTCCGAGGGCAGGGGATCGTCACTCCGGTGGCATCCCATAATTTTGATTTGCATTGGCTTAATGGAGAACACTCTTCATCTGCCAGGAATATCCTTTTTAAAAAACATTTTGGCAGTGCATTTCAAAAATTACTAAATGTGCATATAATTTCATCATAATACTTTGATTCTGGAGTTCATTCCAAGAAACAGGTATAGATACCTAGAAGCCCTCTGAAAAAGATATTCACCATTGTAGGAGGCATGTAGGTCCTTTGTGCTTACAGATAAGCACTAGGGGAACCAGAGATGACAAAGACATGGAGTTATCTATTCGAAGGGAGAGATGTAGAACCTGTTTTCCAACAAGAAGTCTGGGTATGAATGTGGCTAATAGCCTGGTGACCTTTGTGCTATCTGTATGGGCAGGCCACACTGGCTCCCCCAGACCCTTGTCTTGAACCTGTTTATCTCGATCTATAGCTCTATCCTCCCCCAAACCCTTATCAGGAGCATTGCTTACCTTGAGACTTTTCCTTCAGTTAATCTATAGAATCTGTTTTTATGGAAAATGTCATTTGTATTTTACAAGAGTTTCAATGTCATCTTGTCTTAAGCAAACTACCTTGTGTCAGTCAGACCCTTGATGTTTGAACCAACACTGGCTACTGAGTCATGTTGAACCTGACTTCCTTCTTGCCTCTCATGGGTTGGCACTCTGCTGGTTGTGGTGTTCCCAGAGACCCCGAACACACCATGTTATGTGGAAGTGGGGGTTTCTGTAAACAAAAGTTCAACCATATGGGGAGGGCTCCCAAGAAATAGTGCCTTCCAGACATAACAGGGCCACTGCATTTATGAACTCACAGTAGCTCTGGTGACCTGCATAAGACCAGTGCAAGATCAAGCCACTCAACAGTCCAGCCTAGATGAGGAGGGGCACAAAGGGGTCCACTCCTAGCTGAGGGGTTATTTATCATTGATGGCTCTTGAGAGTCAGTTTCTTCAGAGATATAGTCTTTGATAGGTTTCCCATGCTCCATGGATGGCCCCACATCCACACACAACACCTATTAGACTCAGGGCATTACTAGGAAACTTATGAGAATGTGTAGTTGGGAGAGGAACATGGTTGGAGGGGGTCCGGGAATTGTGGAGGGGGAGAAAGGTAATTATAATCAAAATATATTGTGTGTGTATGACATTCTCAAAGAATAAATTAATACATTTAAAGAAGTCCAACCACAGAGCATTGATTAAATGAATCCATTCATGAAAGGCAATCTGACAAAATAATTGGAAAAAATTATATGAAGACTAATGGCATGGTTGAATAAAAATGCAGACCACGAAAGATTAAAACCTTAAATTTATTTTTAAATGTATAAATATATGGAGAAGAAGGCTCTAAAGACACAACCCAGAAAGTTAACAGTGAAATAGATGCATAAAAACAAATTGACAATGCATCGATCCTTCCAAAATAAAAATCCCCAACAGAGCTAATGTGATTCTGAATTCTGATTCTGGATACAGCAAAAAATTAAAAGCAGGACTTCAAACAGATATTTGTAGACTGTGATCCTGGCCTCATTATTCACCATAATCAAAGGGTGAGCACAAACTAAGGTTTTGTACCAAGTGATTTAAGATGTAATCCATATTCCATAACTGATACATTCAACATACAGAATGGTCATCATATAATCAAGAGTTTTGCCATCATCATAATCAGTTTTAGAAAGTTTCTTTCTTCAAAAGAAATTGTGAGCCATTAAGTTACTCCCCATTTCTTCCTACCCAGTCCTGAGCCCTGGGCAAGGGACCAGGTACTTTATACATTTTTGTGTCAAAGAACAGACAATCTGGCAAGTTGCTTTCACTTAGTGAAGTATTTCCAAGGTCTGTCCACGGTGTAGTGTGTATTAGTATAGTATTCTTTCTATGAATAGACATACATTGTGCAGATTTCATCTGTTTATTAGTTTGTGAACAGTTTGGGCATGATAAATAATGCTGCTATGAGTATTCTTGTACAAGGTTTATTTTTTTGTGAGGATACCGGTTTGATTTTCTTGGCCATACATTTAACTATGTTACTTGGAGAACAAATGGACCTTCCCTAAGCGTTTGTGCCATTGAACAATCTTGGCAATATTAAATAGGGATTCAGGTTTGGTTTTTACATTTAGGTCTTTGATAAACCCTTCAAGATTACATTTATTTTAGCATGTGTGTATGTGTAGGCATTTGGGCGGGTGTGTGTGTGTGTGTGTGTGTGTGTGTGTGTGTGTGTGTGTGTGATAGGAGTTGCTTCTCTCTTTGTATCCTATGGGTCTGGAACTCAGGTCATCAGGCTTGGCTATCTGCTGAGTCATTTGGTGGGCTCTGGTTCATTTTGTTTGGAAATAGTGTGATAGGTTCATTTTTTTTCCTTTTACATGTGGGTGTCTGGCTGTCCCTTTACTATTTGTTGAAAAGACTATTCTTTCTCTCCTGAATTGTCTTGGCATGCCTGTGGATAATCAGCTGGCCATCAATGTGGAGGTTTATTCTCTCCTCTGTTCTATTCCATTCATCTATTGTGTTTATCCTATTCTATTTCCTAACTTCGATTGCTGTAGCACTGGAGTGGGCTTAAAATTGGAAAGTTTGAGCCTGCCAGCATTGTCTGCTTGAAAGACATTCTTATTAGTTTGGGGCCTTTGAATTTCTGACCAGTTTTAGAATTCATTTGTCAATTTCTGCAAAGAACTCAGTTGAGACATTCAGAGATCACGCTGAATTTTTTCTTGTTCTTTTGTTTTGCTTAAAAAAATCTTTTTACTGTTTGAGAATTTATATATGCATATAATGTCTTTTGGTCAAATCCATCCCTAATCCCTCTCCTCTAACTCCTCCTTTATTCTCTCCTCCCCAGCCCCAACTTCATGTGCTTTGCTGTATGGGTATGGGTGTAGGACCATCAACTGGAGCATGTAGCTCCCCAGGAATGCATTCTTGAAGAAAACTGACTTTTGTTCTATGAGCAGCCATCAGTTAGTTACCAATAGTTCCATAGCTAGGGGTGGGGCTTCATGAGCCCTTCTCCCTTCCGTGATGGGATTTTGACTGCTTTAATCTTTGGTCTTGAGTCATAGCCACTGTGAGTTCATGTGTGCAGGACCCCTGTCACACCAGACAAATAGGTCAGTTTGATCTGTGTTGTCATCTGAACAACAACAGCAGGCCTTCTAATCCATGAATGTGGTTGTCTCTTGATTGACTTAAATCTTCTATAATCTCTTCCAACAATATTTATTTTTCTTTTGAGAGTTATAAATTCTTTAGTGATTTCTTACCTTCATGTATGGAACTGTAGTAATATTCTGCCTCATTGCCTTCGCCCATCCCCTCTCTCCCCCAGGGGAGCCCTTCTTCTCAACAATTTCCCTCACACTTTCATGTCTTCTTGTGTTTGATGCACTGAGTTTAATTAGTCTCCTGCCCTACCTCACACAATTCTTGGATTGTAAGTCATGGAAGTCTTTTGTTAATGGGCACATTCTTTTGTGGTCGAGTGTGAGATAAAATGTAAGATTTGCTATTTTAAGGTATCATTTGGTGGCATTAAGTGCATTCCCATGACTGTGCGACCAAACCTTCACCCACCACTAGAATGCTTTCTTTCATCCAAATGAAACTTCCTGCCATTAAACAATGACTTGTCCCTGCCTTCTTCTCCGAGAGCCTAGAAACAAGTGTCCCACTTTCTGTCTCTAGAATTTGATCACTCCAGATCCCTCACAAAGGACATGGTCTTGTAAGCAGAATTTGATCAAGCCGTCACAGTCAGACTCCAGCGAGCAGAGCCAGGAATGAAATCTCCAGAATGTGCTTTACTCAGAGCCGTCAGTCTGAGAAGACAGTGGATTCCTGTTCTGAAGATCTAGTTCTGTTTTATCCCCAGCAGCAGACTCTATATGGAGAAAAGACCAGAAGGAATAAAGGCAGCCATTGGCCATTCTGTAGCCCAGTCTTGCCCCTCTGATCAGGGGGTCGGCCACATTTTTGAGACTTGTGATGTCTTTCTCACGCTGTCTTCCCTTGCACTCCACCCTCACTCAGGAGATGTCAGGGCTCAGGCAATCTTTGAAACCCCAAGTCAAGTTAGGTTCCATTGGCATCAACCTTGTATTTCTCCGGGGTCACCAGAACAGACTATTAACAGGCGTGTGTTTGCTCAGCTAATGATGTCTACAATATAGAGTACAAGTGTGTCTTTGTAATACGGAAACTGAAAATGCTCCTCTCTGTTTTCTGTGCTCTATCTGCCTTTTATCTGTATATGTTTCAGTTTCACACAGCACAATGTCTTCAAGGTTCATCCACATTGTAGCATACGCCCGCATTCCTTTCCTTTTAAAGTCTGATGTTACACGTGCCTTTTCATTTTCTGTTGACACTTGCCCCCATTCATTGCTCCCATTTGGTTATTCTGAGAAACACCGTGTTAACATGATTGCATACGTGTCTATCTGAGTCCTGCTTTTAGCTCTTTTGGACAAATGCCAGAAGCAGAATTTCTGAATCGTCTGGTAACTCTGTTTAATTTTTTTGTTTATAGATAATTTTAATTCACCATTCTTCTGTTTTTATACCTATGGTGTAATAATAAACATCATTTTTAAAATCCATTCTGTGGATACAGTCTACATAGTAAGTGGACAATGGTGCTGTGACCCCTCCACCTTCTCCCCGAATCTTTGAACCTGCTGTGGTTACAGTGGAGCTGATACATGTCCCATGGAATTAGTTTATGACCATGTGGTAACTTATCTCCTTCCTTCTGGAGCTTTATGAGTCACAGCAAGTTCCCCTGATGCCTTCTGCAGCAATCAGGCTTGTCTCTTGGGTATTCTGCCCGCCACCCCTTCATGCTCAGTGCAGAGGCTCTGACCTCTTCAGCTCTGGAGCAGGTTCCTGCTATGGACACTCCAGCAGTGTGCTCTTCCTTCTCCCAGCCAGCACATAAAATGGGCAGGACAGAGTTCAACCCAGAAGCTTCGCTGAACAAGCCAACATAGAAATGAGAACAAGAGCCCCGGGACTTTCCTAAGACAAACAGAGGATTTAGAAGAACAATATTTAGCAGAACTCAAAGCTCCCCCTCCCAGATTAAGACAACAACTTGAAGCAGATACCAAAATATTTAAAACTCACTTTAGATTAATCCTCCCCCCAAAAGGCTTTCCCTCATCACAGCTCCAGACAAGGTACCTAGAAATGGAATTTGAGAGATGTGTTGTAGACAAACAAGTATTACTTTATCTCAAGGTAGATGCTCTTTTCATGCTTGTCTGGTCCTCTGTCCGCCTTTGGCAGGTCTCCTCTACTGCCCATCCCTACTCCCGGTTCCTTCCAGGTCCCCAACTGTGCCACATCCTGTTGAGTTGCTGTTGTCCACAAGCCCTCAGGATTCAACTGAGTCCTGCTACTTCTCTTAGGAAATCAATCTACAGACATTTGCCCTTTGGCAAAAGTGAGTCAAGGCTCTAGGCAATTGTCAGACCTTCCTCTTCTGCAGGCCAAACTCTCCAAGGGCTGACACCACAAAGTTCAGACGCAAACGGAAGTGACCAAGCTCTGGACTCTGGCCCAGGATGGACTGAGAACAGGAACGGAGCTGCAGGGAAGAAGCCACAGAGCCCGGATATACACTGTTTCCAGAAGAGTCATCTTGGCCTTCAGTCCCAGATGGCCCAGATTTGAGTTTGGGTCAAGAAGCTCCGGTGATTACATAGACCAGTCTCCCACACCCTAGCTGACAATGGAGGCTGGTAAACATTCCAGATCAAAGGCTTGAATCTTGTCATCTAAGAGTCACACTAAGAGTATATATATATAATTTGAGTCAAACTAAAATATATATATATAATTTAAAGAGAAAAATATGTTGTATGTGTATGCTCTTTTGCATGTGAGGTGTGGAGAGGTATCAGTTCCATGCTATACATGTAAAAGAGGACAACCTTGAGCCAGTTCTTTCCTACCTTTATGTGGGACCCACAGATTAAACTCAAGTGTCCAGGTTTGTGCTCCAAGTTCCTTTATCCATTGAGCCACATTGCAGTCCAAGAGTGATTTTTCAAATTGTTAAAATTGTTAATGGGAATGGAGTTTCATTTTGGGAAAATGGAATTATTCTAGAGATGGCAGCAACACTTTCACAGACTTAAGAATGCTGGAGATTCTACCATCCATGACCAACCATGGCCTGTGGGCTATATCCAGCCAAGGACAATTTTGAATGTGGACCAACACAATATTACAAACTCATCTATGGTCTTTCTCTCTCTCTTCCCTCTGTGTGTGTGTGTGTGTATGTGTGTGTGTGTGTGTGTGTGTGTACATACATATGGGGTATGTGCATGTGGAGATCCAAGGTTGATGTTGAAAAACATTCTTGATCATTCTCCCACCTTATTTAGTGAGGTGGTGTCTTTGTTAAACCCAGAGCTCACTTGAGAGGGTTAACTTTGCTTGTTTATCTTCTGAGAATTACAATTGCCATCTCTACCTTCTAGAATTACAAGCACCTCACCCTCTTGGCATTTGCATTGGTTCTGGAGATCTGAACTCTACTCCTCACACATGCACTGCAAACACATAACCACAGAGCAAGCTCCCCAGACCAATGATTTTTTTAAAATAACTTCATTGTATTATTCTGTGAATTTTATAGATATTAACATCACTTCCTGTGAATATCAAAAGGTAGGGCACATTTGCACCTACACCATAAGCTAAGAATTAGTTTTACTTTTAAAATAGCTGAAAAGATATTATTCATGACCAATTACAATGATATGAAATTCAGTTCTCAATGGACAGCTTTATTGAAACAATGTCACATCTGCTTTCCTCTGGACTCTTACCTTGTTATGAGGGAGCTGAGTAGCTGCTCCAGAGACTGTGTCTGTAAGGCCACAGTGTTTACTTTCTAGTTCTCTGAAAAAAGCTGTTTCCTGTTTAAAACTCTTCACAAAACCCAGAAGTTAGAGGAGAGGATAAAGAAACAGAGGAAGTAAGATCCCAGCCACAGCCGACACTTCTGAAGTGGAGCATGTAGTATACAGGTGAGGAGAAAGCTCATGTTTCCCTGCAAGGCCCGGGTTTCCACAAGGGGTGGCTGGTTCCAGTCAACCTGTAGAATAGCTTCTCACCCTGTTAGGCTCTTCCTGTTTACTTTTGTTCCTGAACCACTTTAATTAGAATGGCCATTTTTTCTTTTTAATGTATTATAGAGAGAAGAGAGGAGAGAGGAGAGAGGAGAGAGGAGAGAGGAGAGAGGAGAGAGGAGAGAGGGGAGAGGGGAGAGGAGAGAGGAGAGAGGAGAGAGCAGGGAGTGGGTATCCTGTGTATGTGAGCCCTGGTACGCATGTGGACTTTTGGGAGTCAGTTCTCTTCTCCCCCCTGTGGATATAAGGTCTCTCTTGTTTCTGTGATGCTGTGTACCTCAGGCTAGCTGTCCCATAAGCTTCCAGGTGATTCACTTGTCTGGTCCTCTCATCCTGCTGCAGAGATCTTGGGATCACAGGCACATGCTACCGAATTTGGCTTTTTACATGGGTTCTGGGGCTCAACTTGATGTCACCAAGCTTGTACGACAAGCACTGTCACACACTGAGTCACCTCACAGGCCCAACACTAATCATTCTTCTCCTAGTCTCAAAAGGAAGAGAAGATTCAGGTGCAACCCCACATGAGAAAGACTTACCCAATGGGGAATTTGGTTTTTTTTGGTTTTGTTTTGTTTTGTTTTGTTTTCGAGACAGAGTTTCTCTGTGTAGCTTTGCGCCTTTCCTGGAACTCCCTCTGTAGACCAAGCTGGCCTTGAACTCACAGAGATCTGCCTGCCTCTGCCTCCCAAGTGCTGGGATTAAAGGCATGTGCCACCACTGCCCGGCCCGATGGGGAATTTGGACACATGTAAAATCAAGACACATTTTACATGAACAAACATGGCTGAGATGCTGTGCACCTTCCTTACACTCATGACCAGATCCCCAGGCTCCATGCTGAACCATGATTATAGCCCAAGGTTGAAGACATGTTCAAAACTTTATTGATGCCGTGTGGAAGAATAGTCATGTGAGGACTCAGGGTCAGAGCTAAGCTCAGTGAATGGCGCAATGGGCAATTTGGAGGAAGATTTTGTGTACAGCTTTTGACAGGCAGAGCTGAAAGGCTGCTGTGGAGAGCAGCTGCTGCTTTAACAGGAGTGAAGTGGGGTGGGGGGGGCGTGCGGTTGTCAGGGGGTCTCTGGGTGATGGGGTTCCATCAGTCAGAAGACTCATGAGTCAAGGGTCAGGGTGAGAGAAGGTAAGCACTGAACATGGCAGTTAAGACCATGGACTCTGCAGTCAAATGCACTGGGCTGGAGAGATGGCTCAGAGGTTAAGAGCACTGGCTGTTCTTCCAGAGGTCCTGAGTTCAATTCCCAGCACCCACATGGTGACTCACAACCATCTGTAGTTAGATCTGATGCCCTCTTCTGGCCTGCAGACATACATACAGGCAGATCACTGTATACATAATGAATAAATAAATCTTAAAAAAAAAAAACAAAAAAACATGGACTCTGAAGTCAGAACATGACATTCAAATCCTGGCTCTGTCACTTGCTACCCACTGGACCAGTTAAGAGGAAGTTCCTTTCTCACTGTTATACAATGAGAATGGTGATTGCTCCCACACCAAGATGCTGTGAGGGGGAAATTGTAGCTGGTGCCAACAAGTGATTGCTAACGCTGAACGTGCATTATAAGAAATTGACTGTCATGTCTGAAACTCAGCAGCAGACTTTCTTTTTTAATGTTTTATTTTATGTGTATGAGTGTTTTGTCTACATGTATTTCTGTGGATCACATGCATGTCTGGTGCCCATGGAATCCAGAAGATGGTTTGGAATCCCCTAGAACTGGAATTATAGGTGGCTGTAGACTGCCGTGTAGGTGCTGGGAATCAAACCTGGCTCCTCTGCAAGAGCAACAAGTACTCTTAATTCCTAAGCCATCTCTCCAGTGCCCCGCCCTGTTTTTAACCCTCCATTTCAAAACTACCCGAGACCAGGAAGTACAAAGGGAAACAAAACAAACAGTGGACACAACCACTCCAGCAGATGGTGACCATCCAGGGCGTGAACCTTCCATTACGTCCCCTGCCTGTGACGTCATGCACACTTTATTACTATTTCCTCAAACTGGGCTGCTGAGTCTCTCTCCACAATTCAAGAGGGTTTGGCCAAGAGGAGACGCTGGCAGATGCCAGAATGACAATGCGTTACAGATGATGACTGGTAGGGATTCGGGAAGCAGAGGACAGCACATTAACTTGTTTTTCTATTTCTGCCTAATGTTTTTACAAAACCATTAATCCAGAAAGGCATTTGGCTGAAAAGCATCGGCGATGAGTAGCTGAACACACTCGCCCTTTCTGGTGGTTTCAGAAGTTCTAGATTGGATGACTTGGCAGTTCAGCTACTGTGGAAGGCATTTCACAGGCTGCAGGCTCTCACTGCCGTCATCCAGACACCGGGACTTGTCTAAACAAGCATAGGACAGGTCAGCTTAATGTATGGGAAGAGAAAGAGTCCTAAAATTCATTTTAAGCCACTTCTACTGGGTACTTATAAGACGTTGGTTAAACAAGGTATATTGGACACTACCAGGGGATATTTTCATAAAAAATATTCAGTGGCTGTTTTAAGGCAAAGTCACAACCACCCTGTGTAGGAACCACAGTGTGAGGGGGCACAGAGCAAAAGTAGCCCGCCAAACGTGGGTGTCATCAGAGGTGGCTCTCTGGAGGGTGAGGTCACCGGGGCTATAGCGTCATTGGCTAAGGCTTTAAGCCTCAGATGTAAAGCTACTGCAGGGGCAGAGGCAAAGGAGGCCAGAGATAGACAGTCTGCCTAGTGGCCAAGAGTGGGTCAAAAGGAAGGGACCCGCTGCCACTGAAGTTTGGCGTCCAGTGGGGCCTCAAAGGAAGGTTCTGGAAGCCATCAGATAATCACAGACTCTCACGTAGGGAAGTATAAAGTAAGAAATACAGGCCAGTCTGATTTGCATTGAAAAAAAAATGTTAAAGTGTGTGTGTGTGTGTGTGTGTGTGTGTGTGTGTGTGTGTGTGTGTGTGTGTAAATGTGGATGCTCCTGAAAGCCAGGAGAGGTTATCAAACGCCCTGGTGCTGGAGTTAGGGACAGCTGTGAGCCTGCTGACGCGGATCCCCTATATGAGCACTCACTGCTTTCAACTGCTGAGCTCGCCTCTTGATCTGCATCTTCAAGTAGACAGCTTGTACGGCAGTGTGGGGGATGAGTGAGATGAGGAGCGGCACAAGGACTCTGTCCCTCCCCCTGAAACCTGGTGATCTGTCTGGGACAAGTTCCTGTCGGGGTGCCAATTGCTTACTCGGCAGGAAGCTGTACTGGAAGGTGCTAGGTGCTGGGTGCCATGATGTTCCGCCCTCTGGGTTGAGAGAAGGAAGCCAGGTACTTCTGCGCTGTGCAGTGCACCCAACGTGTTATCAACTCCTCACATCCTCGTGTAAGTTGGCAGGGGAGCAGACACTGCTTCTTCCATGAAGCCTGCTACTCACAGTCAAGCCCTGCATCGGGTGTGTGGGAGGCAAGAGGAGAGGGTGTGATTTGAACGCCATCATTGCCAGAAGGAAGGAGGCAGAGGAATGACAGGAGGGTTCTCAGGTATATGTGACATTTCCCACCAGGATCAGCTCCCCAAATCTTTAGAGTGGCATTTTGTTACCCAACTTTCTATGTGAAAGATGTGGCTCAGGCACCACATCAGAGGCTTAAGTTAGAACCTGTGACTGTCTGGGACACTATTCATTCCTACTCAGCCATTATGAGGGAAATCTTAGGACAGAAGCCTGTGTAACGGGATTGATTTATTATTACCTTGTAGACTAAGTTTCTTACAGATTAAAATGCTCCTGCTACCTCATCCCACAGAGGCTCAGATGCCTGAACATTTGGTCTCCATCTGATGCTATTGTCCGGGGAGGCTGTAGGATCTTTTGGCCATGGGTCCTAAGCGTGGGGCTTGAGCTCTACAGCCTAAGTGCCAGCTTCAGCCAGAGCTGTTTTAACACTGCTCACACCATGTAATCAGCAACCGCACAGGCCTGTTGCAGCCACAGGGACCATGTCTTCCCTGCCATGATGGACTGTATCCCCTGAACTGTGAGCCACAATAAATCTTTCCTTTTAAATTGCTTCTTGTAAGATCACACAATAGGAAAAGTGACTACCGCAGTCTTCTTCAGTTTTCCAGGCTGACCTGGAACTCAAGAACCTCCTCCCTTAGCTTGAAAGTGCCAGGAACTGAGTTTGGATAATTACCATGGCCGCTAGAAATGAAGCACTGTCCTCGTGGTAGGTGTGGGAAACTGACCAATGTCTCCCCAAAGTGTCCACACCTGAATCCCTGGGCCCTGTGGCTATACCACCTTAAGTGGCAAAAGGGACTTTCACTGAGGGTCTTCACGTGGGAGGTTGTCCTTGATACGGTAAGGAGGAGGCAGGAAATGCAGTATTAGTGGCTACAGATGAGGAAAAGGTGGCAGAGGCTGAAATTATTTAAGGAAGGGTTTGCACATCAAGGAATGAAGGAAACATGCAAACCACGTGTTTACACATGGATGTGACAACAGTGGAAAAAGAGGCCATGAACTTGATGGAGGTTGGGACATAAAGGGTTGGAGTTAGAGAATGGAAGCAGGAAGTGTTGTAATTATATTTCATTTCTTTTTTTTTTTTTTTTTTATTAAAGAAGCTGAAAAGGGTAAGGAACAAAGCCAGATGTGGTGACACACACTTTCATACCTACAGACCAATACTCAGGAGGCAGAGCCGAGAGGGTCTGAAGTTGGGGGCCAGCCTCAAAGAGGGGGAGGAGGAAGAGGAGGAGGAGAGTGAGGGAGGGAAGAGAAGGAAGAGAAGGAGGGGGAGATGAGGAAGAGAGAAGGAATTATTAAAGATGAAATAGACTCCTCTAGGAGCTTCCTGATGGACTAACTCAGCCACTGTCTAGACTTAAGTCCTGAGACTGGCTTCGGACTTCTGACCTCTTGAATTGTAAGAGAATGAAGAAACTTCCATTTTAAAGTTCAGTGAGAACACCTGAGAAACTCTTTTAACTTTCAAGAAAGACTGTGCCTTATGTTTGAAAACCCATCTTGTCTCAATTCCTGAACGACGTTATCTGGGAAGTGCACCCTTAGTCATTTTCATCAAACAAACAGCAACACACGAACACCAACCTATCCAGACAGCCTAGGTTGCTGTCATGGTGCCTGATGCTGGTAGAGCATGGCTGTATCACATACACCTTCATTAGTCAAGTAGTGTATTCTAAAGTACTGTGAAAGTATAATACAAAAGGTATGAGCAACACTGTCAGCTATCATCGTTACTAAGTATTGTGCATATAATTATTTCTATTTTGTGTGTGTGTGTGTGTGTGTGTGTGTGTGTGTGTGTGTTCCCTCCCCATGCATGTGCATTCAGAGGACTGAGGAGAACATTATATATCTCCCACTTTTATTTCCCATCTTTTTTTTCTTTTGAGACAGAGTTCCTCTGTGTAGTTTTGGTGCCTGTCCTGGAGCTCGCTTTGTAGACCAGGCTGGCCTTGAACACACAGAGATCCGCCTGCCTCTACCTCCTGAGTGCTGGGATTAAAGGTGTGCGCCACTGCCACCCAGCTTTTATTTCCCATCTTAACTTTTTGAGATAGGGTCTCTCACTCAACCTGGAGAGTGCTGCTTCAACTAGATAGTCTGGCCAGCAACCTCCTAGGATCTGACTGCTTTCACCCCACCTTATCATTCAGGTATGGGGGAGCTGAACTCAGGGCCTCACGCTTGCCCAGAAAGTCTCTTTTTCACTGAACCTTCTTCCGAAGCCCTATACTTTCCTACAACTGCCAGTGCAGCCAGTTCACAAAAGCATCTTCAGAAACACAAGTAAGCATATTGTGAAGGCTATACTTCTAGGCAATAGGGAACAATCAGGCTCAATAAATAATCTTATAGGATCAGTATTGGGCATATGTGTTTGTGACTCTACTCCTCCAGAGACATAAGAGAAAGGTCTATTCACCCCAGCTAGGGAACTAATGACAGATCAAAGTAATGATACCACTGAAATCCAGCTTGTGAAACTATATTTGGGTTACTTAGAGAGGTATGGGTAAAGGGTTACTTAAAGGAGCAGGGACTATTTAAGTGCAGTTGTGTCATTGAAAGCCTTGCCCAGCAAGGGTGAAGATTTATTAAAGATGGTACCCTGGGGATCTCTGCAGGACTTGCCAGAAGCTTAATGAGTCAAGGAGTCTCTTCTGCACAGTTGTGCTGATCTGAATCTCTTCAGCAGTGCTTACTGTCTTTATAACCTTGAGTAAGAGGAGGTCTTGTATATCTGCCAAGCTTTAGGGAATTACTGAGACTTGTGAGTTGTTTACTTCCTGAGTCTTAAGAACATCCCTTTAGAACTTCTCAAATCTTAGTGTGCTTTCTCCCAGGATGGAAATGTTCCAAGTCAGAGGGAATTGATATACAATGGTCCATTATTGGTCAAAAGGGAATGGTTATAAGCCAATGAGCACTTTAATCAACTCCTGTTCATTCTACTTTCTGCTAGGGTAGACAGAGCCTATTGCTGCTGCTTAAGTAGAATGAAGGTAGGGAAAAGTGGGTAGGAGAATAAAATATCCATAGCTTCAAACTCAATTTTACTTTATTATGTAAGTTACTGAAGATATTTTGTAAGTTTTTTTTCTCTTGGACTGAATAATTTCGCATAATAAATTTTGGGTATGGGTGAACAGGTTTTGCTTGATATCCATACTATTTTTCATGGCTTGTACTTAGAGAAAGCCAGAAACTTGCAGTGATCTTCTCCAAGCCTCCTGTGACTACATCCCAGCCTGCAATGCTACATCCCTGGGGTCATGTGACCATGTAGTGAAGGACAGTATACGGGTCTCATTTTTAATTTGTAAGACAGCCATGGGGTACCACAGGCTCATCTCATGAGGCTGAGCCCAGCTGTGTGAGCATATGAATGAGCATCCTTCTAGACAGAAGTTGGGATCATGGGCTGGACAGTCCTCGAACCTGCAATGGTTTGACTTGCCAACTTTCATCTTTATGATGGTACAAAAGCCATATGCACTGGGGAGAAGCTGTACTTTTCTGGCAACCGTGTACCAATGCTGTGTGCCCATTCAACCACTCCTTCTTCTCTCTGAGGACACTATTCAAAAGATTGCACTTTATTAAATAAGCTTTCCGGTTACATGATTGTGCAAACTCTAGCAGTGTTCTGAGCCTGCTTAAGGCAGGCATGCCATGCAATGATGTTCAGGAGGTTAAATTTATTAATACATTTTTTTTACTTGCCATATTCCCAACTTAGGGGCTTGTCTTAACCCTCCTGTAAGTCCAGGAGTATCTGTTCATTATTTGAACATCTGCTGATATAGGAAGTGACCATAGAGGCCTGCCAAAGCCACCACCACAACAAAACAAAACCCAATACATATACACACACCTATATTTGTTTTTACTTCTTTTGTTTTAACCATCCTTTTTTTTTTTTTCCTTTTTAATGAGACAGGGTCTCACTATGTAGCTCTGGCTGTCCTGGAACTCGCTCTGTAGAACAGATTAGCCTCAAACTCAAGAGATCCTCCTACCTCTGCCCAACGAGTGCTGGGATTAAAGGTGTGTGCCACCACACTCTGCTTAAACTTCATTCTAAATAGATGGGAAATTAAGTAATCCCAGGAGAAACTTTTCCTTCCGTGAGCGTTGGCTAGGACAGCTAACCTGTCAGTCTTTGCAAGTAGCTTTACCAGGATAAGCAAGGTTGCCTTCAGCAGCTCCTTGCAGGCCTGGCCTCTACACTTCTGAGGTGGAGACTTGCATTTCCCTGTGGGGGATGTGCCTCAGAAAGCCCCTCATTACTCTTTCCCATGTACTAGGACTGTTCCCCTAGGACTGTCCAGCTGTCAACCGCTGGTGCATATGCATATGATTTATGTAAAAGCATGTTCGATGTGGGTCTCAAGAGGCCTTGAGATGCTGTTATCCCCAGATTTATGGCAGACTCCTATGTCAAGTGGCTGGTGTCCTCAGAAGGTGAGACACAGAGGCAAGGGAGAGGTGACGTGAAGTGGGCAGAGGCTAGAGGCATGCCTTGTTGCTACAAGAAGCTTGAAAGAGACAAGGAGCCTGCAGTCTGAACCAGCCCTGCCAGTGCCTGGCCTTCGGGCCTCTGTTCTCCAGAATGATGGGAGAATATGTTTGTTTTGTTTTAAGATGCCCAGCTTGTGCTGACATGCTATGGTAGCTGGAGGGAAGGAAGACACCTGCTTCTCTAAGAGGGCCTCCTGGGCACAGCACACAGGTGAAGGAGAGTGTAAACTGCCCTAGTTTTCCCCCAAGACCTTACCCCAGACTTTTCCCTTTTTTTCTATAGCCACGATCCAGGATTCAACCACTCCCTCCTCCTCAGACCTCTGGGACCATTTACACACAACACACACACACACACACACACACACACACACACACACACACACACACACACTCACACACACACACACACACCTAGGTCCCCCATGAGAAAACATGATATTTGTCTTTCTCTATTAGTCTCTTGGCCCATCTTGGCCCACCTTTCCTGCTTTTATCTCCCTTACAGCTCCCTAAAAGTATCTTCTGGTTCAAGGGGAAAATGAGCAGGGATGTGTCAGTGGGCAGAGGGATGGGAGGGTAGAGTGGAAGAGGGAGTATGTGGATATGTGGATGGGAGGAGAGCACTAAGGTTATCTGAAAGGCCACAGGCTGGTCTTGAACTCACAGATACCCACCAACCTTTGCCTCCTAAGTGCTGGGATTAAAGAATGTGTTCCAGGGCTGGAGAGGTGGCTCAGTGGTAAAGGACATTTGTTGCTCTTGCAGAGGACCCAGATTTGATTCCCAGCACCTACATGGCAGCTCACAACTGTCAGTAACTCCAGTCCCAGGGGATTTGACACCCTATTCTGACCTCCAGCCATGCACTTGGTGCACATACATACATGCAGGCAAAATATGACTCCACTTAAAATTAAAATAAACAAATCTGGTGTGGGGGGGAGACTTGTACCACCAAGCCTGGCTATCTGTCTGACTATTTTTTTTTCTTATGGAAGAGTTTAATAGGAGCCACCCTACAGAGGATGATGCTCCTCCCAGAAGGCACAGGTGGCCATATCCAAAGCTCAGTACCAGTTATAAGATACCTCCACTTGAGTCGTTGGTCCGGGGGTGTCTCAGAGACCCCCAGGTCAACAGAAGCTGTTGCATTGCTCTTGGCTGCCCACCAGAACTTGACAGTAAGACCCTCCGGTGACACACTTTTGTTACAGGACATGGAGCAATGAAGTTGGTAGCTAAGTGGACATAGTACCAGATGACCCTTTTCTAAACTAGTATTTCTACACCCATGCATTACTGCACTCTCAGACCTCATCAGAGAAGTTGGTGTAGTGGGCAGCAGTTAGTGAGGAACTTACAGTTGGCTAAAGGGCAGAGACTAAGTCTGTGGACTGCACAGCCTCAGATTGCACATCTCTATCACCCCACTTCCCTGAAAGCTGAGGGTACAACTAGGGAGAGGGGGTGGACAGATGATAGAGTCAGAGGTCAGAGGACCAGATCAAAACATTGTCTTCGGGACATGACAGGAATGTCAAGTCATTCTCCACCCGGTCGGTGAGTTGTATGGAATGGAAATGGTTCCTCAGTTCCTGTGGGCAGGATCGGGCACTTGGTTTCGCTCATCTTGGCTGGGTGAAGCCATTGCCTCTTTTCTTCTGTGTGTGTTTATGCACATTCACCTGTGTGGGCACACTTATGATGCAAGTATGCACACGTGTGCATGGAGGCCAGAGACTTATGTCAACTGTCTTGACTTTCATGTCATATGGAGGAAAGATCTAAACCTAGAGCTCACTGTGGTGATATTTTATTTGTGCACCCCAATAGAGCTTGCCTGGGGATCAGAGGACAAAGCCAGCCCCTATAATAAACATAGAGGTCAGGCATGGGTAGCACACACCTTTAATCCTAGGATTGAGGAGGCAGAGATCCGTCGGGATCTCTGTGAGTTCAAGGCCGCACTGGGGACAGATCCAGGCATGGTAGCACACACCTTTAATCTCAGCACTAGTTAACTATAGAGATCTGGAGGTCTGGACAGACAGACAGGAAATGATAGAGCTAGGCAGAGAAAGGAAGTAAGATGGCAGAGCACAGAAAGGTATACAGGCATGAGAATACAGGAAGTAGCTCTCTCTGGAGTTGGTAAGGTGAGGTTGGCTGCGGATTGTCCTATTCCTCTGATCTTTTAGTTTTCACCCCAATATCTGGCTCCAGGTTTTTTTTTTTATTATTATTAATAAGACCGTTTGGCAGTTCGTCTTACATCTGGCACCCAATGTTTGAGGCACAAATTCACAAAAAGCCACTTGCAGTCCCCAGCTCAGGCCCGAGCTGCATGTAGCTGTTTGTGGTCGCCAACGATGGTAGGATTTGCTAAAGGGGGCAGAGGCAGGAGGATCCCAAGTTCAAGGCCAGCCTGGGAGGCTTGCAGAGAAGCTGTGGCTGGGGCCAGGCCACAGATGGTGGCGGTGGGACCCTGGAGGCGGCAGCTGCTGCTCCACGTTGCTGGCTGCTTCTCATCCTCACCATGTTGGTGGCGACACTGCTACCGGGGATGAAGGGATGAAGGGTTTACCACTGCTTGTTCAGAGAACAATTGCCAGGACCATTGTGTTACAAAAAAGCACTGGCAAAGATTGGTTTGGAGAAGTTTAGCGAGACAAGTGGTGGGGAGAAGAAGTTGCTGTGAAGATATTCTCTTCTGGGGAAGAACGTTCGTGGTTCAGAGAGGCAGAGATTTATCAGACTGTGATGTTACGCCATGAAAACATCCTAGGATTTATAGTAGCAGGCAACAAAGACAATGGCACATGGACTCGGCTGTGGCTGGTGTCGGATGACCAGGAGCGTGGATCCCTGTTACAGTGGAAAGGATGGTCAAACTCCTCCGTCCACGGCAAGTGGCCTTGCCCATCTTCACATAGAAACCTTCCGACTACAGCTCACCAGTATGGTAGGCCAACTAGCCAGCTTGCTGTGTGGGTCTCTTCTCTGCTTCCAGAGAGCTGGGATCACAGCCTGGCCACTGAGCTCTCCCTGCGTGTGTATGGGCTCTGGAGATCCCGTCTCTGGTCTTCACACACGTGTGACAAACACTTTACCCATTGAGCTCTCTCCCCAGCCCTCGGCTTTTTCTCTCTTGTGGAGGCTTTGGGAAAGAAAATACCACTCTTTTGAACTGCTAGACTTTTTCCTCATCTGAGAACCTGGGTTCTGTGGTCTTGCAAAATCCTGTCTACTTCCCCTCTCCAGGACCCCGCCTTCCTTGCCAACAAATCCTGGGGTCCTGGGCTGGGTGACCAAATGTCCTAGTTTCCCAGGACTAAAGGCATTTCCTGGAACGTGGGGCTTCTGCTGCGAACAGTGGAAAGTCCCAGGTAAACAAAGACAGGCCGCTCCTCCCAGCTCTTGGAAAAACAGGTTTCTTTGAGTTCAAAGTCTTGTCGACATCTTCAGTATCAAAATAGTACAAAACCAGTAATTTTTTTAAAGGAAAGATTAAATTGTGTTCTTAGCACTTGCGAATGTGTGCGTGTATGAGTGTGTGTGAATGTGTGCATGTATGAGTGTGTGTGAATGTGTGCATGTATGTGCCCATATGTTGTGTATTTGGTGTATGTACTTATTAATGTGGGTATGTGCACATGGGTGTGGAGGCCAAGGAATCAGTGTCGGGTGGCTCCAAGCTCTCTCCACCTTGATTTTCTGAGAAGGGTCTCTCACTGAAGCTCGTTGGCTCTTAGGCTGACTGACCATGCGCTTCAGGGATCAGCCTGTATCCACCCCTCTTCTCCAGCACTGGGGTTATAAGCACTTGCCCCACGCCTTGCTTGTACATGGGTGCTATGGTCTACACTCAGGCCCTCATGCTTGAACAGCGATTTACTGATTCATCATCTTTCCAGCTTTCTCCCCCACAAGTTTTTTTTTTTAGTCAGAGTCTCTCATTGACCTGAAACTTGCCAAGTAGGTGTGGGTGGCTGGCCAGGAGCCCCAGGGACTCACCTGCTGCAATTATAAGTATGTGCCATTGTGCCAAGCTCTCTCTCTCTCTATTTAATTGAGTTCTGGAATAGCACTCATGTCCTGCTTGCCAGAAAAACAATTTACTATCTCTCCAGCGCAAATTGTGTCCTTAGCACTTAAAATAATAAACATTGTTAAAATAATTTCCATGTACGCATTTCCAAGTTCTTACTCTCCAGTCTTGCTGTGGTTTTGGCGCTTGTTTCAAGGCCACTGTCTGAGCCTGGAATCCACGCAAAGTGTGTGAGAATGTGGCTCATTAGGGGAGTGCTCCCAAGAAAAAGTGGAAGGAGTGGGTGGTACCTCTATCTGTCAGTACCTCCACCCTGTAATTCCACAGAAGACAAAAAAAGAAAGAGATTATTGACAGCTGGTTGCAGCTTCAGGAGTGGGCATGTGGAGGCGGAGGACGCCTCACCCCAGAAGGGGCTGAAATCCAGAGAGATTGAGCAAGGATACAGTGTCAAGTTACCGCAGAGGGAAATGATCCCCAGTGGACAGGAACTACAACTCGGAGGTGCTCCACTGAAGAAGCCAGTGTTGGTGCCTCAGCTTCCAGGCATCACTGTCAAGCTGCTTGATGGAATGTAAAGGCCTTAGCACACTACTTTGTGCTTTGGCAAAGCAGGGCCTTACAATGTGAGGATGGTGCTTGTCTTGGCTTGAAAGAAAACAAAGATGGCAGGCATGAAAATGACCCAAGGGTCTGGTATGTTCTTCTTAACAGTAGTTGAAAGGGTCTCTGCTGACTTCTCTGGTTTGTTTAGACAGGCTGCATGCTCTCAACCCTGTCTCATTTATGTCCACCACACTGAGGGCAATGGTCCCTTGGATCACAGATCAGTCTGTGACTGATCCTTGACTTAGGATACAATGAGGCCCAGCATTTCTATCCTGGCCTCAGCTACATCTTCTGCTTCCATTTCTTCATCTGCCTGGGACATACCTTCACTCCGTGACCTGGCCCCAGGACCCCATAGCTGCCTCATGGGGGATGGGAATCACCTCCTTTCCCATGCTTTTCAATCTTGTTTGTTACTCACCCAGAATATTCAGACATGGAGGATTCAGTTTAGATGAAATGCCACCCTCTGTCCCTCTTTGCATGACCTCCCTTCCCCTCTGTCACCACACACACAAGGAAGAATGGTTATCTGGACAGCTCTCCAATAAAACTAAGGTGCAAAGCTCCAGGACTCCCAGCTGAGATATTTGTTTCCACCAATCTTTCTGATCCTGGCCTTGTCTTCTCCTCCCAGCCTGCCTCTGATCCCAACTTGTTTCTGCTACAACCAAATGCCAGTAATGTGTCCACCCCAGGTCTCAGCTTCCACATCACAGCTTGAAACAGGAATAAAAACACAGGATACTGGCTTATAGCCAGCACAGGGTTGGGGCAGCTGAGATGTACCTGGAAACCACAAGTTTGCCATCAGTCAATATGGGCTCACTCCAGACATGGGCCATGAAGGAACAGTGGGGGACCCAGAGTGCAATGAGATCACTTAAAGGTTAGGAGCTGAGAGCCATGGACTCTGAATTACGACGAACATGAACTCATGAACCTAAGTCCAGAGGCAGCTTCCACCAAAAGAGTTATATTTTTCTTCTTATGTCCTTTTCCAGAGGAGCTGGTAGCAACCTGGCTTGGACAGATATTTCCCCACTTCCTTACCTGAAGACAGAGCCTGCAGATCTCCAATGAAACTTTATTCTGCCATGGAAGGTGGACCTATAATGACTTAGCTTTAGTACCTACTTGGCTCTTGGGGTCCTGTCTCCTTGATGATCAGGTAGCTCTGTGAGCTTTTCTACAGGAAGCCCTCAAACCACCCCTCCTAAGAGTTGAGAAGGCCTGAGATATCCATAGTTTCCAGGAACCCTTGTGTGATGTCATCACTTACATCACCAATGACATGGCTCAGGTCTGTGAACCCAGCAGCAAGAGAAACATGGTGACCACTTAAGAATGTAGAGATTTCCTGAGAAAAATGAGCAGAAATTTCTTCTTCCCTTGAGGAGCCTGGGGAGAAGAAATTGCTCCCATGCTAACAGATCATGATGGTGAAATGTGTTCTTTGCTCATTAGCATCAAACCACTTAATTTTTTTTTCACATATGTATTTGACTTTTAGTAAAAATGTGGGAGGAATCATGGGCTAGGAGGTTGTATCTAAAGAACCAGAGGCAGGATGTGTGGCAGGCATTCTAATTTAGTGTCCCGCAGGGAGCTTGCACCTGTGGCATACTTTATTCAGAGTCTTGGGATTTGAGATGGGAATGCTTTAAGTGTTCCCTGAAAGAATTGAGCTCAGAAGCTGTGAGCCAGCAAAGAGACCATTGTTGTAAGCGTTGCAGTGGATGCAAAGGGATCCGGGTAGTCAGGAGCCAAGGAATACCACAAAGTCACAGTAAGCATAGCAGCTTACAGCTTTGCTCCAGGGGAAGGTTTCCCCATTGAAAGTGCAACAACTCTGTTCCAGCAGGGGAGAGTTTCTCTGGAGCATAACAACTCTGCTCCATAAGGGAGCAGCCAAAGGGTCACAGTTCTGCTCAACTAGGGCTCTGGCTCCAGCAAAAATTGTTACAGGTAGGCTCTGCTCTGGTGAAAATGTCTCACTCATGAGATTTATTGGGAAGGAAGAATCCACGAGGCTGGCTCTCAGGTGAGAAACAGTAGCAGACTGAACAGGGTACAGAGCCTATACAGGGTTTCTTGGGGGTGGGGCAGAGCTTTCCCTGGGTGGCTTGGGGTTGGATTTTTTTGTGGTTCTGGGGCAAGCTAGGGATTGGTGAGATTTCAAACCCTGGTCCTGTGGTCAAGTCACGGGCAGGATGTTTTTTCCTTGGCCCTTTTCACCCTACAGTTGAGATAGAAGCCAGTGGTTAAGTCATGCTGATCACCTCAGCCTTTCTTGAATGCAGCCTACTTTTATGTGGGTGCTTAATGGGTATCCTGTTCCTAGACTATTAGCACATTCCAGAAATCCATGTTCTACTTGCTCATCTCTCTTTCCCTAGGGATGGGGGACTCTTTACACTCAGGAAGCCTAGGTTTTCTTTATGTTGACAACCAGCACCATGTATAACAGGTGGTAGGTGTCACATAAGTGTTTACAGAAATAACATGCTTGAGAAGGTGAGCAAACAAAGTAACCTTCCAAGTAGCAACTGAGGACATGCCTTAATTTCCCCAGGAAGTTGAGGGGAGACTGGGAGATGATGGAGATCTCTGGGTAGCAGCATAACACATGCTACAGCTTTCCCCACCCCCTCTCTGAATTCTGAGCAGCCAATGTCCCCTCACTTTTCAACCTGACCCTCTCTCCCTCTACTCAGGCTTACTGATAAAGAATTGGAACACAACATTATGTGTATGTGCTCAGGTGTGTGCTCAGGTGTGTGTATGGGAATGTGAAGACAGAGATCAACCTTGGATGATGCTCCTTAGGAGTCATCCATCTTTTTTTTTGTTTGTTTGTTTGTTTTTTTGAGACAGACTCTGAACCTAGAACTCATCTTTTTCAGCAGACTGCCTGGCTAGTGAGCCCCAGGGATCTGGCTATGTCCCCCACCCTAGTGCAGGGATTACAAGTGCACGTGACTTATTCAGTTTAATTCTTCATAAATTTCCGTATTCTCCATATGACTTACATTATGGGCACAGTTCGGAAAATGATTGTGTAAAGAGTTTGCTTTGGTTCATAGTTTATCGACAACAGAAGGAACACAGGTTGGGTGTCGGGCCAGGTCCTGGCAAGAATTTGACTTGTATCTAATGTTTCTTCCTGCTGTGTCCCTGCCCTGCAGCCTTTCCAGCTTCACATCCCTGAGCTTGTGCAGGGATAGGGCAGGCTTGTTATAGACACTTTTCTGCTAGACCTGTTCTGAGGCTAAATTCCTAAGTATTCCAGGAGTTCTCAGTCAATGAGTGACAAATCACTTGCTTTCTTCCTCCTCTGGTGGGCAACCTGTTTTTCAGAAATAATTATTATTATTTTATAAGCAACATCTACTGTTTAGAAAATAGGTCTGTGGTGGTTAGCATTAATTTTCAACTTGACAGACTAGAATCACAGGCAGATGGCCCTTTGGTATTCTGTGTCTGTGTGTGGGGGTGGGGTGGGGGGAATCATAATTAGGATTACTGATGTGGGAAGGCCCATCTTAATTGGGTGCAGGACCATTTTCCGAACAGGGGATGCTGGGGTGTATAAAATGTAGAAAGTGAGCTGAACAGTAACTAGCCTTCCTCCCTGTTTCCTGATTGTGGATGACATGTGACTGGCTGCTTCAGGGTCACTTGACCTCTCTTGACCATGATAAACACTATCTGGAGCTTTGAACTAAAACGAACCCCTTCTCCCTCAGTTTGCTCTTGCCAGGACATTTTGTCAATCAATAGAAAAGGAAATAAGAAGAAGTTCTATTAAAACTTTGGAAGAATCCTGGCATTGGTGGTACACATCTCTAATATCAGCACTTGGGAAGCAGAGTGAGGTGGATTTCTGAGTTTGAGGCCAGCCTGGTCTACAGAACGAGTTCCAAGGCAGACAGGGCTATACAGAGAAACCCTGTCTTGAAAAAAACATACAACCAACCTAAACCAAAACAAACAACCAAAAACCAAAACTAAAACAAACAAAAAACTTCCCAAGAAACCTCCATGTGAAGAGGCCATACTATTTCCTTATGAATGGGGGTTTCTTCTTCTTCTTCTTTTCTTCTTCTTCTTTTCTTCTTCTTCTTTTCTTCTTCTTCTTCTTCTTCTTCTTCTTCTTCTTCTTCTTCTTCTTCTTCTTCTTCTTCTTCTTCTTCTTCTTCTTCTTCTTCTTCTTCTTCTTCTCCTTCTCCTTCTCCTTCTCCTTCTCCTTCTCCTTCTCCTTCTCCTTCTCCTTCTCCTTCTCCTCTTCTCCTTCTCCTTCTCCTTCTCCTTCTCCTTCTCCTCCTCCTCCTCCTCCTTCTCCTTTTCTCCTTTTCTCCTCCTCCTCCTCCTCCTCCTCCTCCTCCTCCTCCTCCTCCTCTTTCTCCTCCTCCTCCTCCTCCTTCCTTCTCCTTCTCCTTCTCCTTCTTCCTCTTCCTCTTCCTCTTCTTCTATTCTGAATAACATTTGTAACTTTTAGCATTTCTCTAGAACTAAAGATACTAATCAGGAATGTCATATGCATATCTGTTTTGAGTGAGAATACATGTATTTAAGATAGCATCTCACTGTGTTGCCCAGGCTGTTCTGGAACTCCTGAGCTCATTCAGACAATCCTACTGCCTCAGCCTGAAGCTGGAATTGTAGGCATGTGTCACACACAGCAGCCTATACATGAATTCCTGGGGAAAAACACTGATATGCTATGTTCAGCTATTTTTATTGATACTAAAATTTCTGTCTGGAGTTGTAAGACTATTTTCTTGCATCCATTAGTTTCTTGATACCAGTCCTTCTTAGATGTATGATTCAGAGCTACTTTTTTCATGCATTCTCTTTAAAGTCTTTGGAAAAATAAATGTCTTTAGTGTTTGTGAAGTTTGATTTGCTAGAAAGCCTTGCCTTACACTGAATTTCAAGAACAGTAGTTCTCAACCTTCCTAATACTGTGACTTTTTAATGCAGTTCCTTACATTGTAGTGACCCCAAACCATAAAACCATTTTCATTGCTACTTCACAACTATAATTTTGCTACTGTTATGAATCATGACAAAAATATTTTTTGGAGATAGAGGATTGTCAAGGAGGTTGTGACCCACAGGTTGAGAACATTGCTCAAGAATCATCTGTTGGTCCTGCAGGCAGGCTGCTCCACCACCACGGCCACCCACTGGACTCTGTAACCTCCAAGACCCACTCCACCTCCCAAACCCACCAAACCCATCATACTCCCCCTGGCCAACTATCTCCTGCAACATAGCAGCCCCAAGAGGTACCACCTGCACCAATTGCAAGAAGAGCCTCCCCATGAATAGCCCTCTCTAGTAATATCAGCAGACCCTATAGGCACAAGTGCCACCCACACCAGTTGGAAGAACAGGCAAGGCAAAAACTACACCAGTTAGAAGGACAGACTCCATAGGCATAAGTAAAGCCCACACCAGCCAGAAGAACTGAACAATATGCTAGATCTAGGTACCCAAACTTCCACAAACATCAGCTGAGACAACCCTAATTGACCTGACAACTAGCCAATCACCAGAACCCTCGGCCATTCAGGCCAAAAGGCAATAAAGGAAACAGATAATAGAGGAACAAAAGGCCTATCCAACAAAGACATCAGAAGAATCAATACCTGTACCTATATTTATCCCAAACCCAGATGGGTAAACGGCAATGTAAGAATACATTCAACAACATAAAGAGCAATATGGCACCAGCAGAATGTAGTTCTATAACAGCAAGACCTGAATATCCCAATGCAGATGAAGCAGGGAAAATGACCTTAAAAAATAACTTTATGGGCCGGGTGGTGGTGGCACATACCTTTAATCCCAGCACTCTGGAGGCAGAGCCAGGCGAATGTCTGTGAGTTCGAGGCCAGCCTGGGCTACAGAGTGAGATCCAGGACAGCCACCAAAACTACACAGAGAAACCCTGTCTCGAAAAACAAAAAACAAAAAACAAAAACAAACAAACAAACAAAAAAACACTTTTTGAAGATGATAGAGGTCCTTAAAGAGGAAATGAAAAATTCCCTTAAAAATGGAGGAAAAGTCAAACAAAAAATTGGAGGAAATCAATAAATCCCTTAAAGAAAGCCAAGAAAAAAACAACTGAACAGGTGAAGGAAACAGTTCAAGACTTGAAATTGAAATAGAAAGCATAAAGAAAACATAAACCAAGGTAATTCTGGAAATGGAAAATCTGGGTAAGTGAACAGGAACTACAGATGCAAGCATAATCAACAGAATACAAGAGTGAATTGCAGGTGTTGAAGATAAGATAGAGGAAATAGATTGATCAGTCAAAGAAAATGTTAAATCTAAAAGATTCCTAACAGAAAACATCCAAGAAATCTGGGACACCATGAAAAGACCAAACCTAAGAATAATAGGGATAGAAGAAGGAGAAGAATTCTAGCTCAAAGGCACAGAAATATATTAAACAAAATCATAGAAGAAAATTTACCCAACCTAAAGAAGGACATGCCTATGAAAATACAAGAAGCTTACAGAACAACAAGTAGACTGAACCGAAAAAAAAAAGTTTCCTTGCCACATAATAATCAAAACACTAAACATACAAAATAAAGAAAAACTATTAAGAGCTGCAAAGGGAAAAGGCCAAGTAATATATATATATATATATATAAAGGCATACTATCAGAATTACACCCAACTACTCAATGGAGATTCTGAAAGCCAGAAGATCCTGGATAGACCTTCTGCAGACACTAAGAGACCACAGATGCCAGCCCAGACTACTATACACAGCAGAGCTTTCAATTACCATAGACAAAGGAAACAAGACATTCCATGATAAAACCAGATTTATATAATATCTATCCACAAATTCAACCCTACATTAAAGTACTAGAAGAAAAATTCCAACCTAAGGAAATTAGCTGCCCCCACAAAAACATAAGTAATAGATAATCTCACACCAGCAAATCCCAAAGAAGGGAAACACACACACACACACACACACACACACACACACACACACACACACTACCACCACCACCACCAAAACCAAAAAATAACAGGAATTAACAATCACTGGTCATTAATATCTCTTAATATCAATGGACTCAATTCACCTATAAAAAGACACAGGCTAGCAGAATGGGTATGAAATCAGGATCCATGCTTCTGCTGCATACAAGAAACACACCTCAACTTCAAAGACAGACATTACCTCAGAGTAAAGGGTTGGGAAAAGATTTTCCAATCAAATGGAACTAAGAAACATGCTGGTATAGCTATTCTAATATCTAACAAATATATTCCAAACTAAAATTAATCAAAAGAGATGGAGAAGGACATTTCATATTAATCACAGGAAAAATCAATCAGGATGAAGTCTCAATTCTGAACATTTATGTCCCAAATACAAGGGCACCCACATTTGTAAAAGAAACATTACTAAAGCTTACATCACACATCAAACCCTGCACACTAATAGTGGGAGATTTCAACTCCCATCTCATCAATGGATGGGTGGCCAGACAGAAACTTAACAGAGAAATAAGGGAACTAACAGATGTTATGACCAAAATGGACTTAACAGATATCTATAGAACATTTCACCCAATCACAAAAGAATATACCTTCTTCTCAGCACCTCATGGAACCTTCTCTAAAACTGACCACATACTCAGTCACAAAGCAGATCTCAACAGATACAAAAAATTGGAATAACCCCTGGTATCTTATTGGATCACGACAACTTATAGTTAGAATTCAACAATAACACAAAATGCATGGAAACATTGCTCAAATGAATCACCACTGGGTAAAGAAAGAAATATAGAAAGAAATTATCCTAGAATTCAATGAAAATAAATGCACAACATACCCAAACTTATGGGACACTATGAAAGCAGTGCTAAGAGGAAACTTCAAAAGCATTAAGTACCCACATAAAGAATTTGGAGAAATCTCACACTAGTGACTTACAGCACACCTGAAAGTTATAGAACAAAAAGAAGCAAATTCACTCATGAGGAGTAGACAACAGGAAATAATCAAATTGAGGGCTGAAATCAATAAAATAGAAACAAAGAGAACAATACAAAGAATCAATGAAACAAAGAGTTGGTTCTTTGAGAAAATCAACAAGATAGACAAACCATTATCCAAACTAACCAAAAGGCAGAGAGAGGGAGTATCCAAATTAACAAAATTAGAAATGACAAGGGAGGATGTAACAACAGACACTGGGGAGATCCAGAGAATCATCAGGTCATACTTCAAAAACCTGGACTCCACAAAATTGGAAAATCAAAAAGAAATGCACAATTTTTTGGATTGGTATCACATACCAAAATTAAATCAAGACCAGAGAAACTATTTAAATAGACCTATATCCCCTAAAGAAAGAGTAGTCATTAAAAGTCTTCCACCCAAAAACAGCCCAGGGCCAGATGGTTTCAATGCAGAATTCTATCAGAATTTCAAAGAAGAGCTAATATTAATACTCCTCAAATTGTTCCACACAATAGAAACAGAAAGTACATTGCCAAACTCTTTTTTATAAGACTACAGTTACCCTGATACCCAAAGCACACAAAGACACAAGAAAGAAAGAGAATTACAGACCAATCTCTCTCATGAACGATGATGCAGAAATACTCAATAAAATACGAAAACCAAATCCAAGAACACATTAAAAAATTATTCACCATGGTCAAGTAGGCTTTATCCCAGAGATGCAGGGATGATTCAATATATGGAAATCTCTCAATGTAATTTATCATATAAAAAAACTTAAAGAAAAAAAACCCACACGATCATCTCATTAGATGCTGAAAAAAGCCTTTGAGAAAATCCGACACCCCTTTATGATAAAGGTCTTGGAGAGATCAGGGATACAAGGAACACACCTAAACATAATAAAAGCAACATACAGCAAGCTGACAGCCAACATCAAACTAAATGGAGAGAAACTCAAAGCGATTCCATTAAAATCAGAAATAAGACAAGGCTGTCCACTGTCTCCATATCTTTTCAATACAGTACTTGAAGTTCTAGCTAGAGCAATAAGACAACAAAAGGAGATCAAGGGGATACAAATTGGAAAGGAAGAAGTCAAACTTTCACTCTTTACATATGATATGATAATATACATAAGTGACCCCAAAAATTCTACCAGGGAACTTCTACAGCTGAAAAACACCTTCGGTAATGTGGAGGGATACAAGCTTAACTAAAAAAAAAAAAAAAAATCAGTAGCTTTCCTATATTCAAATGATAAATGGGCTGAGAAAGAAATCAGAGAAACAACACCCTTTATAGTAGCCACAAATAATATAAAATATCTTGTAATAACTCTAACCAAACAAGTGAAGGACCTGTATGATAAGAACTTTAAGTCTTTGAAGAAAGAAATTGAAGAAGATATCAGAAAATGGAACGATCAATCGCCCACGCTCTTGGATAGGTAGGATTAACATAGTAAAAATGACAGTCTTACCAAAAACAATCTACAGATTCAATGCAATCCCCATCAAAATCCTAATGCAATTTTTCACAGACCTCAAAAGAACAATACTCAACTTCATATAGAAAAACAAATAACCCAGGATAGCTAAAACAATCCTGTACAATAAAGTAATTTCTGAAGGCATCACCATCCCTGACTTTAAGTTCTACTCTAGAGCTATAGTAATAAAAACAGCTTGGTGTAGCATAAAAACAGACATATGGATCAATGGAATCTAATTGAAGACCCTGACATTAATCCACACACTTATGAACACCTGATTTTTGAATACCTGATTTTTCTGTACAATAGAAAAACGAAAGCATCGTCAACAAATGGTGCTGGCATAACTGGATGTTGACATGTAGAAGAATGCAAATATATTCATATTTATTGCCATGCACAAAACTCAATTCCAAGTGGATCAAAGACCTCAACATAAATCCAGTTACTCTGAACCTGATAGAAGAGAAAGTGGGAAGTATCCTTGAATGTATTGGCACAGGAGACAACTTGCTGAATATAACAACAGTAGCACAGACACAGAGATAGATAATTAATAAATGGGACCTCATGAAACTAAAAAGCTTCTGTAAGGCAAAAGACACTCTCAATCAGACAAAACACACACCTACAGAATGGGAAAAGATCTTCACCAACCCCACGTTCAACAGAGGGGTGATCTCTAAAATATATAAAGAACTCAAAAAACTAGACATCAAAATACCAAATAATCCAATTAATAAATAGGGTACAGATCTAAACAGAATTCTCAAGAGAATAATCTCAAACGGTTGAAAGACATCTAAGGAATTGCTCAACATCCTTAGTCATCAGGAAAATGAAAATCAAAACAACTCTGAGATACCATCTTACACCTGTCAGAATGGCTAAGATAAAAAAACACCAATGACAGCTTATGTTGGAGAGGATGTGGAGTAAGGGGAACACTCCTCCACTGCTGGTGGCAGTGCAAACTTGTACCACTTTGGAAATCAATATGGTGGTTTCTCAGAAAACTGGGAATCAATCTACCTCAAGACCCAGTAATACCACTCTTGGGCATATACCCAAAGCATCCTCAATCATACTACATAGACACTTGCTCAGCTATGTTCATCGCAGCATTATTCATAATAGCCAGAACCTGGAAACAACCTAGATGCCCCTCAACCAAAGAATGGATAAAGAAAATGTGGTACATTTACATAATGGAGTATTACTCAGTGGTAAAAAACAATGACATCCTGAAATTTGCAGGTAAATGGATGGAACTAGAAAAAAAACATCCTGAGTAAGGTAACTCAGACCCAGAAAGACAAATATGGTATGTACTCACTCGTAAGTGGATATTAGATGTAAAGCAAAGGACAATCAGGCTACAATCCACAGCCCCAGAGAAGCTAGGTAACAAGGACCCTAAGAGCGATGCATGGATCACCCTGGGAAGGGGAAATAGATGAGATATCCTGGATAAACTGGGGGTGGGGTAGTAGAGGGAAGGGAATGGGGGATGGGAATATGAGGTATTGGGATGGCCAAGTTGGGGGAGAGATGGAGAAAGAAAGCAATGAAATAGATATCTTGATAGAGGGGGCCATTATGGGGCCAGGGAGAAACCTGGTGCCAGGAAAAGTCCCAGGAATCCACACGGATGACCCCAGCTAAGACTCTTAGCAACAGTGGAGAGGGTACCTGAACTGGCCTTCCCTTGTAATAAAATTGGTGACGACTCTAATTGTCATCATAGAGCCTTTATCCAGTAACTGATGGAAGCAGATGCAGAGATCCACAGCCAAGCACTGGGCTGAGCTCTGGGAGTCCAGTTCAAGAGAAGGAAGAGGGATTCTATGAGCAAGGAGGGTCAAGATCATGATGGGAAAACCCACAGTGACAGCTGACCGAAGCTCATAGGAGCTCAAGGACTCTAGACCAACAGGCAGGGAACCTGACTCTCTGCATGTGGGTGACAGTTGTGCTGCTTGGTCTGTTTGTGGGGCCCCTAGCAGTGGAACCAGGACCTGCCATGGTACATGAGCTGGCTTTTTGGAACCTATTCACTATCATAGGATGCCTTGCTCAGCCTTGATGCAGGGGGGAGGAGCTTGGTCCTGCCTCAACTTGATATGTCATGCTTTGTTGACTCCCATGGGAGGCCTGCCCCTTTCTGCAGAGTGGATGGGGAGAGGGGTTGAAAGGAGGTGGAGGGAGGGAATGGGAGGAGAGGAGGGAGTGGAAACTGTGGTTGGTATGTAAAATAAATAAAAAAATTAATAAAAAAAGAATCATTTATTTCCTTTCATGTCCTAAGTAGCTAGAACTTGCAAAGTGTGGCTCTTTAGCATGTCTGTACTGCATACCCTTGATTGGCTGGAGGTGGCTTATCCCAGACTCCCAGAGGCAGGTGCCTCAAGTTGATCAATCACCAAGCTGGTCCCGAGGCACTCACTGTTCAGAGCAAAGTCATTTTTTTATTGTAATGAAAATTGAAAAGGCAGTTACATTAGTTACACATATACCCAGTGACTTAATACCTGTTAGTCATACAGAACATTCAAGAAATACAAATGATTTACCCACGGCACAGTTCACATCCATAAGAAGAAAGGCTAAAAGAGAGATGAGTAAGTGCTTGCTGTCCATGGAAGCCTGCTTGTGAACTTTTTCTTGAAGGAAATAGATGGTTAGACAAAGCACACTGCGCACCCTGCATGGCCTGTGAACAGCTCCACTTTGCTATGGCCAATACCCACAAGGCTTTGCAGGCTGCCTGAAGAAACCCAGCTCAGGGCACAAGACATGGCACGTCACACGAGGAAATATGGCCATGTCCTGTGAGCTACCTCTTCAAAGCTGTCCCACACTCATGGAGGAAGAGGGCAGCTAGGGAGCTGCTGACTCCCCAGTCCATGGAATACGGCCATGTTCCTCAGCTGTATATTTATTTCTGAGATTAGTCTCATTATGTTGCCCAGGTAGGTCTGGGTCTTGAACTCCTGAGCTCACGACCTTTCCTATTTCAGTTTCCCCAGTGGTGGCACTTGAGGTGAGCATCAGCTTGATAGGGTAGGGGATGGTGGACTGGCAAGTTAGGGCACAGAAAGCCATGGCCATATACCAAGAGGGTGGCAATTTTGCCTTGTTACTGTTGGTTAGCAAATGACTTGTTCTTGCTTGTGTGATAGGCCATAGCTGTCACAAAGCAGATGAGCTCACATATAGGGGAGTGACATGTAACCTGTGTCACATACCCAAGGAAAGTCCCAATTTCCCTCCAAAGGCAGTAAAAAGCCAAACCCACAGCTCCCATACCTTTTAATTCACAAGTTAAAGGTCATGTCTGTTTTCCTCACTGAAAAGCATCCTTTGCTCCTGAAGCTAGCTTTGGGCCTCTTTCTCTTTTATGACTTATGCTCACCACCTGAGGCCAGCTCCTGACTGCTGGGGACAGAAGGTGTACCATGCAGCACACACAGGAGACCTATTTGGGATTCTGAGGCTGGGATGAATCTCAGACTGTGCTACTACTCTCCACGGAAGGGCTCAAAGCTGTCTGAGGACCTCCGGGGCCAGAGTTTGTCAGGGACAGGGATCACCACCGGTTTTCTGCTGAGCTAAGTAGAGATTGCCGGCGAGTCCTGCAAAAACACTGGCACTCCCTGGATGGCAGGCAAGGCTGAGCCTCGGAATGCAGTGGTACTGTCCTGGGCTTTTAACCCACATGCTCATTCTGCTCTCATGGATTCCAGAACCTATTATACTCCCAGCTACACTCCCAGCATCCCAGGAGTCAGGCAGCAGGGCAGGGCTGTTGTGAGAGCTTGCACCTCCACATTCAAACAAGGGGTTCCCGAAAGAGCTCTGAAGGACCCCAGGGCCTGCCTAAGGTAGCTCTGTGGCTTCTCCCACACTTGGGCATTAATGGGCTGATCCAGGGTGGTGAGATACCTGTGATAAGGCTGGATAAAGTGAAGGGTGGCAGAGAGCTCTCACCACAGCACATGGGATGTGGGAGGAGCAGAGGGACTTGAAAATGGGGTGGAGTCTGACACTCTGTTAAATCTGACTGGCATAGGGAGTCTGGTGTCAGAAGTTTCTAGAAGTTAGCTCATAGTTCTACCTTAGGACCCACTGTAAGAGTGTGGCCAGAGCTGAGTCCCTGGCCTCCAAGGCCTGACTGTGTCCATTCTGAGATACTCCTGCCTGCTGAGGACAGAGGCTGAGGGGACCCAGAGCATCCTTCTTCACCCAGAATGTGGCCCCATCTTTCTAGGTTACTGAGCAGAACGTGTCTGGGATCCTGAGAGGTGGGGCCTCATAACCTCGTACAGAGGGCCAGATGTGACTTCCTGAAGGTGCTGGACAGGAAACAGCTCAGCTCTGCTACAGAGCAGGGAGGATGCAGTGACCTACAGGGAACCAGGACACTGTCCCGCAGGCTAGAGTACGAGAAGAGTGTTCGCACAGGTCACACGGAGGAAAGGCTAGAAACTTTTAAGATGGGGAGGCTGTCTGTCAAAGGGTCAGCGGACCCAAGAACTGGCTTACAAAGTGAGCAGCTCCCCAGCCCTGACTCCTGGGGACAGCGCCATAGGGTTGGCTGTCAGCCCAGCTCCCAGGCCTCCTGTCACGCTCCCCTTTGAAATGCAGCTGAATTGGGGACAGCGTCTCACTCTCACGGGCCACACACACCAACACGCCACAGTACATCTACCAACTCACAACTTTGATTCTCACTGTATAAAGCACACCTGGCCCCAGGCCATCAAGGATAGCAAGTGGTGGGAGTCTCAGTCTCTGTGCTCCCAGCTCCAGCACAGAACGCAGAGGTTACTTACTGCCTCTTAGTCCGACCCGAAGCCCCCAGGCAGCAGCTGTGAAAAAGCAGAAAGAAACCCAGCCTCTGCACCAGGCAGACCTGCTGGTGCTGCCAGCCACTGTGGATGTCAAGCAAACACTTGATGGGTGCAAACTGTCCATTAAGAGATTATTCACAATGGAATTTAAGGACCCTGGAGGCCCCCTTCCGAGCACATAGATAAAGTACAATAAATACAAAGACCCCAAACCCAAGAAGCCAGGCCTGTGGGTTAGAGCCAGGTGATGCCATGTCCAGGGAGATGGGGAGTAAGGGGGGCTTCTGGGGTTTCTGCAGCAGGGTAAGCTGGGTGAGGGGGGCCCCTTTGAACATGGGCATCTATGCCATGACAAGAATAGCGCCTGGGCAGTTGGAGCCTGGCTTTGCCTGAAGCTACTCAGAAAATGGAGGGAACATGCCCAGGTCAGCAAAGTCCTCGATGTTATAGTTGCCAGTCCCCTGCGTCGGGTCCCCCGGCATGGGCAGCATGTCCTGGAGAGGAGAAGAACAGAAAGCCCCCGCGGTCAGTGGCCTCACCCACAGCCTGCCCTTGTCCCGGAGTCCAGCCTGCCACGGACCCCCTTGGCTATCTCTCTAGTGAGCAAGTGTTCCTTTGCATAGCTTGGTGTACAGGGCTGCTTTTCAGGGGTCCTCAATACCTGAGTGCCTTGGGAGCTGCTCTCCTGGGGTGTGGTCATGCTGAAGGTAAACACCACCAGGTCACACACAGCCTTTTTCTGAAGCTAAGCCCACAGGTGGAAAGAGCCCAGCTGGGCAAGCAAGGCCTTGACTACAGCAGTTCTCGAGACTGAACAGTCATGTGACTTCCAACCAAGCAGGAGCCTGAGCAGGTGCGGCCTGGGTGCAGTGGTCTGTCAGGGAGGGTGGTGCTATCCCCGAGTGGAAGGTTGGTGACTTTATCTAGTCCTAGTTTGCTAGGCAGTAGAATACCTGTCCTGAAAATACTGGGGGAGTTTCAATTCCTTAGGGCAAAAGTTCCATCATGCTTTGTCCAATTCCCAGCCCACGTGATAACAGTGGGAAAAGAATTCTGTGGCCAGATGTGCTTGGGAAACAAGGCACTCTTTCCTATCTCCTAGACATCCATTCCTCACTGGCTCTGATGATTTCTGCAAAAAAGAGACTGAATAATTTGCTTTCATTGGTGTTTTACAAAATTATTTGACCAAGAATTCTTTTTGGCAGGGTGAGCTTAAAGAAATACTGTTAGGAAATTGTGCCTTTCAGGGTCGCTCTATGAGATGAACAATGGGTGAGGGCTGGTCCTTACAGCGGGAAGGGGGGAAGTCAAAGGCACTTCCCTGTATGGAGAAGGGGATACAACCCTGTGGGCCCGTAAGTGACACCTGGATCTAGACATGGGTCTGTAACCAGGTGGGAGTGAACTCTGTGTGTGTGTGTGTGTGTGTGTGTGTGTGTGTGTGTGTGTGTGTGTGAATGGGACATTGAGCCTTGGGCAGGAAGAGTGTGGCCTGAGCCTCCTACACCTTGGCTCTTGCCCGGAGCCTCGCTGCACGGGGCGGGCAGCATTCTGGGGGCTCCCCAGAGGAGCCTGGGCTGCTGCTAGGAGACTGGGTGGGCAGGCCCAGCTCCAGCTGAGGGGAGTCAAGGGGCTCACACCTGCACTTACAGCTTTCCAGGAAAACCTGGGAGGCTGAGCCCCGTATGATAAGCAGGCCCATGTCCTTGTCATCAGCACCGTGAGGGTGGTCTGTGCTAGGAATTGAGAACAGCAAGGCATGTCTCTAGCAACGGAGGTGTGGAAGTAGCCTGGGAGCCTCAGCCAACAGGCAACCAGGTCTGGAGAGCTGAGCAGTGCTCCAGCCGCCATGGGCTGAGGGTCTGGGGGAGTCCCTCCTCCTGGCTGTCATAGTGGAGAGCAGCTAGGCTGAGGCAGTCAAGCCCCTAGGGACCTACAGCTCTTGGAGGTGGTGCATACTGCCATGGTGAGCACTGGGGTTCTCTAGCCCTTAAAGGGGTACGGACCCTGCTCCAGAGTTCCCACTGTCTTTGTCTCCATACATCCCTCCTGGGCAACTTCGGGGTGCGGTTCAGGATGCCGCCTCCCCTGTGTGGGTGCAGCTGAAGGGCTGCAGGCCCGTCTGTCTCTTCCGTGTTCCTGTAGGCTTTGACTGGGCAGGGCAGGCCTTTCTACTTGTGGGCTCCCCATATCGCAGGCTGGGCGGGATCTCTTGCTGGCTACCGGGTAGGGCAGGCAGAGGTGCATGGAGGGGCATTAGGAAGCAGAGAAGGCGCAGGTACCTACACCTACGAGAAGGCGCTGCTCGCTGGATTTACCTGGAACACTTCAGTCTGGCCAGGCTGCTGGTGGGAGTGCTGCTCACCGCTCTGCTGCCCGTGGTGCTGGCTCTGCCACTGAGACCAGACCTCCGAGGGCCGGCCCTGGAATTGCCCGCCACTCTGTCCACTCTCAGCTGAAACGGCCAATGGACACAACACGAGTTGTCACATTCTGTCACTTCCCCCATCCTGGTGCCACCCGAGGGCTCCACACTCCCGAAAGGCATGGCCCACCCAAACAGGCTTTCTTCCTGGCTCCCTGCTTTCTCTGGCAGAGAATAAGCCGAGTGGAGAAAAATCAAGGAAGCACTGTGATTTCATAGTGAGTGCTCGGCCAGAAAAAATAGTTTTGCTAGAATGTGCCTGTCAGGTGACTTGTGCTGCAGCCCTCAGAGCCGTCTACGCCCCTGTGGCTGCTCATGGTGGCCTCAAAACAGGAAAGAGGAGGAATGAAAATTTTGCCTCAACTATTTTTGGTACTTAACTAAAAAGGATATTGTGTGTGAGTGAGTGCATGTGTTTGCACACAGGTGTGTAACGTGCATGTAAAATACAAAAGGCCAGCTCAGGAGCCACACCTCATACTTGTAGCTGCCTCCTCCTCTCCTCACAGCCTGAAGACAGGGCTTTCCTTTCCTTTCCGGTCTCTCCCCCACTAAGTCCATCAAAGGGCCTTGCTCAGCCCCTGCTCCCTCAGTGGCATATCTCAGCACAGCGCCTTTCCTTTAAGCTCATTGTCCCCACTGTGTTCTGAGTCCCATTGCCATCCACTCCCAGATCCATAGGGCTCTGGCATCACCCTCCTGGGACATTGCCTACAGATTGCTGAGGGTGCCTTGAATGTGGCTTCTACATGATCCTCTAGCCTCATCTCTCTCTCTCTCTCTCTCTCTCTCTCTCTCTCTCTCTCTCTCTCTCTCTTCATATCTTCTAACTATTCCCTCATTCTCTTCACTTAGCAGGACTTGGCTGTCACATTCTGTCACTGTCCTTGTCTTCATGCTCCTGCATTCCCCCTTTTTAAATAAATAGAATTTATTAATGTGTGCATGTACGGTGTGTGTGTGCAGATGCATGTGTGGAGGTCAGTGGGCAACTATTGGGAGTCAGTGCTCACCTTCCATAATGAGTGCTGGCAATCATCAGACTCAGGTCATCAGGCTTGTAGAGCGAACACTTCTACCCACGGGGTCATCTCACTGGTCCCGCCACCTGTTCCCTTGACTGGCCCTGCTCCTGCATTTTCTTGGTTATCTCATGGTCCCAAGGAAATGTGATCCCAGGCTCTAGTCTCAGTTTTGCCTTCTCTGTTTTCCTGCAGCACCGGTACCACCTTTTACACGGTGCCCTTCCCATGATACTGACACCCAAAGTGGAGTAACTCAGGCCAGGCTGTGCCAGGCTGCTCTGTGATGGTGCCTGGAGGATGATGGCTTCTGGAAGTTCTTGAAGAAGGGAGATGAGGGAGCGAGGACTCAGGAAGGAGGGAAGGAGGAGAACAAGGAGGCAGGAGAAAGGAAGAGACAAAGGAAGGAGGGAAGGAAGAGAGGAGGAAGTGAGGAAGGGGGATAGAGAAGGGGAGGGAGAGAACGTGTGGAGGAAGGGACCAGGGAAGGGGAGTGAGACGGAAGAATGTGGACATGCTGTATTAGTCCTTTGCCTCCGAAGCCTCCAGCTTACACATGATGCATGAGGAAGTCTCCTCAGCTGTACCTCGGGGACAATCGGAGGTAGAGTGAAGAGAGGGAAGAGAGGACTGGAGAAGATTGGCTGATTAATCATACCCCGGAGCACATGGTTCTATTAATTACAGATAATATACTTCAAAATAATTTTTTTAACCGTCTGAGACAGTAAATGCTGTTAAACATTTGCAGCAGGAAAAAAATCAATTAATTATGCTGCTTTGGGAATGACAGAGGACACTGAAGGATGGAAATGACAGTATTCTGAAGCATTGACAACGGTGTGCTACATGTTAATCTTGTCCTGGGTACATTATTTCAATTCATTTCCAGATCCAAGAGATGAGTCCATTATCCACGTTTTTGAGATAAGGAAACTGAGGGCTCAAAGACATCAACAGATTCGTCCAGTTCATTTGTTACACAAGCCTAGAGGTTGAATCCAGATCCTCCTGACATGGAAGCCTGCCTGCGTTCATCAATACATACAGCTGAAATCTAAGACACTGGGTAGTGATGGAGACAGAGACAGTCCACTGGGATGGCAAAGAGTTCAGAGGTCAGTACAGGTGAGGGCTCTTTTGAGGGGGATACAGGCTACCATGGGGCATAAGAATAGGTCCCACCTAAACCAGAGTCTTCCTGGAGGAACAAAGTGTGACCTGAGCAGAAAGGGAGACTAAGTGGCCACTAAATAGGTGTTTTTGTCTTTCCAGAGCTGGACTAGCAACCTCTTTAACTACAGAATACCATGACCTTCAGTATGACCTCTCCTGGCTAAGGGAGCATTGTGGGCCCTTTGCTTAAACCCTACCAACCCACACTGCAGATGGTCAGCAGGAGCTGCATGTGGCCTGTTCCCAAGGTCTGCAAAGAATTCCTTTCTGGAATAACCCAGTGGTCTCCGACATCTTTGTTAGGTCATTGTTCCAAAAGTCGTGTGTACAGTTAAAAGCTGTGAGCTGGGTTCCAGCCATACCGTCATCCATATCCAGCTGCCACTGTCCTGGATAGATGGGTCAGCTTCCTGCTAGGCCAGGTGTCTAGGGTAACGGCAGGCACTGTACCTGCCATCTGTGGCAACTGTGTGACCTTGCAGACCCTAGAGCAGTCTCTGGTCCTGAGGGACAGAGGCTACACTGCTATCTTGCATCTTTTTAGGTGAAGTTTAATGATATACTTCATTCTTGTTCACTATCATTTTTCCTGGGAGGCTGCACTGCCTAGAAATTGCTGCAAGATTCCTGTGAAGTCCTAGACAGCCGTTCAGTTCTTTCAGCACTGTTGGGTTTAGCTTAATGGTTCTTGGTGAAGGGAACTGCTGGCACTTCTCATTCTCACAAGCAGCAGGATACAGGCAGATAAACATACAGGGAGACTGATAAACATCCTTAGTAAGCAGACATCCCACCCCAATGGGGATTAGACCAACCCATCAGCAATGTAAAAGCTGAGAAATCCTGCTGGGTAAAGTGAATGTGTTCTGATGGAGCTAGCTGCTTCCTACCTAGCCAACTGAGCGGATCAGACAAGGAGCACACACTTCTCAGCTCTCTGGCAGGGAGCTCACCTTTCAACATTGATTAATAGGGTCGGGTATATCTATAATTACTCAAAGTTTGTAGATTAAAAATGTACATGGCTTAAATTTGGGGGCAAGATTAGGGGAGGGGCTTGCATCTCCCTCCCCTCTCTGTGCATTCTATTTCTCAGTGGAGGAAGCTTCTCTCTGTGCATCCTATTTCTCAGTGGAGGAAGCTTCTCTCTGTGCATTCTATTTTTCAGCAGAGGAAGCTTCTCTTTGTGCATCCTATTTCTCGGTGGAGGAAGCTTCAGATGTTTTTGGAATAATAAATTCCATTTCCAGCCTCCACTAAGCTTGGACAGGGTGGGGCATGTGGGGGTGGGGGTGGGGAGGAATTCCCGGTGCTTTCCAAGTGAGGTTTGTGTAGGGGGGCACTGGTGTCTTCTGCTATGGCCTGATTTGATCTGTTTTCACCTGCTTGGGCTTGTGTCGTTATGATTGAGTTGCTGGAACTATCTCAGCCTAAAATTGAAAAGCAGATGCTAAATGTAAGACATGGACATGCTGGTGCTTGCCAAGCCACTGTCTCTCGAAGCATGCTGCTGTGCAATCCAGGCCATACATAAGCAATGGTGGAGCAATACTGTTTGCTTCAGTATCTTTAAGTATACTCTTTGAGCAAGCTGTGGGTTTGGTTTCCTACATTTCTACAAGAAACATTCTACATCAATGACCAGATTGAGACAGAGAAAGTAACCAATTTGGGGATTCAGGTTGTACACTCCCTGACAGTTACCACTCGTCTTAGCTCTAAATCCAGCCTTCATTGCCCTCCTTTGAGATACTGAACTGGTCCAAGTTTCTGCTGGGCATGTGGTTGCAGAGATGTACCAAGAGTAGCTAACTTTCCCTCATGCTGTACACAATAAATATGCTGAAGTTCTGGGCTACTGCCTAGTAGGTATGCACTGTCAGAGTAAACACAGGTCACTGAATCCCAGCTTTCCTGTCTGTCTGTCTTTTCTTCATTGTCTCACTACTAGTCATGTTTCCAGGAATAAGCTGTGAAGGACTTGACACCAATTGGGCCTATCAGTTGGCTAGCCAGGAGATCACCCCTCAGGAAAGCTGATTATTTTGGGGATATGCTAAAGAGATGGGAGGAATAATTATCCCCTCAGTGAAATAATGTAATCACACCCTCTAGAAACCCTGATGCAGTTGCTTACAGATATTTACTGTTAAGTCAGCCTAACTTTCTAAATTCAGACTCAAGAAGTGTAATCTGTCCTTTCTTCTTTGAATACCATTCAAATCCCTAAACATGCTTGAACTGATACTCTGAACTTTCTCATTGCTTCTCTTAAGACCTTGCTTGCAGACCTGCATTGCTGACCTTAACCAAAAGGCATGGATTTCTTCCTTCTCCATCTCCCTCCTCTTGAGAGGTGCCAGGATCTATAGTTTGCCTGCTTGTTTTTCTCTAAAATTCTAATAAGACGATTCTCAAGCTTCCTTCTTGGTCAGGTATTAAATAACTTTGTAAAGGAGACTAAGAACCCACAAAAGATTCTCCAGTGACATGTGGTGACCACAGACTTTAAAGCCACTCCTCTGGGGGACAAGATAGGTGACCATATTCCAGGATTCAGGCAAGCTCATTCTGGTGGCCAGACCCCAGGGGTTACCCTGTGGCTTAGATTCCTGCTGGGCAGATCTGACCTCAAGGTTTCCCTTTTCCATCTTGCCCTTTGGTAGTCTGCCTTCATAGGAAAAACACATCTCTTCTTCCTGGTCTCCCAGGCTCTTGCCCTTGGGGACAACAGCCAGACATGAAGGGCACAAGTAATGTCTTCTCCTTTGGATTGTTTTCCGTGTGTCTGTGGCCAATGGTCACATGGTGAATTGTAAATGGCCCTGAGTTTAACTTCCTTTTTCTCCCTGAGTGACAGGACTATCCATTTGCATCACCACTGCCATTTCCTCGGAGCCAGAGAGAGGCCACGGATCAAAAGGAAGAGTGAGACACTTCAAGTAGCCTAGCAGAACTGGGCACATAGACCCTTGACCACAACAGAGGGCCTTAACACTGCCTTTGACCAGCTGGGTATATGATCCCATGGTCCCCAGGCAGTTGCTTTTTTAACTGGATATAGATGTCACATGTGGCTGATGGGATTTTGAATCAAAGTTAAGTGTTTTTAACAACATGTCTCTGGTCTCAGCCCGCACCATCCTCATGTGGAGCTAGGACATCCATATTATAGAACACCTTCTCCGCCCCAGCTCTTTCATGTGCTACCAAAGTAGCAACTTAGGCATGTGCTGGACATATGTCCCCCTCCCTCCCAGGTCTTTCAGGGGCTTTTGCGCTATCAGTAGCTTATAAAATCAACGACCTCAAGCTAAGAGAAATCAAAGTAAGATCCAGGCGATATCTTTTGGTGTTCCTGGTTAAAATTAGATTTCTTTGTGGTAAGGCATGGACTCCCCATCTTGAATTGAGACTATAATATTGCCTACAATTTTCTTCTGTGCATGCAATTCTGCACCAACAAACAAGATCTGTCCTACGTTCGTGATGACATGTCTCAGGTCACTCACTCTTATTTTACATGTTCTTCTGCTTCCTGCCACATCTCTGCTAACTTAATTCAGGTGCTTTTTAAACTAAGAAAGAAAAATGGGGATAAAGCTTGATCTCCACCAATCAAGACAGCTTGTAGTCATGACCCTCACTGGCTGGGAAATCACCCATGCTGACGTAGGTATCTCCAGAACCAGGGAAAGCATACTACCCCAATTCTCCACTTTTGGGCTTTGGTTCTTAACACACAAAGTAATTCTTAATTTACAGGATATTAGTGGAATTTATACGAAGGCAAACAAGGTCACGCCCTGGCATAACTGCCAGCCGGGACTTATCTTGACAGGCAGCTGCCAATACTTGTCCATACCTAGTCTTTGAGATGCACGGATCCTAGAAGGACTCGTGCGTGTCCTGATGGTGAATGAGCACATGCTCTTGTGGAACCATCTCTAACACGGGCAGAGGATATCTGTGTGATCAGTCAAGATGTAAGATGGCAATAGCCACGTGACTCATCAAGCAGCAGTGCCCAAGTGGTTGCTTAGGACCCCTAACACAGCTGGGTCCCTTGAGACCCACATATCCCCAAACCTTTCTCTAACAAGGGGTTCATTCATATACCCCAAGGTCCCCCTCCACCATTTCTTTTTGCTTTTCACGTTCCTGGAAGCCTGCCGGGATCATGGAAACTAAAGACCCAGACAGGACTCCCACATGGCACCATCACAATTCTTTCCTGCGCCTTCCTCGCACCCAGGATAATTTTCTCAGAGACCGAACCCTATCCTGATGTCTCCTGGGTGGAGAAAGACGGATGTAAGACACGTGTTAATTCTCTTCACAGCAGGGTCTCAATGACCACCATCTTTAAGTTCTGCTCACGCCCGCTGTCCCCAAGCTTACTTTATTTTCTCCTCTCTCCACAGAGACAGTCTCCGGTGGGGACAGGAATTTGCAGCCTAGAGTCCCATCTCACTGGGCTAGAGAGTGAGAGAAGAGGGGTGGTACAACCTCTGTCCAAAAACTAAGTGTCTGACTGCGAAGCTGGGAGCTACAGTGTGAAGCTGGGAGCTAAAGTGTGAAGCTGGGAGCTACAGTGTGAAGTAGGCTGGGACTGCGCCTTCTTCCTCCCGGGGATTCCTGGGTCGATTCCTGGGCCCTCTGCACTGTAGCACCACACTGTCACTGTTCTCAGTGCCTGTCCACTTACTCTAGACTCCTGTTCCTGTGGGGATGGAGAGAACTCCTGGGGCAGAAAGAAATTCCCTTGAGACTTACATCCAAGGTGGGAGACTATGGCTGCTTGTACTTTTCACCTTCAATGGCAACTTAAGGCAACAACAACAATAACAAAAAGCCAAAGCCTTTCATATAAGCAAGCCTCTTCGCTGAACTCACTAACACATTAGTTCGGATTTGCCTGCCTGCCAGCCCTCCCCCGCCTCCCTCCATCCTTACTTCTTTCTGTCCCTCCTTCCTTCCATGTAAAGAGGTCTTATTCTACAAAGGTAAAAGAAACACCTCAGAGATGTTCCCAGGAGGAATTTGCATTCAGCATTTATGACTTACTCCCGAGAGACAATGCAGGGAGTTGGTTTAATCTCAGCCGGGGTTAAGGTTAAGTCTCAAAGGTACCTGGCACACACATCAGTGTTCCCGATCCTTTGGGGGCTATGCTCAGACATACTTAAGGATGACTGGTAAAGATATCAGAGGATGGGAAGGAGGCTGCTCCTCGTGGCAAGGGGACACCCCTTTTTTCCACTCCAGAGGCTCTAGGACTTGTCTATGTCTACTTAGAACCATCATAGGGAACTTGCCTCCAGTTTCCCTGGACTACACTTACTTGGATGCAGCTTTGAGAATCAAAGCAAGGTTAAACCTGGGCATCTAAAAAGAGGTGGCTAATATTTTACTGTAATGCCTCCTGGCCCCATTACAGGACCAGCAAAGGAAAAGTTTGGTTAATAGATAAAAACCTAAATTATGATTCCTATAGCTGGACCTAAATTATAATTCCTATAGCTGGACCCATTTTGTAGGTATCGAGGAAATGGTCTAAAGTATAGCTTTATGTACAGGCAGACTTCATGGCTGCTAGGAGAGGGGACAACAGGAAGGAAAGAAGGAAGGAAGGATGGAAAGAAGGAAGGAAGGAAGGATGGAAGGAAAGAAAGAAGGAAGGAAAGAAGGAAGGAAAGAAGGAAGGAAGGAAGGAAGGAAGGAAGGAAGGAAGGAAGGAAGGAAGGAAGGAGGGGAGGGACACCATTTCCCCTGTAATGCTGCAAGGAGCTGCTGTTGGCACCCCCATGAGTCCCAGGGTTATATCTGTCTGGTGCCCCAGATGCCCACAGGCAGGGCTGTATCTGGATGCCCACAGGCAGGGCTGTATCTGGATTCCACAGGCGGGGTTAAGCCGGGTGTTCACTGAAGTACGTATACTGCACTGCCAGCTTTAACTGTTTCATCTTTATTTAATAATTGATGAAACTGACCGTTAATGGAGACTGCTCTATTTCTCCTCTACTTTCTTCCTGCACCTCCTGAGGTTGATAGTAAACTTCTCCCCAAAGTCCTCTTTCTGATCATATACTCTCTCCTCTGACCTTGACCAAGGCTGCCCTACCCCCAGTAGGAGTCTGCTTCTTGAAGTCCTGAGAAGCAGAGGCTGAGGCCTCCGTTAGCAGGGACTCACCGCCACCTTCTCAAGATAGCATTCTCCACTGATGGAGGTTTCCTCAGTTCCAGGAGGCTCTGCTGCCTCCTGGGATGGTAGCACCTCCCTTCCAGCTGGGCTCCTTCCCTCTCTCCTCCTCAGCTCCTCTGCTCTGTTCCCATCTCCTCTCCTGGTCATCCTCACAGCCAGACTCTCAAACATGCTGCCCCTGCATCCTGCTCCACAGCCGACTGTTCTGAAGTCACCGTGGATACCTTGAGGGTAGAGTCACATCACAGTGCTCAGTCCCTAACGTCTCTGGCTGGGTTTCCCTTCCACTCCTTCCCAACAGAGTTCTCACCCTCCTCATGATCACAAATCAAGGGACATGCTGGCAGATGTCCCTTCCAGCTTATTTCTACTCCCCGAGGAGTGGGTCCTAAGGGACAGAAGGCACAGGGCTGTGAGCAGAGGGACACAGCCTTGATTCCTTTTTAGCTCCACTACTGATGCATCAGGAAGACCCAGGGCTTCCATTCTGTCCTCTGAAATGGGAATAACAATGACCTCTCCCTTATGGCCAGGTAAATGCTAAGTGAATTCGAACATGTGAACACCCAGTGGAAGCCTCTTGTGCACTGTCCAGTAAGCACCTAGTAATGTCTGCTGCTGGCACGCTTACCACCTAGCAACTTGCAGTGGAACTGGTTGAGATAGAAACCCCAGTATTTGTATAGTGACCCTATTCTTGATCATTAGAGTTGCCAGTGGCCTCAGCCAAGGGTCCTGCCACCATTTACACTTCAGAACCTGGCCATTACTTCATGGAGAGTGGCCAAATGCACACAGGTCAAGGCACTGGACTGCTGGAACAGGGAGGAGCCTGCCCATCTGTCTATGTGTCATGGTCACATGATGCTCCTAAGTCCTCCCAGGGATACATGACATTTCTCTCTTGAAGACTTTCCTGGCTCTGCAACACAAGTGACCATTCTCCTGGTCGCCAGGGCCTCCATGAAGAACGCCGTGGCATGTTTCTCTACCTCCTGTTCCCTGTCTTCTCTACCTCTGCTTGGATCTTTGCCTCTGCCTCTAGCCTGAGCTAGAAGTCAGCCCAGTCTCTTTGGGTCAGCTCAGTCTCCTCCTGTCTCCAGTGCTGGCACCGGGCTTGGCTCTCATGAAGGATGGCTAAATCATAGTAAGTCAGGGCCGCCGCTCCCCGACAATGGGAATATTCCTATACATGAAAGAGGGACCTTGCCCTCCAGCTGCGACAGAGCTGAGGGCAACAGGCTGAGGGGGCTGTGCTTCTCATACCGGTGTCCCTGAGTGAGCCACTACGGATACTTAAAGGCTGAACATGTGTGCTACACATAAATAAGGTTTGTGCTTGGGGGACTGTCGGCTCCAATGGGCACAGACAAACCTGGGGGCTTGAGATGTTGTGGCCAAGACTTTGGGCTTTGATGCAGAAGCAATACTGTCAGTGGTGGATGGGAAGAGAGGTAGGGACGGCTCATAACCACACGGTATGATGGGCTTCCGAGGGGCACTTTCCCACAAGACTGACAGGTGAGCCACTTAAATGGAAGCTTTTAACTTGACAAGTGAAATCGGGAGGTTTAGGCTTGGCTTCCTGCTCACTTGAGGGTGATGGGTCTGCATAGAAAAATCCCTGGATTCCTCGATCTTGGATGTCACCCAGTGACTGTACTCAAGAATCTGGCAGGACCTCCCCTTCTATGGTGTGTGACCCCGGCCCTGGGAGAGATGCTGGCATGTATCAAATACATGAAGAGCATCTGGCAGGAGCTCCTGAGACTGAGCCAGAAGACACAGCCATAGCCACAAAACCCTTCATTGCCCAGGCCCTTCTCGCAGAGCAAGAAACATTCACATGAGATAGGGTCCCCTGGTGTGACGATGATATGAAGTCGGTAGGCTTTAGGACAACTGAGGAGACAAACCTCTGGGTATGTGTGTGAGGGAGTTTAGAGGTTAGATTAACTGAGTTGGGAAGAGTCCTGACTGAGGGGCACCACCATCCACGGGCTGGGGAAATACAAAGAAAATACTACACACACAGGAAAGAATGAGCTGAGCACCAGCATTCACCTCCCGATTCCCAACTGTGGCTACGGGGTGACCCCTCCCCTGTGGTGATGGACTGACCCTCAAATTGGGAGCTGAAATAAACCGCTCTGTCCTGAAGTGACCTTGTCAGGCACCAAGTCACAGAACGGGAAACACATAAACTACACCTTGCAATATTCACAAAGGGAACCTCTCGTTTTACTGACCCAACCGGCCACCCCTGGCTTCTCTGGGTTCTTAAATGGAGAATGGAGAAGCTTTTACTTCGGGGATGTGAAACTAGTGGTCGGGTCACATCATGACACAGGAATGAGTGCTGATGCCTTGAAATAGCAATGTTGGACCACAGGGTCAAGGTGGATGCTTCAGGACACCTGAGGCCTCTTGATTACAGCCAGATAGGAGAGAAGCTGGGACACTTTGGAGCCCTGCCCCATATCCTGAGAGCTTGGGGCCCTGTCCTATATTCTGGAAGCCCGGGGCTCAGCTCCTGGACACAGGATGCTCAGAACAGGAATTCTTTCCATTGTTCCCCACCTACCGAACCCCGGAGTCCTGTTGGCAAGACTGGGGTAGGCGTTTCCACTTGGCGAGGAGGCAGCTGGGCTGGAGAGAGGGCTGTAGGAAGAGGGGTCAGCCGGGTAGGGGTGGCTTGATCCAATCCCAAAGGCAGATGACTGCGTCTTGCTGGGCTGGAGTAGGATTTGCTATGGTTAGGACAGAAAGAGGCAGAACCACCCAGCCTCCCACTGAGCTCCACCCTTGAGGTCCCTTCAGGAACAGCTGGCCCTGGTTACCTTCACTGGCCGGGGGTAAGCCCAGTGTATGGGGGCCAGTGTCCTGGCCCTGGAGACTTGGGGTGGAGCTGGTTAACATTACCTTGAGGACTACAATGGCCTGGCTTCACCAAGTTCAGCTTATGGAGGCCTCTCAGCTGAATAAGACCTATCATTCTAGTATCTTCCAAGGAACTATGAGTATTTGTTGCATTGTTGGGAATTTACAGGCCCTCTTGGCATAGTAGCTACCAGAGCTCCAAAGTGGCGGGGTGGGGGGGGCACTTGTTTTTGCTGGAAAAGCTTTGGGTGCCCAAGCTCTTTTTGCTCCCTTTCTTAACGGGGGGGGGGGGGGGGCGGCTGTGAGAAGAAAGGAATGCTGATCAGACATGGTATAACTGTTGGGGACCCAGCTTTCAAAGGGCTCCAGGGATGGCAGGGACTCCCAAGGAGCTGGCTGTTCTAGCTGGGAGCACTGGCCTACTCTCAGAGTTGGGACTCCAAAAAGCAGATGGTGGGTGTTCTGTCACTCCGGGCACTCAGGGTCATGCCTCATAGTTACTCATACCTGCCCTGGGAAGGGTGGACGGCTGCCTGTCCATGCCACCTGGCCTTGGTTCAGTTGCCGGGAGATCTGGGATATGTTCTGACCCGTTGAGGAGGAGGACTGAATGTCATTCACTCCAGGCACATGGACCACGGAAGAGCTAGGAGAAGAAAATGTGTTCATTCCCAGGAAATGGCCTGCTTTCTCGAGTCTCTGTCAAAAGATCCTGCGCTGGCTCTCCTTCCTGCTCTCTCCCTCCCTGTACACTGCCCAGGGGTCCTTGCAGGCTTCTATTCTCAGCCTCCTTCTCCCCTAGGGCCTGTCAGCTTTTGCATTTCCCCACCACCATCCTTCCCTGCACACCCCCAGATCTCTATGAAAGATTTCATTCCAAGAAGAGACACAAGTCTTAGAATACAAATCAGACTCCGGGCTACCTGCTCTTGGTGCTCTGGTTAATTTGTCCCGTTGGGGCACTGGGAAAGCTTACAGACTCCGCACATAGGCTGCAGGCTGTCAGTTTCAATACTGAGACAAACCCGGGAATGGAAGGCTGCTGTGAGGGGCTCAGTCAGGCATGTGGCTGTTGGTTTACCTCTGCTGCCTTCAGATGGATTGACTTGGTGCGCCTTTATTGGGCACCTGCAGTATGTATCACAATGCCTAGCTCTCTGCATGCCTGGTGAGGATGCTCTGACACCATCCTCACTCCACTGCCAGGTCCTCTTCCAGGGGTTTTGTGGGCTATGTGGACTGGAAGTCCATTGTAGATGGAAAAGGCTGGAGGGAGACTCGTGCCGCTCCAGGCCCTACTTACAATCTCCCCGGGTCTGTGCTGGGGGCCTGTGAATGTACTGAGCGAGGTGGGCTGTGTCTAATTGTAGGATTTGGGGTGGGTTTTGAAGGAAAGAGAGTTACAGACTACAGTTTTAATAATTGTAGTCGAAACTTTTCCTAGGTTCTTGGACCCGCTGCAGATTGTAAAGCAAATTTGCTTGTTCAAATATCATGTCTTCCTAAATGAGTTTACCTAACATGGCAGCTCTATCCCGCTTCCCCCAGATGGATGGTTCAGGTGAGAGGATATTTTCTTTTCTTTTGTTTGTTTGAGACAGGGTCTTTCTTACTACGTAGCTCTGGCTCTCCTGGAACTCACAGAGATCTTCCTGCCTCTGCCAAAAGGCATTTTTATCCCAAGTGCTGGCATAAAAGGATGTGTGCCACCATGCCCTGCAGAGGATATTTTCTTTATATTTCATTCAGTTTCCTTTTTAAAATCAGTTATATTAATTATACCACGTATAATCAATCCTGACCATGAATTCAGAGTATTCTTCTGCCTCAGACTCTGGAGTGCTGGGATTACAGATGTCAGCTACCACGCAAAGTAATGGATTTCACTGTGCCACCATCATACATACATGTTACATACTTCGGTCATGTTTCCTCTGCAGCTCCCTTTCTTTCAAAGGACATTTTCTAGTTCTCGTTCCTTGCGCCTCATGGCTCAGCCTGCACAGCCCTTCTTAGGATGCTGACTAAAGAGGGCCAGCTGTAACTCGGCCAGGGCTGTTTGGAACAAAGTGCTGGCCCGTGTGCCCAGTCTTCCTAGGGCCTCTGGTCACACCTGCTACTGATGTAGGAAGTCTGTTCTTAGAACAGCAAGGAAGGGAGATTCCTATCCTGCTGTGGCCAATGTAGTTTTGGGGCACTGGATTTGCCTGCCCAACCCTGGTCCCTGCAAGGTCCCTGAAGCCCTGCTCAGAGTTGAGCCAAGCTCAACTGGGATGTAGGAGAAACACCATCTTGCTGGGTCTGAGGTATGCGGAGCTTCTGGGAAGCTTAGAGGTAGCTGCTGTGACATCAAATGCCTTCCCCAAGGTTTGCTGGCCTGTCTTCTGGCAATGCTCCTGGGTTTATGCTTATGTTTCTTAGAAGAAACTTGAGCCAGGCCTGGTCCCCAGTGGTGATGTCAAGCTTCCTGAGTAAGCTACAGCATGCCCTGATGCTAACAGCCAGGCACCCTGCTTGGCTTGGTGCCTTGAATGGCCCTTGAGGCTGAAGCTCAGATACGACAGCTCATCTTTTCTCCTTGCACTTGGCCATGGCCTCAGCAAACCAGAGAAAAGGGCAGTTCTAACTTTCTCAACTAGGCCTTACCTGGATCTTGGCTACAGACCATCTCCCTTCTTTTTCCCCTGCAGAATCATAGAGAGGCTCAGGATCATAGAGAGGCTGATCACTGGTGTCTGCGAGTCACTGACACCCAGTGCCTATGGAGGGGCTGATGGAACAGAGCCAGGAGTCCAGAGTCCCCATCCTGGCTCCATCCCACAGCACAGGAATGGCTGGTTCCTGTTCAGCTCCCAGCGCCAATGCTGACACTCAGGCTTTTCTTCCTACCATTCCCCTCCCTGGCACCTACCTGAAGGCCTTGCCCGAGTGCCCAGCAGGGAATGGACTTCCTTGGGAGTAGATCTGCTGGCTGCCTGATGCTGATGCTGAGCTCATCATCTTCTTCTCCGCTAGGAAAACCATAGGAGTTGCATGTGAAGGTCCCCCCATCTTTCTGCTGCAGGCCATGCAGGTGCACTCCAGAACAGGGCATGGCATGGGAACTTAGGAGGTCCACATAGGACAGTCTCCTCACCTTTGCATGGTCCCTCCTGACTCCCAGGCTAGCCTGGCTGCTTGAAGGCAAGCCCTTGAGAGTGGAGAAGGCATTACCGCATTCAGTCCTTCCAGTTTCATGGAGTGGTACACCATAGGGAATGAGAACAGAGGTGAGGACACCCAGGGTAACCTCAGCTGCCTCACCTTGGGACTCAGCTCGGGTTTTTGTATTACAGCTGTCACCTGGGATACTCTTTGAACGTGCCCCTGCCTCAGTTTCTCCAGCTGAAAGAAGAAGGTAATTGCAGCGTCTACTTCACGGGGCTGTGGTGGGGATTCTGTGTGTTAAGGTAAGTAAAATGTTTCCTGAGGACAGTGCTGGGACACAAACGGCTGACACATTTGCTTTTACAGAAGAAGAAACTGAGGCACTGCTTGTCCCAGGTCACAGGACACCAAGGGAGGATCCAACTTGAATCCCAGGCCAGTGCCCCTTCCCTGACCTGATCAGCAGGTGCTAAGGGGCACCTCAGACTGACTGGCTGGGAACAGCTGGATGGTGTTGCCTGGCTTTCCACTAGGGTCTCAGACTGAACATCTCTTGAGACAGGGAACAGTCAGACCCAGGCTAGGATGAGTCACCAAGACCACTGTTCTGCCCCAGAAAGGTGAGAAGACTGCTCAAGCATGTCCCCTGCAGAGAAAGGCTGAGAGGACTGGGCTCCAGCCATAGCCAGGCTGTCTAGATCTCACTAAGAATGAAGGCGCTCTTGGTGGTGACATGGGAAGCAGGAATGAGTGAGTGGGATGGATGCAGCCTCTAGACAGCAAAGTGTCAACCAGAGTGCACCCCTCCCTCGGCTCCATGGTGCATCGCCTGTGGCCCCAGAGCAGTGGTTCTCGATCTCCACAGGGTTTGCTTATCAGATATTTACATTACATTAAATATCTGATATCTTGCATATCAAATACTTACATTACAATTCATAACAGTAGCAAAATCACAGTTACAAAGTAGCAATGAAATAATTTTACGGCTGGGGTCACCACAACATGAGGAACTGTATTAAAGGGTTGCAGCATTAGGAAGGCCGAGAACCACTGCCCTACAGTATCATGATGCCTACACGTCTCAATTATGCAGTCACTCTCAAGACACTGGGAGGAAGGAAATCAAGGCTGGATGCACAGCAGTGACTAGGCAGCATGTTGCACCCTCCCCGAGCCCAGCTTGCCAGGTAGGTGTGAGCAGTAATGGGTTGTAGATGATCAAGCTATGGCCCTGGGGCTGGGAGACCACCCAGGAGCCAAAGATCCTATTCCCATCCCTGTGTGGGACTCTTAATAAAGACATTGTCAGAGTGGAACTATGGGACATCCTTAAAAGGCAGGACCTCAATCTGTAGCCTAATCACAAGACCTCGAGGGTGGTGCACGAAGAGCAAGACTTGAGGAGGGAGGAGACAAGGCTAAAACGTACAGGGTAAAGATGATTCAGGCCACCGTCTCATGTACAAACAATTCACAAAGGCTGGCGGTGTGGCTTAGTGGTAGAGCTCTTGCCTAGCACGTCCATTCTCCAGCACCACACAAAACAAGTGTCAGACGGGCAGCCAAGTCAACTACTGCTACAAAAAGCATGACTTTACACAAGTTACTTTTTCCTCATGTGTTTTGGTGGTGAATAATAAACACATGGTTCTTCTATGCTCTGGGACTTTGGTAGGGTACAGCACTTATACATGTACCTATACATGATTATGTAGGTACACATACAATCATATATGTACATCTTAATGTATATATATATATTATTTAGTCTTCTAAATCTTTCCCTGTTTTATTATTTTCATCTACCTGATTTGTTAAAACTGAGAAAAGGCATTCTGAGTCCTACTTACTTTGTTTTTTTTTTTAATCAGTTTCTTCCTGTGTTTGTGATTATTTTGGCTTTTCGGTGTTTCAAAGTTCATGAGATTTACAGTCAGCTCAGGCTCTATGGCCTCTGCCCACAGGGACATTCTGAAGTCTTTCTCTGGTGATGCTGCCACTCTGCTTCCCTGCACAGTTTGAAAGTGTCTTCATCACTCGCCCCTGAGGGCTCACTAGTTCGTCTCGCTTCAATTATGTTCCAGATTTCTTTTCTAACTGAGAGTCAAAACAACCCTCTTTTCCTCTAAGTTGTTTCTTTGGGTATTTTTTGTTAAAGTGATGAAGTCTGACCAGTGACTAAGGCATTGTGTAATGGATTCGTTTGCTCTGACCCTTTACATTGTAAAGATGAGATGCTACAGCTTGAAGCCGAGTGTCACAGGTGACCAGGAAGTAAGAGGCCAGGACCGGAGTACAGAGGCTCTGCCCTGACTCCTGTACAGGGTTCTTCTTACGTCCTGTGGCAGTTACACAAAAGTCACCCTTCCTGGCCCTATCTCTAGGGTGGCTATCTCCAGACAGTTTGAGAGCAGCTGCAACCCCACAGCCTCATGGCTTAGCACTGTCTGCCACTTACATGCACTGATGCCTGCAAACATCTCAGCAAAACGAGGGTCTCTCTCTTGGGAGAAGATTGCATCTGCCTTTTCCACAGACTTCCCTGCCTCGTGAACACCGGCAGGCAGGTTGGGTACAGGGACCTGTTGGCACATAAAACACAATGACGATCCAGACATAAGGCACAGAGGGTACTTTCCGAGAGTCACATGCTGTCCCCTGCATAGTCCCTTTGGGTGGATGAGCTCGTGTTTCAAGACTTGACTATTATTGCAAGGTTGCAAGCTTATCCATGAAGATCCAGGGCGCCTGGGTTGGGAAGGTGTGAGCTGGGGGTTGGCTACAGGAAGAACGCCAGGGTCACAGGGACTGCCTCCTTAGAGATAAATGAAAAAGACCCAGCCTACTATAGACACCAGGAAGAGAACCTAAAGGCTAATTTGGGAATGAGGTCAGATACTGACCCATGTCAGTTTCTCGGATGGCCAGCTGTCAGAAGTGGGAACAAGGACAGGAGGAGGGAAGAGGGAGGAGATGAGCAAAGGGAAGGAGAGACCAGAGTATGTCGGGAAGGGAAACATTAAACCAGGACGGGCATGGGAGCAGAGGTGACAGAGATGGCTAGGAAGCCAGAGAACACAAGTCGGAGCCTGACTTCGTGGGCTTCTGCACGTGTGAGGCTGAGGCCCACACTGGAATTTCCCTCTGTCCCCTAAAGACACTCAGTGTCTGCTGACCATGGCGCCCCACCTGCTCTCTGCCTACTTTCTGCCCCATGTGACGCCCTTCAGGAAGGAAGAGCCACCGTGGGCACCAGGGACTGAATACTATTCGTACCCCTGAGTTTGGATGGGACAGAGGCTTGGCCTTGGGATATGGGGAGTGAGTTTAGTTTTAATTTAGCTTAGTTTAGAGTGGGGATTCTGGGGTGAGTTCAGTTCTCTGTCCTCTGAGTGGCAAACAGGAAAGGATTCCCCAGAAATTCACCTGAGATAAGTCATAGGACGACAGCCCATCTCGCTGGTGGACCTCCAGTTCTGCCTGTTGCTGCTGCAGCTGCCTGTGAAAGAGCAAGCCAACACAGGTGTGAGGAACAGAAGGGGGAGAGGCAATGGGGCCGAGGCGGACATCGTGCTCCTCAAAGTCACCACGTAGCCCGTGCTCAACAGATCGCTGAAAGGCTTTAGACTTATTTTACTCCAACCCCTGGGTTTCAGGTTTAGACTTCTGCATGAGCTGTTGAAAAGGTAAGGTAAAGTGCGTGTGTGCGTGCGTGCGTGCGCGTGTGTGTGTGTGTGTGTGTGTGTGTGTGTGTGTGTGTGTAGAATCTGTGGTTGTGTGCATGTGCATGTAGAAAGCAGAGGTTGGCATCAGGAGTCCTTCTCGATTGGTTTCCACCTTGTCTGTTGAGACAGGGTCCTTCACTGAACTCAGAGCTCCCCAACTGGCTAAAATGGCTGGCCAAGGAGCTCTAGGCATCCACCTGTCTCCACCCCAGCAGCGTCAGGGTTATGATAAGCTGTTTACATGGGCACTGGGAACTCAAACTCAGGTTCTCACGCTTGTACTGTGCTTTATCCACTGAGCCATCTCCTCAGCCTTCAAATTTTATTTCTGAGACAGGGTCTTGCTACGCACCCTGGATTGGTCTGGAACTCTTGACCCTCCTGCTTCAACCTCTCTATTTCTAGGAGGATAGACAGGCGCCACCTTGCCTGGCTCAAACAATAAGCATCATCTAATGACTTCTGTATCATACAGGGTAAAAAATACAGTACTGAAATTGTTTTAAAAGCAAAATTCAGGAAAGCAGTTGGTTTAGCACTTCACAAAGCTGCTGGCTGTAGTGGGCACACCTGCCATCAGGATGTACATCTTCTTATTCATGCCTCATACTGGATTTTCAGGGTGATTATTTCATCCACATGCTAAAATCAAGAAGCCGGAGTTGAAGGCTGTGGTTAGGTCAGAGATGTTCTGTTACAGCAGAGCAGGATCTGACTTCAGAGTAGATTCCAAGTTGGTTGGCTCCTCCTACTCTGCTAGGCTCCACCCACACAGTCAGGCTCCTCCCACCCTGCCAGGCTCCTCCTACTCTACGAGGCTCTTCCTACTCTGCCAGGCTGTCCTACTGGGATGCTGGGAAACACCCAGCACCTTCAAATTTTAATGTAGGGAGATGCTTCAAGTTTTAAAGTAAGGAGACTGGATTGCTTTCAGAGAATAGTGAAGCCCATAACCCAGATGCCACAATTAAGGTAGAGTTTAAGGAAACTCAGTTCTAGATACCTCAGAGATAAGGCTCTGCTGGAGAACCTGCTGAGCAGCTGCTTTGGAATCAAACTCAGAAGTTCATTTAGTGAACTATGCCGAGGCAAAGAAAACCACGCCCAGTTCTGATGATTCAGAAACCCCCAGATTCCTGCTCTGGTGGAGCTGGGTCTCCAGGGGAGGACAGATGAGAAGACTGAGCTTCTACAGGAGTGAAGGATTTGCCCTCTCATTGTGGTCCAAGAGCCCGGCAACAAAGGCAGGGATGGAATCAGGAGCATGTGATGTCCCACCAGGCAGTGGAACCTATACCTCCCACATCAGCAAAGCAGAGCACCACGAATAAGTCTCAAAACAAATAGAGATTTCAAAAAAAATGTAAAAAGAGGGTTAGGATGTAACAGGGTTGGTAGAGTGCTTCCCTAGCATGCATGAAACTGTGGGTTTAATTCCCTGTACCACATAAAAGCAGTCATGGTGACCCATGCCTGTAATCCCAGCACTAGGGATATGAGGGTAGGAGAATCAATAGTTCAAGGTTATATTCAAGGCCAGCCCAGGCAACATGAGACCCTTTGTTATTTTTTTAAAAGAATAAATATAATCATAACTATAAAAGAAGCATCACTGTCCTTCCTTGTTCTTACTCCATTATCTGCTTTGTTTCCTGTTCCCTGCATCTTGGGGAAGCATGACGGCTCATTGGCAGGCTGCTCATATCTGAACGGAAGACAGATCACCAGTACTTGGCCAACACTTTGCATCTTTACAATAAAGGACTGTCAATTATCAGATAAAGGAGATGAGGCTCAGCAAGTTAAGTGGTGTTCCCAGATAGAATGTGGCACAGAAGGGATTCAAATTCAGTTCTGCAGGGATGTGGACCTTGGACTTTCCCCTCTGTCCAGCCCAGAATAAACAACCTCCACGTCCCAGGGCTCCGGGGGGACTCTGGACACCTGGCATTGACTTGATCAGGGCAGGAAATGGTATGACTCTGTATCCGTTCAGAGAAATTGCCCCTTGGCCTTGTGGGTTGGCTCAACAGCAGCCTGATGAAGGTGACCATCACCTGAGAGGTCACCAAGGCCGCCACCTGGGCAGAGGTGGAAGTATGCTAGGGTCCCAAGCAGCACCTGCAGCTCTTGGTCTCAGGTTCTCCTCTGAGGGGATGGAGAGGCAGGGACCAAGACACTCTCTGGGTTTGGAGCCTGTGACTGGAAAAATCTCAGCGCTCATTGACTGTAAGTTGTTGCCTGGTTTGCAGAAAGACAGACCAGGATGGTGCCTTTGCTTCTAGAACTTACCCAAGGCTGCCTCCTGGGCATGCTCCTTAGGCTGTGGGGCTACTCTAAATTCTGCAGAGATCACATACAATCTTCTACACATTTTCCATTCCTTCTCCACAATTTCCACCTGCTACCAAGCAGTCAACCACTACTATCACTGAGTATGCGTGAGCATGGACCAGCTGGACTTTGGGCACGGTGGGACTTTAAGAACCTGTGTCTGTACTCACACAGGTATGCACATTCATGCACACATAATGCAGCCCCCACATGGACACATACATCTGCATCCATGCATATAACACACAAGGGTGCACACGTGTACATGTGCAATGTACACACACACCAGGAACTTTGTGCCATGAAAACCGGAGACAGCCTCAGACTAGTGCTATTTTAATAACAGAGGCTTGGCCCAGGGAGAATTGCATGTCAGCACCCTGAAGAGAGGTAGGAAATGAAAGTCTACAGGCCAGGCTGAGCAAATGTGAAAAGACGGTCATGAATGGCACCCAGTCAGCCCACGACTGGTCTCTCAGAGTATCAATTCCCTACCACCAAGAGCTGGCACAGCTCGGAGATGTGCACCCGGTGTGTTGCACCAGCCTGTTTTTCTGGGCTCCCATCTGTGTGGAGGGAACAGGAAGCAGTCAGAGGTGACAAAGAGCCTTTTTCAGCAGCTTAGCACAAATGCTAAATACCCAATGCTTGCTTAACGTCCTCAGGAAGTTGCTTTTGGATGCTCTCAGCTGACGGGGACTGAGCAAGCAACTCCCCTCTCCGCCCACCAAGCAGGGGGCATTGGAGGATCTTTCCTAACTAGCCGGCGGCCTACTGCTGGCACAGCTGACCTCTCAAATTCAAGAAAAGGTCGTCTGTGCACACGCGCGGCCAGCACTGCCCTCTACCGTCCACTGTGAGCTTTTCAGCCTGGCCACCGAACACCTGGCTCAGACACTGCAGCTGCCGCCGCAGCTGTTGCAGGTACCTCAGGGGCTTTCTGATCTGCACAACTTCCAGGAACGGCTGAGAATGAATGGCCTGGGGCAGCAGGATGGCCCACCCCTAACAAAATGCCTTTCTGCCTTTTCAACACTGCCTGGCTTTCAGAAAGAAGGCCATCCCATTTAGCTGGAGCTGGCTTTGCTTCCAGGTTCTCATGTCAGGGCTGCCTCCTGGGGTTGTTTCCCCAGGCCCTGGGGGACTGGTTTATCCTCTTCTTCCTCTGTATCTTTCCACTGTCTCCTGTCCGCCCCTACCCACGTTCTCACAGTTCTGAAGCCCAAGCCTTAGGCTTCCTGAGACCCGGTTCCCCCTTAAGAACAAGAACGGTAACACATGCATCTTGACTGGCACAGGCCGTGTCCGGTCATGGGGATCAGGGAGTACCAGCTTCATTAGTTGTGACCACACATGTGACTCTGACAGCAGAAAGTTAACAAAGACCAGAAGAGAATGATGAAAAACTTAAAGGTGCCAAACCTCCCCCAACAAGGAATGTCAAGTCTGCTCTTCTTATCCAAATCTAGAAAGCTCCTGGGTGCCCAGCCAAGACTCAGGGCTGTTACTGTAGATGGAGTGACTGACGTGACGGAGAACCAGCTTCACCAACAGGAAGGATTTAGGGTTGACAGTGTGGCACAGATGACGCCCTCAATGCCCAGAAAACAGCCTCACCCACAGGGAGCAGGCAGCCTCAGGGCCCCTGCTGTGTATAGACCTGTGTGCACAACCACGTGTTGTGAAGGAACAGAGAGGGATGCGGGGCAGAGAAGGAGGCAGAATCCAGAGAGGAGGTGGCCTTCCCTAACAACCAACCAACCTGTTGGCATCCACAGGGCTAAGATTCTAGACTAGTGTCCAGGACTCTGAGTAGTCACTGCGTTTGTCTGTTCCCATGACTTCTTGGCTAGGCAGCCTGAATTGGCAGGTGTGAAGCCATATTGGGAGTGACAAGCTAAGGGCAGAGACCTGGCTTGCACAGGTGCTAAGCATGTCAGTGCTGGCACTGTCCTTCTTATCTCTCTCCTTGGCAAGGACCTGGCACCCCCAGTTTGTGAGCACCCGAGAAACCCGCTCATAGGCCTCTAGACCTCGAACACAAGCAGCAGTAAGGGCTTCCCTGGCCCCATGCATTTGGCTCTGCTCCCATTTCTCAACCTTCCTTATTTTCATCAGATCCAGGATCAGCTATGGGTGTGGCACTCAGGGATGCCTCCCAGGTCCCTGGGGAAGGAGCACCCCTTATCCACGTTGTGGCATTGATGGGGGGAAATGGAACCCCCTCAATTTGACCCAAAACCCGAGACAGAAAATGGAGATAAGATCATCTTTGTGCCCATCTGGGTCGGTGGCTTCTCCGATTTCTCCTGTTCCATTTGCAGGTTTGACCAGCAGATGGGGTAGAAGAAGAATCCAGCTGTACCAAGTATACAAAGGGAGAAGATATCTAGAGTGAGAGCTGGTCCAGCAGACAGTTGAGGGAAAAGTACCTGGGAGCAAGAGTTATGTGCTTCAGAAGGGGTGCCGGCGGCTGCTGGGCTTGTATGAGATCCAGGCGGCAAGGGCCTGGGACACACTGAGGGGCAGCAGTGGCTCAGCGAGGCCTGGTGGGAACGAATGATGGAGGGGCAGGGCAGGTCCCTAGAAGGATCGCCTGGTGTCAGGAGATGGCGACAAGAAGGTCATGGGTTCAGGACCAGCCCCGACTGTACCTGGGAAATGGAGATTGGGGGGGCCCAGTGACCATGAGTGGCAGACACAAGGGCAACATGGCAGCCTCATTCCACATTCTTTGTTACCCTAGACATGGCTTCCATGTGCTGTAACTCACTGGGATACCTTTGTGTCCACATGTTTACATGTGTTAGTTCCTTGCTGGGTACAGATGTCTCCTAGGTCACACCAGGGTTACACTTGATGAACTTAGAGTAAGTGTGTGGTACCACAAACCACAAAAGCACCTGGGCCCCTAACTCATGGCCTCAACACACATAGAATGACGGCTGTTTTCTCTCATGGATGTGGAGCTAAGTGGAGCTGCCGCTCACCGCCACGGCTTAGCATCCCGTGAGCTTCGTCTAGCACAGGGAGGGAGCAGATTCAAGTCCAAAGTGTGGTTTCCATTAAATGTCCATCACTTCCACAACAGTAAAGTCAAACTGCAGAAAATGGAGAGGCAGGTAGACTTCTGAGACTTCCAGGCCAGCTTTGTCTATATAGTGAGTTCTAGGTTAGCCAGGGCTACAAAGACCCTGCCTCAAAAGAAAAAAAAACAAATCTTAAAATAGTGTAAAAGGAAGCATCTGAAATCAGCCTTCATCTGTATTTCCTCCACATTTGATGTGAAGACGCATGCTCGCTATAGCATATTGGAGGCGCTGTGTCCACAAGTCTGTCCCACAGACGTGAGCTGAACTCCAGAAAGGAGGGACCGTGGGTTGGGGGTGTGTGACATAGTCAGTAAAGCAGGACAAGCTGTGTTGGAGCCCCAGCATGCATGTAAATCATCCAGGCTCAGCCGTGCTCATGTGATCCCAGCACTGGGGAGCAGAGTCAGAGCCTGGCCAAACCTGTGAGCTCCACGCCCAGTGGAAGACTCCATCTCAAAAGGTAAGGTGGAGCAACTGAGGAAGACTTCAGATGTCAACCTCTGGCTTCCACATGCAGGCACATGCCCATACACACACAGGGAAGAGGGCCATGGCTCCAGGCCACAGAAGAGGAAGAGGACTTACTTGAGATCACAAAGCCAGGAAGCAGCAGGGCCAAGAGAGAACTCAGGTCTATCCACCAACTCCATGGATATGGAATGTGTGTAAAAGCAGGGGTCCTGGGCTGGGAGCAGGGAGGGGGTACTTCTGGGCTTAGGTGGTAGTTCGAGGTGCTACAACAGGCTGCCTGACCTTGGCCAGAGCTTCAAGAAGCCCAGTCTCCTTCTTCCACCCACTAGCTTCAGCAGGACCAGGACTGGCTAGCACAATAGGATGTGGAGGTGGGCACTGGCAGAGCTCTTCTCTGCCTGGCTTGTGTCAGAGGGAGAAGAACAGAATGGAGACTGCGGTACCCTGACCTGAACATGGAGGGGATGCATGCACCCCACAGTAACAGGAACCTAGAGTCTCCCCTTTTCGTCCTCCTTCACCCCGTAGGGTTTTGGGCTGCAGCCAGAGCCCATGGGAAGAAGGGAGCCTCAAGCAAAGCAGTTGAGGACGTGACTCATATGTGAATAATCAGCAGAAGAGAGGGCTGTGCACGTACTTGACATTGGTGTTGGTGCAGATGACGTACTCGATCTCATCGGAATAGGGGTTCTGGAAGGTGAAGCTGCTGGTACGGATCAACAGCCACTCCCGGTTCTTGGTGCGGAACCGATACATGACCGACAGCACTTGGCCCTTCAGCTTAACCACCTGCAAAAACATTTGGACAAGGAAGTCAGCAGGAGGAGGAAGAGGGAATGGCGAGGCAGTGTGGCTGGCTGCTGAGAAGGCCAGCAGGACCTCAGAACGGGGTGCTGCCACCAACAACAGTAAGGGGGGCCGTGAGAGTAAGAGTGACAGGCAGACGCTAAGCTCCCACCTCAATCTGCTTCTCTCCGAAACAGGGAGGGCACTGCCCTGGGGTCATTCTGTCACTGAGAGACCAGCAACAGTCAATGCTTCCAATTTAGTGGATACAAATCAGATGGCGAGCACACCGTAAGAGTTGTATTTCTGTCTTTCCCTCTTTGCCTTGGGCATCGCTGGGGCTGGGGGTTAGTACTGCTTGGCGTAACTGTCTCACCGAAGTGTGCAGCAACAATGCATCATGGACTTATTTCTTAGATGGATTTAATTCACCCAAGATTTTAACCTCTGTTTGACATTGTGGAATGGACCAAATAAACTCTCAGGAAGGAGGTGAAATAAAATGCATTATTTATGTGTATGTATTGATCTGGCGCTACTTTCATGTTGCAGCATGGTTTCCAACGTATTTTCACGGACACCCTGTAGTGCAGCCCAGAAAGGTTCTGGAAAGGTGCCTTCACTATTTACATATGGCAATAGCAGGATGCAAAGAAATTTATTACGTTCTCCAAGACCAGACAGCTCTGGTTGCAAAAGGGGACAGGAACTACGATCTTATATCCAAGTTACAAGCTTATCTCTCTGGGGACAGCTTGCTTTTTTCCCCCCTCTGTTCACTCACACAATACAAGGTATGCGAAGACATCCGCCCACTGGCAGCTGCAAGCATCCAGGTGTTGGTCTCACAGAAAAGAAAGAAGTGGGAGATAGAGAAGCTATAGAAATGACTATCAGACTTTGCCTGGATGTGATTGTCCCCAGGGACAAGATAAAGCAAGCAGAAGTCCTTTCTGTAGGCGTGCACAGCCTCAGGTCCCGGGAATGTAAGTCTTCAGTCTTCATGAGTGTGATCACAGATGGATTGTTGACAAGAGCAGGGTCAGATTCTAGAGCCAGGTAAGGTCAGACTCCTCCTCATTTCACTGCGTTGGCATCCTGCTTCCCATTGGGAGTTTGCAGTCTCTATCATACTGTACACAGCCTGGGGACATGGTGAGCAGAGGCTCATACAGCCCAGCCCAGTGCCTGGCACAGAGTAACGCTTATAGCACACCTCACAAGCTGGCTTCATGGCCCTGGTCATCTCAGACTGGAGCAGAAGCAGCTAAGTGACTTCTCCCACACTGTCCCCGGAGAAAACCACGCACAGTCACACACACTGCAGAGTATCAGACAAGACCCTCTTAGGGAATATACGAGTGATCACAAAACCAGACAGAAAGCTGGAAGAAGCAGAGGTCTTCTTTGTCACCACCCAGAAGGAGGCTGACTGCGGGTGAGGTAAATCTGGCCCACTCAGAGGATGCTGCCTCATAGACAAGTTGGCCCCTGTCTCAGTCACTGTTCCACTGCTGTGAAGAGACTTGGTAAGGCACATGTAAGGAACTTGCTTATAGTTTCAGAGGCTTAATGCATTATCATCATGGCAGAGAGCATGGCAGCAGACAGACATGGTGCTGGAGAAGTACCTGAGAGTTACATCCTGATCAGCAAGCAGAGGGGGGTGGGGTGGGGAGGAAGGGAGGGAGGGAGGGAGGAAGGGAGGGAAGGAGGAAGGGAGGGAGAGAGAGAGATAGAGATAGATTGTGGCTTTTGAAACCTCAAGGCTCACCCGCAATGTGGTGGCTTGAAAGAAAATGGCCCCCAAAGGGAGTGGCATTAATGGGAGGTGTGGCCTTGTTGGAGTAGGTGTGGTCTCATTGGAGTAGATGTGTCTTTGTTGGAGGAAGTGTGTCACTATGGGGGTAGGCTTTGGGGGTCTCCCACACTCAAGCTATACCCAGTAAAACAGATCACTTCCTGTTGCCTGTAAGTTTAGATGTAGGACCCTCAGCTACTTCTCCAGCACCATGTCTGCCTGCATGCCACCATGTTGCCCCAAGATGATAGTGGACTAAGTTTCTGAAAACGTAAGCCACCCCAATTAAATGTTTTTCCTTTACAAGAATTGCCATGGTCATGATGTCTCTTCACAGCAATAGAAAACCCTAACCAAGATACCCAGTGACACACTTCTAATAAGGTCACACCTCCTAATCCTTCTCAAATAGTACCACTCCCTGATCACTAAGCATTCACATATATGGGTCTATGGGAGGCATTCTTATTTAAACCACCACTGCCTCCTAACAGAGATGTGCCTCTTCCCTCACAGGAGCCAGAAGTCAAAGCCACGTCCTCTTAGGTCAGCAGCCTGAGTGCTCCCTTGGTACCTACAGCATATACAGACCTCTGTCTGTCCTCTGTCCTGAGTGTGTGGAGGGTGTGTGCTTTCTGTTTCTTCCAACAGAAGGACCTGAGGGGGCATGAGAATTTTTCATCGTGTCTCACAGACCAGCAGCAGACCTTGCCTGTGTACAAAGCTGGGCTATGGGTCTGAGGGCAGAGAAAAGAGGAAGGGGGCTGCCAGTCCTTCCCCTTCAGCCATGCGTCCTCACAGCAGTATAATGTATATTGAGGACATGAGCTTCAGAGCTGACAGACACCTGCTGAGGCTTTGTAACCACAGCCAGGGAAAAAGCATGGTCTGAATCCTTGGTTTACTGACCTTAATACCCTGTATTGAGTCCCCATTGCCATGGTGAATGTCCTGTTCCCAAGTTCCTGTCACCCAGCAGGGGCTGGAGAGATGTGTAGACAACTATAACCACAGAATCTGCTACAAAACCACGATCAAATGTCAGGGGCTCACCAGGAGGGCTAGGAGTTGTGACCTTCTGTTGAGGTCCTGACTTGAATGAAGGGTTCCAGAAGGGAAATGAAGTCTGTGAAAGAGTTGGAGGGTAGGCATGATGCTGGCAAATGAGATTGTTGGCTCTCCTTGCAGAAAGCACAGCATGACAATCACATATAGGCAAGGAAGCTGAGAAGTGATGGGGACTGAACTATGTATGTAAGCAGGGCTGCATGCATCCAGAGAGATGCATCCTACTGTGCTTCACTCAAGTGTGGGGCTGGTAATACAAGAGACCGCAAAGATAATAAGATCTAGCTTAGTTTGGCTCTTCATGAAAACGGCTTTCATGGGAATCATCATCGTCGTCGTCGTCGTCGTCGTCGTCGTCGTCGTCGTCGTCGTCATCATCATCATCGCTATGTATTATCATTATGTATCACCATTACAATCATTCCCATCACTTTAATCATCATCATCACTACTGACTAGTAAATGTTCTGTTGCTGCAAAGAGAGACCCTGACCACGGCAGCTCTGACAGAGGAAAACATTTAATCGGGGCTAGCTTGCAGTTCAGAGGTTTAGTCCATGATCATCTTTGCATGAAGCATGGTGGCAAGTAAGCAGACATGGTGCTAGAGAGTAGCTGAGGGTTCTACCTTTGGATCAGCAGGCAGGAGAGAGAGAGAGAGAGAGACACTGGGCCTGGCTTGAGCATTTGAAACCCCAAAGGCCACCCCCAGTGACATACTTCTTCCAATAGGCCACGCCTCCTCCAACAAGGCCACACCTCCTAATCCATGTCAAGTAGCACCACTCCCTAATGACTATATGAGCCTATGGGGGCCATTCTTATTCAAAATACCACAATTACTACCACCATTATCACCCTCACTACCATCATCACTATTACAGTCCTCACCCTTACAATCATTACTATTATCACCTCACAATCAGTTGTCAATATCATCACACTAATTACCATCACCATCATCATTAGCATCATAATCATTACTGTCACCATTACAACCACTGATATCACCATCACCACCACCACCACAATCACTACTATCACCATTATCATCACCACAGTTATTGCCATCACCATCATTATCACAATCACCACCACATCACCATCGTAATCATTTATGATTATCACAGGCAAAGCCATGACTGGCCTGACCATCCACAGCATCATAGTCATCACCACTATTATCATTATCACCATCTCTACCATTACAATCGTCGCCATCAACATTATCACCATCACCTGCCATCCACCCTGCCCCGGGTCAGGACAGCAAGACCAGGGCCTCCAGAGCATCCACTCACATCTCACCTGGACTTCACTCTCTACTGTGTCACATTTGACTGTGTCAACCACAGATTCCACAAGAACCCAGCAGCTTTGAGAAGAAAAAGGAGTTGAACATCTCCTCTCACCCTGGTCGGCAGCTTCACTAACGTGTATCGAGACCAGCCATCTCGTCCGCTAGCGAAAGGGAAACCAAGGCTGCGGCATCAGAGGGGGAAGCCCTGGCTCAGGTCCAGGACACATGGGCAGTAACTGTACAACCATAAAGACATCCCAAGGCACACCCATACTTGGCCCGAGATTGTGTTCTTTGGGCACTAGCCACCAACAATGAAGGGGACCAGTGTTGATAAAGGGAAGTGGTTTGTTCTTGAGAGAGCTGAGTCAGCCCTTGAACTCTGGTTTTAAACAAAAGCACTGAACTGCCCAGACAGGAAGCCCGTCGAACACACACAAGTTCTGAGTCTAGTGTGGTGTCAGCGTACCTTCCCAGGGGCCGGGAAACTGTATCCGCTCCCAGAATTCCCTTTTCAGTCAGTTTGCCAAGAGGTCAAAGAGAAGAGAGAAAGTTAGAGCAGGCTCCCCCTCCACACCCATGCCTTCTGTTTAGACATGCTCCATCACAGTGGCAGTGGTGGTGGGTGACACTCAGAACTTTCTTAGTCCCGTTGTCTACCAGGAAAAACATGAGGACAGCATTTGTGGGATTCCATGGGAAAACACGTGAAGAAGGATCTGGATAGTTACCGGAAACAGGATGACAGGCCCATCACCATGAGAGAGTCACAGCCATATACACCCAGGAAGGTGAAACCAATGGAGCCCAGGCCTGGCTGTGCAAAGGCACCCTTACTGCCTCACACGCAGCTGTCACACGGCACAAAGCATCCTGGTAAAGTCTCACCGTTCCGATTTCACATTTTTCCCAACGCTGTAAGTTCTGAGCTGTTCAGGCAGCTTGGTTCAAATTTACCCTCCCGGAGATGATGCCCACAAGTACAGGCATGGGGGTCTGCCCACAGTAAAGCCAGGCTTCAGTGAAAGAGATCAAAAAAGAGGAAGTGGACAAAAGAAATGACACGTGGTAAAGGAGAAGCAAAGAGGAGGAGGATGTGACCTCTGTCTCAGTCACTGGTAAGGTCTCATGGGTGACATGGGTTGGAAGCCGTCAGTCAAATGGAGAGTAGAGGGTAGTATTCCAGCCAGGGAATGGCTCAGTCACGGCCAAAAGATGGGGAAAAGAATGTTCAAGGAAGTAAGAGAAGCCAGTGAGACTGAAGAATCATGTCCAAAGGAGCATGGAATCGGACCAGGCTGAAGCTACGGGAAGAAATACATATTTAACTCTAGATACATGGACCATGGTTAGCAAGTTTTAATGAAAAATGTGACTAAACCCAGTTTGTGTTTTTACAAAGGCTTGGAGTGAAATGACCACAGAGGGAGAGACACAGCGAGGGAACATCTGCAGCAGTCAGATAGGAGGGGCAGAGATGGCAGGAGAAAGCAGGGAGACATCATGTGTCTTGTAGAGGTGTTCCAGGAAGGCCTGTCATGTGGTCTGTGCCTAAGCGATGCTGAGCTTTGTACCGAGCAACTGGCTGGGAGTGGTGTGAGGGAGAGGCCCCTGGGAGAAGAGGCAGTGTGCTGGGTTTGGAGATCCTGGGCCCTCAGATGGAGAGGTGAAGAGCTGCCTGGGAGGAGACAGGCATGAAGCCAGAGGACAGGTGGGCTGGGGCCACCCAGGGCTTGAGGTTACGAGGAAGTAGTACTATGGTTGATGTCAGAGCCTGTCTTCACAGCTGCAGAAGAGTGTGAAGAAGTCAGCCAAACCGGGCTAGGGGATGGAAAGGAAACCAGAAGTGGGAAGGAGTGTGACGTCGGCATCTCGTCATCGTCGGAAAAACAGAGCTGAGATCAAGGAGGAAGGCGGCCGGCCCCGGAGTGCCACCCATGTAGGTGTGAAGCTGGAGGCCCAGGTCTCTGCAGATGGAGAGGCCTTCTCCTGGCTGGGCTTGAGATACTTGCAAAGCAAAATGCTAAAGTAAGCCCATACTCCAGATGGATGGCAGCAGATTCCTCCCTCTTGAAAAGTGACTCAAAGGTCTCCTTTCTTACGTCCATTTTCTCCTTTTCCTGGAGTATGTCAGAGTCTGCTGGAGCGAGTTCTCCCCTCCTCCCAGGCCAGCTCAGGAGCCAACAGACCTCATTCTGAATTAGCTCTAACTTGTGAAGTGTGACACTCTGGCCCTCTGCTTCAGTGAGCCTCTCCTAACTCCAGTCACCACCCCAGGACCAAGCAGTCCTGCCTCCTGGGACTCACGCTATGGGTGCCTGTTAGAGAGTGTATGCTCAGTAAGCAGAAATGATGCACAGAGTGCCATTATTATGGTGGCCATTCTGCCAGGCTGCCTCTCCCCACCATCCCCATCTGAATGATTCTCTCCTTAAGTTGCCTTCCACATCAGATTCCCACAGGTCCTGCACAGCTTTGGGAACCCATCGCTCATTTTAAAGCTCTCCTGACTTATTTTTATTTTCATTTTCCTGTGTACCTGGGCTTCCCAAATGGCCCTTCAAAGCTCTGTTCTGCTTACACACTCAAAGGAATTGCCACTCACCTTTATGTGACCTGGGAGAGAACTGAGGCCCTATAGAGGCTCAGACCCGGCCTGGCTGGTCTCACTGCCTGCCACTTCCTCCCTGTCAGCCTGAGGAGCTGCTGAGGATCCTCCTGGCAGGCCACACCAGCGTGCCTGGCATGGCCCCCTCCCTCTGGCAGGTTCTCTCATTTCTTCTGTACTGTCCTTTTACGACTCATGTCAGCTGATCCCGCCGTTGGAAGCTGGCTCTCCTCCCAAGTTACCCTGACTAGCCTTGGTGCGTGGGGAGACTCTTCAGAGTCTGTCCTCGTTTCCTAACACATAGCCATGACTTCTTTGTGTATCTTACTCCGGTGCTTGAACTCTTGCCCAGAATGGCTGTCTGACATTGTCGTAGGGCACTCCCAGCCTGGGAGTTCACAGTAGGCCTCCATCCCTCTTGCCATCCCCTACCCCCAGGTACCTCACTAGGCACCAGCGGCAGCAGCCAGGGGCAATACCTGCTGGAAGCTCTCCCGTAGGTGGCTCTGATCCTCAGGGTGGCAGAATTCCAGAATATCCTTTCCCAGTAGGTCCTAAGGGGGACAGATAGCGTTAATAACACCAAAGACCACTCTCCATCTCTTACTCCCAACTCTGGAGACAAAGGTGTTGCTTACATCGCCCTGAGCCCACCTCCTCTTGCCTGCCCACCATAGTCTTAAACATAAGACGGCCCCCCTCGTCCTGTCTGCTGAGAAGTTGGCTTCCTCACATCCATTCTGAATCCCCTGGCTCAGTCCTCACTGATGTCTCATTTTGCTTGGGTGCTAGATCAGCAGCTTTACAACACAACTTTAGTTCTGTTTGCCTTGGAGAGGCAAACTGCAATCAACATATTTTTTAAAAACATCCAAAGTAAGCTCAAGGACAGACATGCTGCTTACAAAAACTAAAACTGTTTAAGTATGGAAACCAGTGGCCGAATGGGATGGGACTACAATAACTGGGCTTGCCTCAAGCCTGCTCATTATTGACCTTCACTAGTCTATGTGTTATTTGAAAGATCCAGCCTTCATCTGTAACTCGGGTGTTTTACAGTGAATGAGAGCAGAATATAAAAAACCCATCAAAGGGCAATTTCAAGCATGTGCTGGGAAGTGTCTTAAACAGCGTAAGATGTGACCTAACTCAATGATGAGAACCTGCATCAGCACATGATACTTGAAGTGAGCTGACTCAGCAGCCAGGGGCAGTTCCTATGCCCCAGGAGCACACAGACACTCAGGGGAAGCTGCTGCGGAATGCACGGGTCTGTCCAGAAATGCACTGCTGTCAGGAGTCATCGGCGTTTACCTTATTCTATCTGAGAGGTCACAGTTTGCACGAATCTAGCTTCAGAATTATAGAAAGTCTCTCATGTTTCTGGTTGGGACTGTTCCTAGTTCTAAAATCTACACACAGGCCTGCTTCCAGCATGGATAAAAAGTTAAGTAAATTAAAAAAAAAATACACATGCAATTAAAATAACTCATGTTACCACATCCCAAAGCTTCCCAAAGTCTGTTCCTTAGAACAAAGAGCCCCTTCTTTTTTTAAATGATTTTCTTATTTTAAAAATCTCTATAGAAAAGGTAAAGGATATATAATAAACACTTGCATATCCATTACATTGATTCAATTGTCGACATGTTACCAATATTTCCTTTCTTTCTTCTTCATAGATGTCCACACACAAATGCAGATGGGAATTGTGTGTGTGTGTGTGTGTGTGTGTGTGTGTGTGTGTGTGTGTGTGTGTGTGTTAACTAGATCACTTGACAATAACTTGTAGATCCTATAACACTGTTCCACAAAGGCCTTTTAGCATTAATATAATAAATGCCAGCATACTACAAAACCAAAACATGATCATGCCTAAGAAATCAACTCATTTGGTAACATCTCCATACTCCCCCACTTGTCCCTTAAGTGTCCCCTCTAGGTAGAGATCCTTAGGTTTGGGACACAGCTCAATACATGTGGTTGTGGTTTCTTGGCTTTACCTGAGTGGCTCATGCCACCGACTTTTCAGGAAGGATCTGGAGTAAAGACCAGAAATATGCCCCAAGTAGAAAGGTTTCCCCAAAGGATTAAGTAACATCCTTTAGGCATCTTGACAGATGTGAGACACAGATAAGCTTTGTAATTTAAAATAAACCAATCTCAACTCCCCCTCCTTTGTGAAAATTCAGCGAGAGCTATAGAAAGGTTAGGACAAAAGACAAGGTGTCCACTTAGAGTGATGCTGTATTATGATGAACAGTTTCACTTGGGAAGGGTGTCAGTCTAGACAAACAGGGAATCTAGACTCCTACATGATTTCTCCAAGATGTCATTGTGCTGAACCTTGAACAAGTAAGATAAACACATTTTGAGTGAAGTTAAATCTTCTACCAGCTTTTGGGAGCTCAGGGCTAGCCACTGACCTGGGGCTGGTAGCCAATCACACTGATGCATCTTGGGTCCACAAATGTGATGATTCCATCAGAGTTATGCCGGGACAGGAACTCCGTGGGCACTGACATGCCACTCATGTCCATGCACACAGGAGAGCTGGTCACCTGGAACGGAGGGTTAATAAAGATGCAGATGAGAACCTGGTAAGAATTCACATAGCTTGAAGTTCACACATCCTTCTGTGTCACTGGAAAGATGAGTGTGTGTGTGTGTGTGTGTGTGTGTGTGTGTGTGTGTGTGTGTGTGTGTGTTTGTGTTTAATTAATGCTCGGCCACTTCCTTCACATTTCTGAGCATTTGTTTCCTTGTTAGTCAGTGGGAATAATGAATAATTACAACAATTTATAACTGTGATGCCAAAAGAGATACTGCCTGCTTTGCTGGCAAATGGCTGGTGCTCAGTACATGCTGCTACTTTCTCCGTCTCCCATCTTCCTCTCTATAACTGGTACAGAGACTCAAAAAGTATGTATTTCTGGACCCAACTATTCTTATTTTACACCCCAGTGAAGACCCAATGTTTGTTTTATTTGAATGAATTGCTTATTCATTTGTTGAAAATGGTCAGACTTAGGAGACCAAGGATGTGAAACATGAGCATTCTGTATTATATCAACTATGCCTCCCTTCATCCGTTTGGAAAACACCCTAAATGTCAACAGAAGAATGAATAAAGCAGTTGACTGAGTAGCTACTGTATATCAGACATCAAGTAAATTTAAAAATGTACAGTTTTATTTATTTACTTAATGTGTATGAGTGTTTTGCCTGCATGTATGTCTGGGTACCACCTGTGTGCTTGGTGCCTGAGGAAACCAGAAGAGGGCATCAATTCCTCCTGGGGTTAGAGCTGCAGACAGTTGTGAGCTGTCATGTGGCTGCTAGGAACTGAACCTTGGTCCTCTGGAAGAACAGTCAATTCTCTTAACACTGAGCCATCTCTCCAGCTCCAAGTAAACTAACTTTTGACAGGGTAGGGTCCCTGCCCCAGAGGACTTTGTCAGGCACAAGCATACCCTCAGCTAACCCCAGAAAACAGTGTGCAGATGAAGTTGAGGTGAGAACTCTGGAGTGATGAGAGAACACAGTGCAAAGCAACATCCAGTGTTAACTAAGGACATTGGCATTTAGTTAGGTCTCAAGGGACGAGACAGTAGGAAGCACACAGAAGGAATTTTGAAAGCAGAATGGCAACTAAGAAACACAAGGTAGAAGCAACAGCTTGAAAATACCCACAGAGGTGGGGAACCATGTGGTGGCATCATGAGATGGGAATAATGTGGTTTGGTAAGAGGATGTGGTGAGATGGGAAGAAGGGAAGGAGAGGAAGCCGGAATGATGAGTTTGGACTTTGTCCCACAAAGCCCATGGGAGACTTTAAAGGTGGTTAGCAAGGATGTGACTTCAGGAAGAACTCATCTCTGCAGTAATATGTAGGTGAGAGAGAGGTCTTTTGACCCTCAGTACAGCAAGGCCTCTGTGGTGTATCCCTCATGGTACCCCCTTTTTTAACCTTCAGGATTAGCCTTATCCTTGACCCAGAGTGAGACACATAACCCCACAAATACTGAGCACACAGGAGTTCCAAATAAAGAAGCGTCCAAACTCAGGCTCTTGTCCCGTACAGTCACGGGCACTCACCAAAGATGAAAAGGATAGGCTTTTTGCTTACCTGGAGCCTCCCGATTGCTACAAGGCAGTATTTGCTGCCTTGTCCTACATCAGCGTCTTCTTCGGGAATGGTCATTCCTGAAATGAGACATACCAGCGTCATCAACATGCCCAAAGTTACTGGCTAAGTGAGGAAAGCAGCCATGATTTCATTCATGCAACTGCAAATGCAGATCCAGTGCTGTCACTCAGAGCTGGGAAGTTAGCCAGCGCTCAGCAGCCCCACAATATTTCCTGCTCCTCCCTGCCTGACAGTGTCTGACGATTCCAGGATACATCACCATCTGCATCTGTGGATGACACAGAGGCAGCGAAGGAGGGTAGATGCAAGTCATTCATCTCTACATATGCACAATTTCCCTGCAACCATTAGAGTGAAGCACCAACAGGAAGACTAACCAGGTCTTGTTGATCATCCAAACAGTTCACTTTCCTGTTGACAAGGAATCAAAGACCATCAGAGGTGGTGCACATTTGTTGGTTGCTTTTTGTTGGTGGTGGTTTTGTTCGTTTGTTAGAAGCCAGGTCTCACCAGGTAGCCTTGGCGGTCCTGAAGCTTGCCATGTAAACCAGGCTGGCCTCAAATTTACAGAGATCTTTCTTGAATGTGGAGATTAAAACTGTACGCCCCCACACCTGTTGGTGCACACCAGCAATCCCAGCACTGAAGAGGTAGAGCTGAGCAGATCCCCTGGGGCTTGCCAATGAGCCAGCTTAGGTTACATGGCGAGTTCCAGACCACTGAGATACTCTCACAAACAAACATACAAACAAGGTGAATGACACCCAAGGGACAACACCTGAGGTTGCCCTTTGGCCCCCACATACATGTGCTTACATGCCTGTACACGAACATGTACCTGAATATACATGAACATACATGTATACAGATACCCAAAGTACATCTCAGAAACCCTCCAGATTTGTTTACAGAGCTAGCTCTTCCCCAGTTCCTTTTTAGAACAACAAAGCACTTAGCTGTGCTTATGTGCCAGGTTTATCCAACCATCTCTCATGTGAACGGTGAGGTGTTTTCGGTGCTGTGCAGTTAGATGCAACGAGCATTCTAGTACGTGTTATTTTTTAATCACCGGAGTTGTACCTGCAGGGTAGCAGTTCTCTAGAAATGGGATTGCTGGGTATAGATATACTTTCTGTTTTGATAAAACTCCCTCCAGATGGGCTGTACCAGTTTGCATTCCAGCCACTGATGTCTGAAAGTCTGTTTCTGTATGTTCTTGGCTAACAGAACGCGCTGTCAGGTTTTTGTCAGTTTGACAGGTGAGAATAGATGTCTTAATTTGCATTTCAGTAATTATAGTTATGTTTGAATATCACTTTATGTTTAGAACTGCTTTTGCGTTTTGAGTTTTAATGAATTATCTGTTCAGGTTCTTCCTCATTGTTCTGTTGGGATTCTGGCTACCTGTTTCCCACTTGTTGTTCTCGAGACAGGTTTTCTACATCCCAGGATGGCTTTGAACTTTGTTTGTACCTTGAACTCCTTACCCTTCTGTCTTCATCTCCCAGGTGATAGGATTATAGCTGTGCACTATCATGCAGGGTCTCACTTTTAAAGAGTTGTCTCTGCAGAGAAGGATGTTATACATATGTTCTCCTACATGGTCCTTTGTCTTCTAACTTTGCTTACGATGATGAGTCTGAGCCACAGTTAGAAAGTGATTTCTCATGCAGAGATTAAAATGACTCCCCCTTGTTTCTCGCTGGTGCTTTCCTGGACTCGATTTTTACATTTAGATGTCTCAGATGCTCTATTACTCTTGTGTAGGGTATGAGATACATATCCGTGTTTTCTTCAAATAGGCGACTCCAGTTATCCCACTGATATGTGTTGAAAGTACAGTGATCTGAGATACCACTGTGATCCCGGAACAAGTCCCCACGTATGCTGGGGTCTAATTACGGACTTTCCTTCCTACTCCACCAGTCACCAATCCATCCCAGCCCCAGTGCCACACTTCCCGAACCTCAGCAGCACCCCTGTGTGTTCTAATGTCTTCTAGGGCTTCTGGTAGGGTTGTCTTGGCTACTCTTAAATGTGTTTTTTTCCACATGAAACTTAGTATCAACTTACCTAACTTCATAAAATAGTTGGATGACATTGCTAATAGGCCTGGTTAAATTTCTAATTTTCTTCTTTCAGGAGAAATGATGTCTTCAAAATATTGATTCACCCTCCCAAGGCACAGGGTAAGGTGTTTTGTTTTGTTTTGTTTTTTTAATCACATATTTTATCCTTTCTATGTTTTTCAGAATGGTTCAAAATGTTCCCCATATATGCTTGTACTTTTTATACTTGTTAAACTTATTCCCTCATCCATGTTGGGATGTCATCTGGTGTTGTCACTGTGACTGTCTTGTTTAGGCAACCATATTGTTAAGATTTCAAGGGTGTGTAAGAAAAACAAAGCAAATTTCCACTAGCTGAGACGATCATTGCACTTTCTCCCACTTTCTGAGAAGGGACTCCAACTTTGGAACAAGCTTACCACTACCCTTCTGGATATTGTGTAACTATAGAAAATAATATGTCTGAGATATTCCCAGCAGAGAAGAAGGAGTGAGGACACGGTCCTCAGTGAGGACTGTTGTGCATCATCCATGGCTAGGATAGGCATTTCCAAGCTCTACCCTTACCATGTGTGGGCTTAGTAAGTGAGTGTTCATTGGAAAAAAAAAGGATTTCACAAGTGCAACTCTGTCATAGATAAAAGATGCTATCTCACACTATCTCACAGCAGACATCGTAGTCCTTTGGTTCTTACGATCTTTCCACCCCCATTTCTCTGTAGTGTTCCCTGAGCCTTAGGTATGAGGGTTGTGTTGTAGATGTACCCATCAGAGATGGGAACCCGGCAGTCAATTGTTTTCTGCATGTTGACCATTTGTGGATTTCTGTGATGGTTCTTTGCCTGCTGGCAAAAAAGCGTCTTTGATTAGGGGTGAGAGATAAGTTTATCTACGGATCTAAAGACAGATATGCAGAATGAAGTTGAGAATTATACTGGTTCAGGAACATGGCGGCAGTAGGTTCTCCTCTAGGGTCCGTGACCTCATCAGTCACAGGTAGTTGGCAAGGTTTATAGTTTCAGCCATGCTTTCCCTCCTATGGAGTGGGCCTTATGTCCAATTAGGTGGTTGTCTATTACTCTCCAAATCTAAGTGTCACTATTGCACCCTTGGGTATATCTTCCTGTGCTGGTCATGGCTGTGGCTTTAGGACTTTGAATCACTTCTCAGAGGAGACTTTCAGGTCTGTTCCAGCTCTACTCTTCCAAGTCCTGTGACTTCAGCAATAGGGTCATACCTTCACAGCCTCGGAGGCAAACAAGGACAATAGCCTATTTATTTTAGGGAGTCCCTTGGATTCCCTTGACCAACAAACTCAGAGGGTTTCCCAGGCATTATTACCTCCAAGTTTCCACTATGTTCTGACCTCCATGCTGGTGATGCATGTGTTACTATTACAGTCATGTCCCTCTGGAAAGCCCAAAAGAAGACAGACAAACAGATGTAAAAACTGTTATAATGACAAGTGCAAAGGGAGCCAGTCCAGGCAAACCCAGTGGCTGGCAGAATAGGCCGGGGCTTCACAGGTTCATCAGTATCAGGCTATATACTTGAGACCAGTGGAGATTGGAGGGATGTCTCTTGTAGCTGCAGGTGGCACAGGGCTGAGGGAAAGGAGGGACAGTATAATACGGGGGAGGGGGTGTAGTTACAGTTTATCTTCCTAGCCAGCAGCTGAAGGCTCTGGGCACCCCTGTTGATAGAAGGCTTCTCCTGTTAGACTCAGCCTATATCCTCTGGGAATGGCAGCCTGGCAGTGCCAGCTAAGGAGAACACATCCTTGTTCTAAAAGTCGTTCAGTCTCAAGCCAACCCACCCTGCTTTCCCACTTTTTCATACCCAATACTGGCAGGCTCTACAGTTTACCTTTACAGGTCATACAAGATGAAATGATGGTTTGTGATTGGATCAGGTCAGCAGAAAGGTAATACATGCAAAGAGAAATGAAGAGTCAGCTGGCAGAGAATCTTTGTGGGGCCTCCAAAAAGAAACAAAGAAATCAACAGCCCAGCATTCCCCCACCCCAGATGTTGAAACTCTTTATCCTTGGAGAAGCCCGAGGACATCTTTGAGTTGCAAGGTCTGCGAGCCCCAAAGAAGAAAGGCCCAGGCACAGTTTGGTACTTAGGCAGACAAACCATGCTGTGGGCTGGAAAACAGGGTAAAGGAGCGTCAAAGGTAAAGTGGGGTGAGACGGCTGTGTTAGCAAGTGAGACGCTGTATTAGCAACACAGTAGCCACCAGGACACAAGTGTATCAAGATCTCCAAGGAGAAAACTGGAAAGGCATAAATCATCCTGGAAAAAAAGAGTGCATGCTATGAACAAGCAATTCAGAGTGAAATACCCACAACATTGTGTGCCCCCAAAGGACATGAAATTTCATACTAAAGAACATTTGGTTAAAAAATGTCACACCTCTTCCGAGTTCCAAATATCACACTGATAAAGCTTACAGGATGATGGAAACTTCTAGAGATGTTGTGAGGTGGGAAGGGGATACTCTGATCCTCCTCTGCAGGGTACTTTGGTGGTAGCTCTGTCAATTTAAATTACCATGTTTGTACTACTTCTGTAGCACGAATTGTTAGAAGGTCTTATTAATAAAAACAAACCTGGAGCCAGATATTGGGGTGAACGCTGGAAGATCAGAGAAGCAGAACAAGCCACAGCTACCTCACCTTGCCAGTTGCTCAGCTGATCCTTTTTCCTCAAACTGGAAGTCTCTGTGTCCTCATCTAAATGGGTCTCAGCTGAACTGTTGCTAAAAGCCTAAAAGCTTAACCAGATCCTAGTTCCTCATCCTCACGCCTTAAATACCTTTCTGTTTCCTGCCAACACTTCCTGGGATTAAAGGCTCTTGTTACCATGCCTAGCTGTTTCCAGTGTGGCTTTGAACTCACAGAGATCCAGATGGATCTCTACCTCTGGAATACTAGGATTAAAGGCATGTGTGCCACCATTTTCTGGCCTCTATATCTAGTGGCTGTTCTGTTTTCTGACCCAGATAAGTTTATTAGGGTGCACAGTATTTTGGGGAACACAGTATCACCACACTAACCTTCAGAAATGCTAGAATTCATAGACAGATAATCCCCTGCAGTATGTAGACTTCACAAGCCCCACCAGACTCCCAAACTGGAGATGAGAGTCACACTCCCCTCTGGAGAATGAATGACTAATTAAACGTCATTCAGCCATGTAAAAGAATGAAGCCATATAAACTACATTTTTTAAAAAAGGAGAAAAATACTAGAAGATAAGGCACTTGACTTTCAGCGAAAGGTCCAGGGCAGAAAGGGGTACTGTTATTGGTTAATTTAAACCTTTAAACACATTTATGATGGGCTTATGAGTGGACTTTTCTCTGTTATGCATGGTTTTCCATATCTTCTAGATTTTTATTAATGAACATGTTCTGCGTTTTCATAATTTCCTAAAAAGACACAAAGTAATGCGGGTATGGTGGTGGCCAAGCCTGTAATCCCAACCCTTGGGAGGCTGAGGCAGAAAGAATGTACATTGTGATTTTAAAAAGGCCAAGTCATGATGCTTTGGTCCTTAGGCTTCCCACTCCTGGGAAGTTTTCTCGTGATGCCCTGTGCTCTCCAGCAACACAGAAACATGGGTGTAGCATAGCGATATCCAGACTTAGGACCCTGCCCTTTGATTAGCAGGGGAGAGGTGACATGCCTCCTGGCAGCAGAGGCTTAGCCCAAACATTAAGGGGAGTCACAGCATTCCCCTTCAAATGCATGGCCATGAAGCCGCGAGGTGGAGAAGCATCTCTACCTCTCGCTGGCTAGACTGGGAGGCTGTTGATGAGTATGTTAGATGAGCTGTTAGATTTGGACTTGAAAAGCAAAACTTCGTTTCCAGGAAATGGGGATCTGTAAACATAGGGTCATCTTAACAACAGACACGGGGAGTCTGTTGGGTTCACTAGAATGAGGGTACAATGGCTGCCTGCTCTACACCTCAGCCTCTCCATCAAGAAAGCAAATTGGGGGAAACCTGAGGCCTCCCAGTTTCTGTCCACCATGTAATTGAGTTTGAATTAGCATCCCGTATGAGTGATGTGGTTTCTGCTGGGAACACAGTGGTCCTTTCCCAAGGAAAGCCGAGGGGTTTCTGCTACTGTTTGTGGGATGCTCATAGGAGTGCAATGAGTTTCCCTAGCTGCTCCCTTCACTCCTGCTTCTGGGCAGCTGTCCACCTGTCACCCATCTGCCTACGGTGACACTAGAACTCCCATCACCGTGTTCTCCTTAGATGCTCTAGCTCCACGGGCACTCACAGTCCCTGGACATCAGGCTCTGCTCACCTCCTCTTCTATGGTGGCCCCATGTCCTATTCTGCCGTCCTCTCTCACCGCCATGGCACAAACTTTCTTTGTCCAGCAGGATTGACCTCCACTGCCCTGCTCACCTCTCCCAAACCAGCTGAGGCTGAGACCACTTCCTTCTGTTCAGCCCTGGGAATGATGCTTTTCTTACTGAAAGGCCCCAACCTTGCCAGCTGACCTGCAGGTTCTGTGATCCCTCCTATTCCATGGTACCTCCTTCACCATGAAAACCCTCCCCAACAGTGGCCCCTCATTTTTTCCAGTGACCTACTTTCAAGCTCTCCTACTCTGGGGCTGCTTTAAGACAACTCCCTTATTACCGAGGCTCAACAGTGTCTTTTCTTTTCAAACACTTCCCAGCATCCACTTTCCAATCTCTCCTCTTGCCCTGGCTCTGGACATCTACCATATGGCCATGTGCATCTTGGCATAGCACAGCTTTGACTATGTTTGAATGTTTTGGGTTTTTGAAATGTCAAAGGTCCTCCCCTACAGGTTAGCTGTATCATGGCCCTCTAGTGCCATTTGTGAAAATGACGCTAGTGAGTGCTCCTGTGATAGCCTCTCAGGCTCTGAGATGGTGACCTGCTCATCAGAAGAAGGTGACTGTGAAGAAGTGTGTGTGTGACAGCAAGGCCTTCCTGCGAGGAGGGTGCAATGACTTTCTGCTGTAGGGTACACACTGCCAGTGTCTCCCTGCCTCTCCCTGCAGCCTCCTGGTCACTCACAGAGACCTTCTGGAAAGTGATCTATGGCCGAGCACACAGAATCGGCAACCACATCCACTGGAGATAATCATCAGAGCTCATTAGGTGAGCCTTGTGAAGTTACTCTCCATTGGTGATGGCACAAATATCCATATTTAAAACAATGGTGACAGTATTCTCTTTGGATATTAGAGACATAGTCGGTCTTATGGGGGGGCCTAATGATAAACCCATTGAAGGCCCAAACTGGCTTTGGGAAAGGATTCTTCAAGGAAAATGGCCATCGGGCTTGGTACTAACCCAGCTGGAAGGAAGATGTCTCTATGGACAGTGTGTGGCTTAATGGATATTACTAAAGAGCTTTTGCTCTGGGGTAACCAGGGGCATCCTGACTCCAGAATCTCGACTCTGTTGTTGATGGCAAAAGCCTGTGGCTCTCTGAAGTTCAGGAAACTATGTGCCACACTTATCACGTGATGTGGGTATGTGTACCATTTTTCTATAGTGCCTTTGTTGGCATTTGGTCGGGGACTGTACATGAAGTGTCAACATTGTGCATGGCACAGAGGCTCAACATATCAGTGTCCTATTTATGTCAAATATGATATGATATGTTGACATGCCATATCATATTTGCTTCTGTTGTGATAAACACCATGACCAAAAGTAACCTGGGGAGGAAAGGGTTGACCTGGACTGCAAGTCACCATCCATCACCAGGGGAAACCAAGGCAGGAATCTAGAGTAAGGCACTGAAACAGAGGCCCTGGAGGAATGCTGCTTACTGGCTTGCTCCCTTGTTCCCTTTCTTATGCAACCAGGACCACCTCAGCTACGCAACCCTCCGCACTGGCAGAGGAGGTAGGGTCATCCTGGGGCTGAGCCAGCGCTCCCTGAGCTGATCTCTGCCTCGAGGCACACTGGCCTGTGATGCTGCCCCAGCCTCTCTGGCTGTGACATCCAGTAGGTACCAGCACCAGGTAGGGGCCTGACCGTCTGCTGCAGAGGAAGGAGAATCTGCTCTTGCTCTTCCGAGTTCACCAGCTGAATGGGAAAACAGACTGAGCTCATCCCAATGGCCATGTGCTTACCAGTGTTGGGGGGGGGGGGCAGAGTAGCACCTGGAGGAGGGGTCACAGGGCCACCGCTAGGTGCCAGAGTGGGTGGAGAGAAGTCAGGAGGGAGTGCTTCCTGGCAGGAACTGCCAAGTGTTTTTTAAAAGGAACAGGATAATTCCGGCTACTCTAACAGGTCTTAGTGGTTCCCTAATCAGCTTCACAAGCTCATTTCACCCCATATTAAATTACCTCGCCCTCCTTGGATAGCCTCTTCCCTCCTGCCAGCCAGAAATAAATCTGGAGAGGATAAACAATGCAAATGAGATGGAACTGGAAACTGCTGTTGGGGAGGGAAGTCCGCACTGGCCAAGGAGGCTTCTTCATAACTCACCAAAGATTACAGGAACCCAGCGTAGACACGTGCAGAACGGGGCTGTTTTTCAGTCTCTCTGGAAAGAGCTTGTCCTTGGCCTTCACCTCCTCATGTGAATTAAGACATATTTTTACATTTCACAAAAACAAAAGGCCGAAGGGGAACAACTGTCTCCTGGCTGTAAGCGATTCAGGGCACTTGCTCACGGCATACCGCCAAAGCCTTCCCTGGGGACCATTTGTAAATTTTAGGGAAAAATTTACTTTTGCAAAAACACATTTGGGAAACAGTCTCAATAAAGATAAAGAGGTTTCATCACTGTAGGCTTCTCAGAGACTGCACCGCGCCGTGTCAACGAGTACCATTTGCCAGGAGAAAAATGCAGAAGGTGAAGTTTCCCAGTGGATTGTATGGAATCCTTTTGTTGTGGTCTAGGGACTTTTATGTTGGTAGATATTTGAAAGAATGTTGACCTATGGTTATTTTGTATTTCAGGGATCTTACTTGGTAATCTTTAAAGTGGATTTTCCATTTTGCAAAGCGAAGAAGCTACGGGTGTAACCGGAGCTTTTGTACCTACCTGCCTGTCCCTCCCAAAATACAGTGAAAGGTGCCGGAGGCCGACACGGGGAGAAGCATATCTCAGTGCTGGAAACCGGGGAAGGTCAGCAAGGGTGGGTTATTTTGGCATGCTCGGACCAGGCCAGATGGGGTTGAGGAAAGATACAATGTAGCTTTGTCTCTGTAAGTACCTGCAGGTGGAGTGGAAGGTTTGCATCAGAGCAGTCAAAAGCTCAGAGTAAGCTCGGCTTGAGATGAGCCCAGAAGGGGGGCAAGTCCCAGGGAAGAGCTCGGGACTCCTAGGAAACCGCATGGCCAAAGATTTCCAAGATCCTCCCTGGGGCTATTTGTGACTTGTAACCTGCCACCCCTGCCACAGCCCTGGACCACTGCACAATAACCTGTCTATGGCGGGCCCCATGGAAACCAGAGGCATGTGAAAAAGAGGACATCAAGGTAAGGAACCAGAACAAACATTTCCACTTGTTTTGTGAAAGAGGCAGGGAAATCTAGAGTCAATCCAATCCCCTGGGGATCTGGAGGACGTTTGCAGAAGGACACCAACTTAATCAGTAAAGACCAAGTTTAGATGACAAGCACGCTTGTCACATTAAAAAACAAAATGGTAGCCACGAATAAAAGATTAGACCAAGAAATTCTAAAGAAATTTATATGAGGAACAAAATTCTAAGTGGGGGCCAAGGAGTGTGGTGCCTGCTCACCCTTCCAGCTGCAAACTATTTGGAGACTCATCTTGGCATGGTGGAATGGGTCAAATAATGTCAGAGTTCTGGTGTAGGGAAAGAGAGGGTGGACAACGAAACCAATGAGGTCTTTGTAGTACCTGGCGGACAGAAGGTAGGTGAGGGTTTTGATAGATGAAAATAGGTTTGAGAGATGAGTAGATGATAGAGATGACAGCTGATAGATTTGATAGATAGGCTGGTGACAGATGAATGATAGGTGATAGATGACAATTTTTACAATGTATTTTATTCTTTGAGAACTTCACACATGTATACGAAGTATTTTGATTATATTCACCCCGAACTCCTCTTGAACTCCCTTCCATATCCCCCTTCACATCTTCTTTTATCTTTCTTTTCACACTAAATTTTTCTTTTTGAGACAGGACCTCACTGTATCACTCTGGCTCTCAGAGATCCACCAGCCTCTGCCTCCTGATTCCTGGAATTAAAAGTGTGCACCACCATGCCCAGCCTTTAAAAATAATAATCCACCACTGAGTCTAGTGTTGCCAATATTCACACGAGTGTGGAGCTACACACACAGCAGTTTTGATAGATGATAGAAAAGATGGATGATAGATCTGACAGGCAGATGACAGATTTGAGATAGATCTGACAGACGACAGATGATAGACAGACAGATAATGGCACATAAATTGATGTCATAATATAACAATGACCAAATAGCTGAAGTCCAAATTCTAGTCACACTCACAAAGTGATCTGTATACTGTTTGTGGAGTAAGAGAAGCCAGTCAAGTCTAATAATGATGTGTAAGGACACGGACTTTGCAACCAGACTTCCTGAGTGTGAGTGGCAGTTTCCCCACCTGCCTGTGTGGACCTTGCCCACTGCCACCTCGTGTCACCTGCTTTGTCCTAGCTCCCTCACGTCTCCACATCAGCACAGCCATCGTCCTCCTTCAGCTCCATTTTCTAGTCCTCATTCTGCCTCCAAGCAAGTCTACTCTAGTTCACAGAACATTATTCAAAACCCTACACACAGAAAGTAGGGAAGGGCCCAAGCTCTCAGGGTTAGCAATGCATCCCTGAGATCTGTGTCTCACCCACATCTGCTATGGGATGTTCTGTATGTCCTGTGGGAGCCTGTTCTCGGGTTCCTTGTGGCTTTACCCAGCAGGTCCGCATAGAGGATGATAAGGACCACAAGCCTGAGTGCAGGTGTCTGAGATGATCTGCACTTGGCTGTGCTGGGGGATGGTCTGTATGTCAAGTTGCTCTGATTGGTCAATAAATAAAACCTGATTGGCCGTGGCTAGGCAGGAAGTATAGGCGGGACTAACAGAGAGGAGAAATAAAAGAACAGGAAGGCAGAAGGAGTCACTGCCAGCCGCCACCCTGACAAGCAGCATGAAAAGATGTTGGTAAGCCACGAGCTGCATGGCAGGGTATAGATTTGTGGAAATGGATTAATTTAAGATATAAGAACAGTTATCAAGAAGCCTGCCACAGCCATACAGTTTGTAACCAATAGAAGTCTCTGTGTTTACTTGGTCTGAGCAGCTGTGGGACTGGTGGGTGACAAAGATTTGTCCTGACTGTGGGCAAGGCAGGAAAACTCTAGCTACACACATCCCCAGTCACAGTATCCCTTTCCTTCAGGGAGAAGGTTGATCACAACAGTGATCACCAAGACGACTGACAATACAGCCCAACCTTACTCCTTTACTAGTCAAGAGTGCTAGGCTAACTGCTTCACGATGCTGTCTTTATGTGTCTAGAAAGGAAGAAATGACAGTATCTGCACCTCATCACAGTTCTTGTGAAAATTAAATACATAAAGCAGGTCAAGGACTTTTCACTGAGCCAACTCTCAACAGTCTCTTCCCAAAGAAGGGAGCTACTGTTAAGATCTCTCCTGCCTACATAATTTCCCTTGCTTGCAATACATTTGTTATCCAGCAAAGTCCTTCTCCTTTGCCCTTATGCTTCATCTCAGTGCTACTCTTTCTCTGCCTGCCAGGCTGGCATGCAGGACAGACAAGCTTATCTTGACACATCTCAGCAGTTGTATTTATTTGTACCTTGGTTATGACCTGTGGCTTTGCATTGACTTGGAAGTCAATTTGTCCCCTCCACAGCACTGTAAGAAGGCACCTCAAGGTGCCCAGGACCTCACAAAGAACCTGGTCTGTAGTGGGAGCTCAGAAAACATTTATGGAAGGAACAAGAAAAGCCATTTCATCCTGCCTGAGAATGAAAAACCAGAAGCCTGTGGCCATTATTCTCCATCTCAGAAGCTAGTATGGTGGCTTTGATGTCTGGAGAGATCCTGAGCATGCCACATGTGGGCAGAGCAGGAGGGCTGGGGGCTGGAGAGCACAGGGGTACAGCCATTACCGGTGACTTAGTGGCCTCAATACCAACAAGCAACTTTTGGGAACTTTCACATGGTAAAAAAACAAACAGAACATTCAACAAGCAAACTGCCAGAAGCCCAGAGCTGTTGGAGATGAGCTCATGGCAGAGCCGAGCTGTTGGGTGAAGTATGAGCACTGGTCTGACCCCAAAGGCTTCTGGCCAGAACTGCAAAATAACCTCAAGCCTGTGGCATGCTGTGGCCACAGCTTACTGAAAGTCAGCCATGAAGTGAGAAAAAGACACCCACCTCATCAGCGAGGAAAGTGCCTAGTGCCAACACAAGCTCTTTCCAGATCTAGATTGTCCCAGGGGCTGAATCACCAGCCCTGGGGTCAAACTCTCTATCCTGGGTCTCTCTTGTGCAGACATTCTGCTAGGTAACCAGGCATTCTTCATGGACTGCTTAGGTGGTAAGCCAGCCTCCACTTTAGAAATGACCCCTGATCAAAGATGAATCCTCTATGAAAGGCAAGATGCTGGGTGGTGGTGGTGGAAATAAATCACATTTCTGGAAATATAGTGTCCTTCAGACTCTGAATATACCCCCAATGTACAGAATGTACCTTGTTATAAGTGGTTTTTGACAAACTAAACAACCACATGATGGGACAAAGGAACTCACTGCCTATTGGTCCCACTCCAAATATCAGTAGAGTGTAAAATGTTGTCAGGCTAATTAGGATGGCTACTCTATTACAGAAAGTGCTTCTGGAATACACCAGAATCTACTTTGAGGTCTGTATACCATGGACAGACAGGAAGAAGGAAGATTCATGAATTCAAGGCTAACCTACTGTTAGCCTAAGTGCATGTGTTATGAGTTGCTGTCAAGGAATCCATCCACAAAGCTCTGGATTGCACTGCAAAGTCCATCCTGGCTGTTAACCTTTTTTTGAGGTTGGCTTTTGATATTTATAGTGACTTTAGTTAGCTGTCATAAATCTTTTCCATAACTTAGTCATTGTTTATGATTACAGAGCTGGAGCTCGTGAGCAAGCAGGGTCAATACTGTAACTAATAATCCTTACAGTGAGCTGTTTGCTCATCTAGTACCTCAATTCCATGACCTTAGGAAGGGGTAAAAGAGTCATGGCTTCATTTTAGCCACTCATCTAGGCCACACAACTGTCTTTAACTGTCTCAAAAGAGCTCCATAAAACTGAATTCTATAAATTTAGAAACTCTGGCAAGAAATTCCTTCACACGTGCATCCCTCTAGAGTCATGATTTTTCTTTTTTTAACAAGAGCCCTTCTTTTTTTCACCATCCTCTCACCCATCCACCCACTCATTTACTCATCCACCCATGCATCCATGCACCCATCCATCCATCCTCCCATCCACGCACCTATCCACTCATCCATCTCCCCATCCACTCATCCATCCATCCACCCATCTACCCATGCACCCACCCATCCATCCTCCCATCCATGCACCCATCTACTCATCCATCTCCCCATCCACTCATCCATCCATCCACCCATCAATCCATCCACCCACCCATCCACCCATCTACCCATGCATCCAGTCTTCATGAACATAATGTTTGTTGAGTCTGAATGATATATGAGGATGAGAAGATGAACACAACAATGCCCTTGGGCCTTGCAGGATGCCAGCAGTAAGCCAGAATTAGTGTTACATGTGCTAAGAATGCAGCCATTAATCAGCAGTCAGTATTGGCAGCCACAGAACAGGGCGGCAGGGGCAGCTAAGTGCCCTGTAGCCGTGCATGAGTCATGGTGCAGGAAGATGGCCTTCTTCTCCAGAACCCCTCTCTTCACAGAAACACTGGTGGAAGAGCAGACCAAAACGGAAGACACTGACACACGTTCAAGCTCACTGTAAACCACGCCATCTGATCATCCTGGATACCTCCTTTGAAACTTCAGATTGATGTCTCAAAACATCCTTTTCTCTGATTATGAAAGTCAGGTAAAACTTTGAGGAAATGCAGACGTGAACACAGAAGAGAAAGCTCCAACGATCCATACACAGAAATAAGTGATTAACATTCCAGTTTTAACATATACCTATGTTTTATTCATTTATAATTTAAAAATCAAGATGTATGTGTCTGGTAGCCATTTAAAAATAATTCTCCACACTTTATTTTGTTCTCAAACATCCTTGAATAGCACATCTTCTCATTAGTGTCTCTCCAATGTGCTAGTTTATATAGATCCAACTGAATTTTAGCCAATTCTCTACCAGTGACATTTAGATTAATTTGGCGCTTTCACAATTGTTAAATTGTGCTAAAGCACACAATATACAGACATTTCTAGTCAATTTGTTAGAATAAATTTCCACAAATCTGAATGCTGTATCATGAGTCACACACTGTCAAATGTTTGATACATAGTGCTCAGTTATTCTACTCAAGCTTTGTACTAATTCACATTCCTAACAGCACTGTAAAACATGACTTTTCTTTACTAACACTGTGCATCATTTCTCTCTTTGGTCCATTAGGATGTAAGAGAAAATGGTATCAAATTGTTTTAATATACAGTTCTGGTTAACCGTGAAAACTGTTTGTTTTTTTGTTGTTTGTTTGGTTTTTTTCCCATAGCTTAATGTGTCTACCTTGCATTTTTAATGCCCTTTCATGCCCTTGGCTCACTTGTCTCTTCTGTAACTTTCCTCTTTTCCTCCAAGTTGTTCCTTCTGGAACTATCCTGAGACTAATTCCTCCTTCCTATGACACCCCCTCAAATACTTGAAGACAGCAATCATGTCTCATTTTCTCTAAGTGAAACACCCTGGCTCCATCAACCATTCCTTAAGTGGCAGTTTCAAGGACCAGTATTTAAGATGAAGAATAAGCCTTCCTGCCCCCACCCAAGCTAACACCAATAGCCTTGAGACACACGCAGCTCCAGGGGAATTCATCCTCTCCATGCCACCTCTGCCTGCTTCTTGGGCCACAGCCTCTTTTCGCACTCTGCAGAGGCTGAGTGAGTTTTACCATACTCAAAATATTACTCATGTGAGACCATGGGCCTGGAGCCCCAATAAAGGGGCAGAAAAGCATAATATTGAGTTCAGAAGCAGATGAGGAATTTGCCTGGTATAGTAAGAATGATAAACTGACTTAAGTGAAGAAAGATTTAGTAGGAATCAAGGCATCCCCTTGGCATGGATCTCAGGAAGAAGGCTTTGGAGTACTGATGAAGCCTGGGTATGGGCATTCTTCAGGGCAACTCTCTTAACCTCAGAGCTGGCTTAGGGACTCTTCTATCCCCAAGGACGACTGCCTTATAATACTTTTCTATCGCCTCTACATATGCGGTCTCCCCCATTTACCTGAGCACTCCTAGAAGAATGGCCTGGGGCTTGTAGCCCTAAGAGTCTTGCTACACAATGGCCACACACAGGCCATCATGTACTGGATAGTGGAGACACTGTTGCCTGTCTCCCTCCAAGGGCCACAGTCTTTGGCTTTCATCTCTTTGGGCAATCTCCTACTAGAAACCTGCTTTCTCAAGCACTATCTGATGCTCCCATGAAGAACAGCAGACAGGAGCAGCCATGTCGTTTACAAAAGGCCCCATACTATTGCTACACTGCTCCTCCTAACACTTCAGCTGCTGGGAACTATTTGTCCTCCTGGGGTCTGACTAGTTCTGTAGCACTGTCAGAACTGTGAGTGAGCGGATCTCCCAAGCTGAGGGCTGGATGCCTTCTGATCTCTGCCCTTGAGTCTGGCTCAGGCCTTTAGCAAACAACATATTGACAGTTTTATAAATTATACTTCCTGTACTTTAATGATGTCTCTTAGGGATCAGGAGAGATGGTACAGTGATTAAGAGCATTAGCTGCTCATGTAGAGGACCTTCATTGGATTCCCAACATGGTGGCTCAAAAAAAAAAAAAATAAAAATAAAAATAATAAAATAAAAGGGAGAGAGACTTAAGCTTCTAGGTTCCCGGCGTCAGTTCTCTCCCTAGATGACACCCTCTGCCATAATCTGACACACAGCCAGAAGATCCTTGTCAAATGCAGTCCCTTAGCCCTGAAGTCTCCACCCTTAAGTGTAAGAAAGAAATTTCTTTTCATTGTAAATTACCCAGTCTACACTATTTTGTGATAACAATCCAATAAAGCCCAAGATAATGCTTTAAGTAGAAAAAATAATCTTTTCAACTGGCAGGTTGTGTGTGTGTGTGTGTGTGTGTGTGTGTGTATGTGTGTGTGTGTGTGTGTGTGTGTGTGTGAATATCTGTGTATACATACACAAAAAGTCAGTGTGGACTGTTGAGATCGCAGAGTTTTGAACTGCAGGCCCTTCGACTCTGCCAGTTCCACAGCACTGTTGTGGTTGTTCTGATCATGTCTGACATGTCAAACACTCAACCAACAGTCATTACTGTTATGACCATCTGGTGCATTTCGGAACTCCAGAAAGGTGCTGATGATACTTGTGGACATAGAAGACTCATTCTTTGAAAAACCTTAAAGAGTATGGAGAAATTATCTTACTTCCGACAACCTATGGGATGGACAAAAATCAACACGCCAGGTCAGAGAGGTAAAATCTGCTGGGCAAAGAGCAGCAAAGCGTCACTCTACCCATAAAGCAGGCAGTGTCGGACAGTCAGTGAAGGAAGGATCACTGTAGATCCCTGCACTGGCCAGAGAGGGCTCTTGTACAATCCCTCCAAAAACAAAAGTCCAATTCATAGTGAGCATAATCCACAGTTCACTGCCCAGTAGAGGCGATGTCATGATATCAAGTTCAAGCCACTTTATCTTACAGTTCCTTATTTCCATTTGCCTGCCAATGGCCAGCATACTATAAACTCTTTTTATTTATTCCAAGCACTAGACTAGCTATTGATGTATATTCTTTAACTGTATTATGGCCACAGTCTTTGTGTTCTCTTCTTTGTGGGATTACTATGCGACATAGCAATATTTACTATGTATGGATACATGACATTTTATCACCTATAGTGCATAGTCAGGTTGTTTTACCTCTGTCCATTATGGATAAACATTTGCAGTCAAATTTCTTTGTAGACCTAGGTCTTCAATTCTTTTGGCTTGATATCTAGGCGTCAAATTGTGAAGTCATACAGCAACTGCATGCTTAACATTTTGAGACAGTTTTTCCAAGTGGCTATGCTATTTCACACTCCCACCAGCAAGATATGATGGTTTCATGTCTCCTTTTCCTTGTCTGTGCTTGTTATCATGTGTTATCTCATTGTGATTTTGACGTGCGTATCTATGGGAACACGGCTGCATCTATCATTTCAGATCTGCACACTATCTCTTCAGAGGTTGATGATGCGAAGGCTCCACTCATTCCCCTTTTTAGAAACCTATTTCAGATAGTGGGGCTTTCTATAGAATCAAAAATGACATTCTAACCACAAAGAAAAACAACACTACTTTCCTGGTTTTTCTCCAAGAACACTTTTAACCCAGTATTACAGTTGCAGTTGAAGGCATCCGCCTTCTTGGAAATACACTGGCAGCTCTGCTCACCTGCTGGAGGCCAAGCCTTGATGTAACCGGTGCAGTGGACCACGGCGTACTGGGCTTCTCCTTCTTTCACAGGGCCAAGGCCATTCCTGAGAAAGGATATACATGAAGCTGTCTTCGTTACATGGGAATAAGGCAAGATGCGGATGACCCCCTTGGTATCTAAGCTGCCTGTTCTCTTGTTTCCTTTGTGGTTCTAAATCTTGATTTCCTACCACCCTGACTCCCATCCTCCAACAGGGCCTGAACATCACACACGAATTCCGCCCGCCCAACTCCCGGTTCTTACAGTGCCACCCTGACACGCACCCTCCTGGTCCTCTACACTTAGCCCCTCTTCAAGCTGAACTGTTCCCCAGTGTGGGGCCATCCTGCCATCTGCTCACACACTCCCCAAGTACATCAAAGAAAGGGATGCCCACCTGAACCTTTTCCGCATGGTGGTTATTCTGTTCAAAGGCAGGTGGTCTAAGGGAGCATTTCCGCACCTAAGAGTCAACGCATGTGTTAGAATCGATGGGGATGCAGTAAATACACAAAACTGATGGTGCTGCTGAGACAAGGGGGACCCACCTCACCCCAAAGCATTAGGAGAGCATTAAGTGCTGTTAAAAATCACTATTAGTGTAAGCTCTTTGTGTGTGCTCAAGTGTGTGCAGGTGCACATGTGTGTGGGGGTGCAGGTGCATGTGTATGCACATACACATGGAGGTCAGAGGATACCTCAGGTGCCATTCCATCTTTTCTTTTGAGATAATCTCACTCACTGGCCTGCAGCTTACCAAGTGAGGCTGGATGGTGGCTGAGCCCCAGGGACCCTCCTGGTTTTCCATCTCTGACGCTAGGATCACTAAGGTGTGCCACCATACCCAGTTTTTGTTTGTTTGTTTGTTTGTTTTTTATTTTTCGCATGGACTCTGGAGATCAAACCCAGGCCTTACAAGGCAAATATTTGACTGACTGGGCCTATTATCAACATATATGATGAATTCTTTAATTTGCAAACACTCTTTCTGACATTCGCTTTCTTATAAATAAAGATGTTGAGACATGGACAGGGGCAATTAAACTTTTCCATCCACGGCCATTGGACTTCCTCTTGCATCGCTGACTACCTTGAGCAAAAGGAATATCAGTCCAACAGTCGGTCAGAGTACCCTTATGTGTGCACTGGCCGCTCTGAACACTTCATAGACACCTTGTAAAAACCATTTGCGGAGGTGTGGCCCTAGCCAGAGCTATTCGAAATAGTTTCTTACAGGAATGTTTAACTGTTAAAAGCCTGGGTGAACTCTAGATGACCCTACAGCTATTTCTACCTGAGCCAGGAGGGGAGCACTTCTGATGACTAGAAGGACCGGAACTTGAGGAGTTAGCCTGTGACTGGGGGCCAACACTAGCCTGCATTTGCATACACCGATCGCTATGACTGATGTGAATACCCTCTTTGGCTACCTAAGCAGACTCTTCAGCCCACTTTGTGAGCCATCTGGGGGACATTCTCCCGTGCTGTCTTTTCTGCTATTCCATCAAGCCGAGAGAACAGCTCTTCTGGAACAGTCTTTTCTTAATTACTTTTTTGTTGTTGTTGTCGTCGTCTTAATTACTTTTTTTTATTACTACAGTCTGAGCTGGTGACATACAGAAGAAGTAGCAGAGAGAGCAGAACAATGGTGAAGGCAGAGGCAGGAGAGCATTAGGGGCCGCCACAGCTAAGCCACCAGTGGGCTGAGCTGCGTAAGTGGCGGGGCGGCCAGCTACTTGACAGCGGCCAGCCGGTTAGAAGCCTGCAGAGTGAAGCCGGGTGGTGGTGGCGCACGCCTTTAATCCCAGCACTCGGGAGGCAGAGGCAGGCGGATCTCTGTGAGTTCGAGGCCAGCCTGGGCTACCAAGTGAGTTCCAGGACAGGCTCCAAAAGCTACACAGAGAAACCCTGTCTCAAAAAACCAAAAAAAAAAAAAAAAAAAAAAAAGAAGCCTGCAGAGTGAAGAGAGACTGTGGGCCTTGTTGTTGGAAGAATTTTATAGCAGTCAAGCTTTTAAGGTCGAGAGCCTCAGCACCTCATGCCTGGGAGCTGTAACACCTGCTGTTATCAAAGGCTGGCGAATACGATACCTAGATCGCCTGGAAACCGTAATGCCAGCTGTAGCCGAGAGCTGAGGAATCTCAGTATCTTAGACCAGCACATGAGCTTTAACACCTGCAAGGCTAAGGATCCTTTTACCCAAGGCCTGCACAAAAGCCATAACACTAGAAGATGCCTCCCACGGCTGCTCCTGCCCGCTACCACATGCTGCTGTCAAGCACCAAGTGATACAAAAGATACCTAGGACCAGCACTTGTAAAATTTCTCCCCTGCTCACTTTCTATTCCCTCCATGCCCTGAAGGGTAACCCTGCTATCAAGTAGATGGTTCTCAACTGCTCTAAATGTTTACTCGGAGAAGCCCCATGGATGATATCCTTCCAAAGGGCAGAAGTGGGCTTGCCTGCGTTGGACTTGTGGTTGCCATTAGAAGGAGAGTTTGGCCGACTTCTAACATGCATGAGAACCGTTTCACAATCCCTTAGTACTAGAGAGTTGCAGAAAGACTAAGGGAGAAGAAGCCTAGCTATCCTTGGTCCCACAGATCACGTCAGGGGAGCCGGTGGCTTTGTGGAAAGGAGGAGGGTGATGACGGCAGAGGGTGATGTCTGTTCAGGCCTGAGCAGAGACACCAACTCAAAACAGATGCCAACAGCTGCAGGAACGGTAGCATCTTCCTAGGCTTGAGCACCGCATTGTGGATACCCCTCCCCTACCAGGGCTGGCTCAGGAATAACCACACTGCTGGAAGCCTGCTGATGGCAAGAGAGAGAGAGTGGAGACAGGGGACCCACAGGCAGAGAATCAGGTCTGCCTGGGGGCCCATCTGTGGGGCCCTGGGGATGAAGCTCTCTCCACAATGGCAGGATCTCCCTGACCACTTCTTAATGATTCTCTCAGCATCCCAGGCATCAAGCATCCAGGCTCTGGCCACCACTTGGCAGATCCATTTGCTAAGTGCATTTCCATTTCCCAACTACATGACAAGTGCCAGCCTGGATGTCTTCATTTGCAACATGCAAAAAAAAAAAAAAAGTCCAATTATGTTCTGAGACCTTGGCGAGCTGCCCGCACTGGAGTCACTTTCATAGCAGGATCAATCTGTGACACTGCCACCCAGGGATGCCAACAGGGCCCTCTGCCCCTTCCTGGCAGACTGTGCCCAGTGTCCTGAGGAAACTGAGTTGCTTTGTTGATGATGTCATGCTCTAGGCAGATCAAAAGGGGCTGCACATCTGTCCAGCCAGTCCAGGTAGCACGGGCTCATACTCTCATGAGCAACTCTGAGGACCCGGTCTGGAGGTGTGCCTGGGCTCCGAGAGATGGAGCAATCTGGGCGGTGACAGTGGCGCTCTACCTGCTAATAGAAATGGTGTGCTACGATGCCTCCAAGCACTTCATTCATGCGGCTAATTAAGAATTTATATCAGTTGGGCTGACTAACCGTCCCCAAGCTCGGTCAAGAGGCCCCTGCTGTGACATTAGCTGATAATAGTTTGTTTCTGGCTGGAGGCTGTGCATGAGTCCTGGGTCCAGCTCACTCGAAACACAAAGCAGGCAGCCAGTGAGACTCCATCCTAAGTCAGAGAGATCATTTATGCACTGTCACTCCAGTGCCTTCTTGTCACCTTGTCAGGGCTCTCTGGAAGAGGTCCAGTGTTCAGCCTGGAGAGGAGCAGATGCAGGGAAAATAACAGCTCTCTCTCTCACCAGGACTCTAAAGCGGTGTTTTGTAAAAGAGGGTTCTGTAGACCCTCCTAGGGGTAAGGAGCAGGCAACATTGGTGAGATGACTTGTAGGTTTCTCTCTCTTCCCTCTTTTCTTGTCTCTCTCTGTGTCTCCCTTTGTGTGTGTGTGTGTGTGTGTATACATCTATACAGGCACATGTGTTCAGATATACACACGTCTGTGTGGAGGCCAGAGGACAACCTTATCTGTTTTTCCTCTAGTGTCATGCACTTGCTTTTCTTAGACATGGTCTCTCTCACATAGGATTTGCCCAGTAGGCAGCAAGCTCCAGGAGTCTGCCTGTCTCCACCTCCCCGTCAATGGGATTACAAGTGCACACACCACCATGCTAGGCTATTTTTTTTTCTTTTTTAAATTATAGAGCTATCTCTCCAGCCAACAGAAATAGATTTTGCTAAGACGCACACAGATGACGTCGAATCAGGAAGAATAAATACTCATTTTAAAGCATTTTCTTCTTGGAATGTTATAGTACCCACAGATGTGCAAGTGTTCAGTCACATCTGGCAGCAGATAACCAAGTAAAAGTGACATTAGCCAGTGGCTCTGCTGTGCTTGGCTTGGGATGGGCAGCTCAGTAAGATCTCACAGCCTGAAGGGGAGAGGACAAGGCTAATGGTGAAGGCAAGGCTGTGCTAAACCAAGATGGATGCAGAGTCCCACACTGGTCAGGAGAGGTGTTTAAAGACAGCCCTAGGACAAACGCATTCCAGGGCGGGCTGGGTGGAAGACTGAGTCTTGCTTGCCTGCCTGTAGCTCCAGCTTCTGCTTCTCACTCTGAGGAGTAGCCTTAAAGCCTCAGATCTTGCATCTGGGACTCAGTAGTGGCATTTCAGATACTTCCTTAGCTCCCTCTGGTTCCCTCCCATCTGCCTGGATGCTCAACTCAGCTTTCTGCCATTGGGGGAGCAGGGCCCCAAGTGCTGTCCTCTGCTGTCCTCTCTCCGTTGCCTTCCGGTGACTGTCGCCCAGCTCAGCTGCCATCTCAACATTGGTCCCTGAGTCCATCTTCAGTCCTAGAATTTCCTCTGGGTTCTGGAGTTGTACACCCGATTGGCCCCTCATCTTTTCCACCGAGTTGTCTGGTTGGCACCTCAGTCTAGAAAGGATGACTACTCCCCTTCACCCTGAAGGAGCTCCCAGGCATCTTTCCCATCTTAGTGATGGCACCCCGCTTCTCCAACAGGACAGGACATAGTCTCATATCTGACCTATCTCATTATTTTATACCCTACATGTGGCTCGCTGCATGTGCTATTAGATGTCTGCAAGATATATGTCTCATTCCTTATTATCACCTTAATGATGCAAAATGCTGCCTTGACCTTTCTTTTTCTCTGCAAAGAACCAAAGCAATCCTCTCTCCTCCCCTCTTTCTCTCTCTCTTTCCCTTTCAGATTTTGCTGATGGTGAGGAGTTGTGGACCCATTCTTCCATGACTTCAAGCAATAACTGTATATAAAACATTCTATTGAAAGTCAAGGAGGTGCAAAGAGTCATAAATCATCTGGGCAAAGGTGGCTCAAGCTTGTAATCCCAGCCCTCAGGAAGCTGAGACAGGAGGATCAAGAGTGGATGCTAGACTGGGCTACATAAGTGGCCATCTCAAAAAAGAAAAAAAATTAAAGATGTATAAACCACAGTCTCTATCCTTAGGATGATATAACTGAAGCATGAAGCCAAACCATTTACATTTTAAATACAAATCAATGGGGCTTGGAAAGTGGCTCAGTCAGTAGAGTGTTTGCCTACCATAAAGGAAGTCCTGGAACTCCTATGCCATATAAACCAAGCATGGTGGCCCACCTCCTTGTCTTAGCACTTAGGAAGTGAATACAGGAAGACCAGAACTTCAAAGTCATCTGCAGCTACATGAGTTTGATGCCAACCTGGGACACATGAGTCCTTGCCTCAAAAACACAAAATAAGATCAAAATAAACAAAAAGTCTAATCAATAATAGTTGGGGACCCGTTTAAAAGGTGTGAGTTGTTATAGGAAATATAAGAATAAGCTCAGAATCAGTGGTTTCAATACAAACCATATTGAGGAATACAGAATCTGGAGAGGCAAGATGTGTGAAAGGCCTCAAAGGATGTTCAGGGGAAAAAATCAAGAGTATAGAGGAGCAGGGTTATTACAGTGGAGCAGGGTTATTACAGTGAGCAGGGTTATTACAGTGGGGCAGGGTTATTACACTGGAGCAGGGTTATTACAGTGAGCAGGGTTATTAAAAGTGTGGTTGGGTACTCCTTTAATTCCAGCACCTTTGAGGCAGAGGCAGAAGGATTTTTTGCGAGTTACAGGCCAGCCTACTCTATACAACAAATTCCAGCCCTAACTATGGCTACATTAAAAAACAAAAACAAGCCGGGCGGTGGTGGCGCACGCCTTTAATCCCAGTACTCGGGAGGCAGAGCCAGGCGGATCTCTGTGAGTTTGAGGCCAGCCAGGACTACCAAGTGAGTTCCAGGAAAGGCGCAAAGCTACACAGAGAAACCCTGTCTCGAAAAACCAAAAAAAAAAAAAAAAAAAAAAAAAAAAAAAACAAGAAGAGAAGAACGCAGCACACAAAGGTGTGAGAACAGAATGGGTGGGGAATGGTGAATTACTGGGCCGTATAGGAGACAGAAGGGGAGCATTCCCATGATGGGTCAAGAACTGGGGTGTATTTCTCGTCTGACGTTGAGAGCACAAGGTCAAGTGATTCCCCTGGCCTTGGCCTCTGCCCACCCACAAACCTCATCCTGCAGATGAAGGAGCGCCGGGAGCCCATGCACATGCGCATGGATGACTGCTGGCCTTCCTTCTTCACTGTCCCAGTCTTCAGGTCCAGGATGCGGCCTGAGGGAGAGAAGCACAGTAGTGTGTGAGATTAGAGCTGGGGAGGAAGGGGCAGGTCTCCATGGCTCTGCCACGCCAGGACAAGCTGGGCACAGCTGAACAGACTATTTTCTCGGCACCCCCAGTGTTCTTTGGCAGAGTCTCATAGAGACATGGAGTCCATACGGTTCACAAGGCCTTGTTTTCTTCAGTGCAATCTCTACTTGTCAGCTGTATTGCTGGATTCCTGAGCCTCAAGTCACTCCAGTCTGGCCACCTCCTCCCCAACCCCATGACAACAGCCTTTGCCAAGGTGACCGACAACTTCCCCATGGCTAAATCCAAAACACATCTTTCCTTTATTTGATCTGGCTGCTTTGCTGAACTTCTCTTTTAAAAACCCTACCAAGCCAGGCATGGGAGCACTCCCCTGTAATGCTGGTGCTCAGAAGGCAGCAGCAGGTGGATCTCGGAATGCTCAAGGTCAGCCTGGTTTATATAGTGAGTTCCAGGCAAGTTAGGGATGCACAGGGAGATTACGTCTTAAATAAACAAGCAGCCCTCCCAACCTGGACTTCTCACGACTTCCTGGCTCCTCTGCTCTTTCCCTGTGAGTTCTTTCTCCCTTTAGGGGCTCCATTTCCTCCATCTTTTCTTGTCATTGTATACATACACTCCTTGTGCAGTTTTATTCATGCCAAAGTCTTAGAGGTCACCTCTGGATGCCCGTGACCTAGTGTCTTCTCCCCTAGCAGCTATTTCAAGTCCTTTGCTGGTGGAGCTGCATCATCAGCAGTTAACTATGCAGCTACAGGGCAGCTTCACTAGCTCCTTCCAAAACAGGCTCCCAACATCAGCAGGAGTGGCTCCAGAAACTCCAATCTAAGCCAGAGAGCTAGACAGTGTCTCTGTCCTTCTCTCTCCCTAGTGCACACAGCCTGCCTTCTGCCTCCCTGGCCTCACTCACCCATCTTACTCTCAGTTTAAGGGAAGAAATATTTCAGAATCTCCACATACATCTCTGACACCAGTGAGATTTTTTCTATCCCTTGATCCCTTCCCATTCAGGCATTTCCAATGTCTCCATTCTCTGCTGTCTACAGCCTCCAGGTATAAACAACGTCACAACTCTTTAATGACAGAGAAGAGAGCATATGACCCAGAAGATCCTAGCTTCTCTCTTCATTGGCAGGCAGACTGCTCTATCTACACTCATGGTCTATAATTTGGCCTTCTCCCAGGGGTGGACCCCTGCAACCTGCCTTTACCCTACAGCTCCCTGGATACCACCCAGTTCAGGCCACAGGAAATCTCCATGCCAATTGTAAAATATATGCCTTGGCCTGTTTCCTCTTTATCCCTCTCTTCAAGAGGACCCTGATAATATTCTTGCCCAGGAACACCAAGACTTCTAGCTGGCTCCTCATTTGCAGGGGAGGCTCCCCTTCCTCAGCCCTTACCCTCTGTTGGTGCTGGGCTTTGGACCTCCTCTTTTCCATCTCCCTGAAGAGATCTTTGGTGACACTTGCTCTACTACCTCCTGCAGACTGGTGGCATCATGACACCCATCTCCAGAGGTCAAAGACACTCCCTTTTAACAAAAACTCTACAGAAGCCCCGAGTCTCCTCTCTTAAACTGGGCTCAGCTTTGGGCTTCCCCTTCTGGCACGAAGGGTATGGTTTTGGAAAGACTCCTTAAGGTAAACCAATGTTATAAGTTTGCACAAGTGACCTCAAAGGTCCATGTCTTCAACATTTGGTCCCCAAAATGGCATTATTGAATATGGGGAACCTTTAAAGTGGGGCCTAGTAGATGGTCCTTAGGTCACCGAGGGTGTGCTCCTGATGATTGTGGGACCATGGGCTATTCTTCCTTACGTGACCTAGCTTGTGAGCTAGGCAGGTATGCTTTGAAGCAACACACACACACACACACACACACACACACACACACACACACTGCCATTTCACACCCCATCAGAGGCCCAGACTGCCATTCCCTGACTGGAACCTCCAAAGCCAAGAGCCAAAACAAACATTTTATCTTTAATAATTATGCCAGGTATTTTATCATAGTAGTGGGAAGCTGAGTAACACCATTGGGCAGAATCTCCACCCTCAGTATCTGGCCTCCATTGATATCATCACGGTGGCCTGAATTCAACAAGAATTCTGCTGAGTGGGTCTAGCAAGAATTCTCTTTACTCTAATGTTTATTCTTAGTAATTCCCCACCCAATTAGTCCTCACCCCTTCTCTGGTTCTGCGTTTCTGTTTTTCTCCGTTGGAGTCAGAGTTCAGTCCTCCCTCTTCCCTCACTACAGAACCCACTGTCATTGCTCTCGTACCATGACCAGTCTTTCTCAGCACGCTGGACAAGCACCAGGCAGCCGGACCCCTCTTAGGTGCTTCAATGAGACCAGCTGTCTCTTAGGCATCACAGACATTTTAACACTCACAGGTGCAAACAAATGTGTTTTCCCTCCAAAGCTGCCCTTTCTCCGTGGTCTTCACCCCTACTACTCAACTGCTCAAATCCTCCACTGAAGAGCATGAGGGACTGGAGAGGTGGCTCAGTGGGAAAGAATACTTGCTGTGCAAGCTGGAGAGTCCAATTGCAGACCTCAGAACCCATGTAAAATAGCTGGGCATGGCCATATATGTCTGTAACCCCAGGGGTATTGGGGGATGGAGACAAGACTGCTGGGGCTTGATGGCTGCCAGCCTACATCAAGGTTCAAGGAGAAAGAAGCAAGGTGGAGTAACTGACAGTGAACATGGGAGTCTTAAACGCAGCCATACCTTTTCTTGAAAAATCTCTCATGCTCCCCACCAATGGTCTCCAATATACACATCCCATACCCCAGTATAAAAGTATAGTATGGCCTCTGCTCACCTCATGACCCTCCTCAGCTCTGCCTGGGGCCTGGCTACTTGGTGCAGTTCATGGCTCCCCAGTGTGCTCCTGGCTACTCCCTTGGCCCCAAGCAGCACCCCCTCTCCTTGACTGACCCCAAGCATTACATCATGACACCCGCTTGTTACCTCAGTGATCACAAATAGTCATTCAGCACTGACAATTCACTGACCCAAGCACACAGAAGGCCATTACTACTGGTGGGAGAGAGACTATGGATCCAAATAGAAAGCAATGGACTAGGATAGGAGAGAATAGACTTTCACACAGAGATAAATGCAATGAACACAGTATGAGAAAGTGGCCTGAGAGGCCCCTCCTTCAGGGTCAGGTAAGTGAGTCCCTCTTACTAGAAAGAGAAGGGCGTCGAGAAATACCTTCCCCCAGTTTGGGCTTGGTGAGCTAAAGGAGGAATGAGATGGAGGAGGATAAGTATGTGCAACCCAGGCGGTCACCTCCCTGGACTGCACTCCTGAGGCATGCTGTGCTTTCTGGAGCTGGCTCTCTGGTACTGTATTGGGACCGTTTGGCAAACATGGCTCTGGACTGGGCCTGATCAGCTTGCTCTCCTCACCCCTGCAGTGCTCTGGGACATGGCCGCCTTCTCTGCAGATGTGGAGCACAGCTCTGTAGCTGCATGCTCCATACTGACACCATCTATACAGAACCTCCATCTTATCCATAGCAGAGGGACACCTCTAAGCAAGGTGTGCACCCAGACTTCAGCTCCCTCTGGAGGCAACACTGAACTTGAAAGCTGAGTGATCTTGCAGAGCGGAGCTGGCACTCTGCTGACTGTGCTGCAGTCTGCTCCTCCGGTTCTGACACCTGCCTGTCTCACTCACAGACAGCATCTTTTCCAGCCCCTTTTAGTGTAAACCGTCACTTGCTTTATCATCAACCAAATGGCAAAAGGTTTCAGCTGCGAAGCAGGAGGCAGGCGGGTCTGTCAGATTCCAGAGCGCTCTGAAAATAAATCCCAGCTGCGAAGTTCGCTCGTGGTGCAACAGGAGGACATGAATAAACACATCTCCACGAGCTGCTGTGGGGACCCGGAGAGACAACTGCCCCCAACGTTTGTTTCTCCACGTGCTTCTGGGGTTTCCTTGGGCCCGGTGAGCCCCGACTCCAGGCTCCTCAGGAATGCAAGCACGCTTGACATGTCTTGTAGGTGTGTTCCTGGGAGGGATGTAGGAACTGGATCTGACAATTGTAGCAGTGGAGATTATGAAGGCAGGTGGCCATGCCTGGCACTGGGTCCTGAATCCCAGTGCGAGATGATATGAATGTATCTGCTCACAGGCCCTGGGGCTTGGGCTGGCTCATAATGGGACTTTAGAAGGAATGAACATGGAGCCTATGCTGATGTTTAACTCTTCTGACCCACGAAGCCTGGGGGCTGGCTGGTTTGGATGTCCCAGGCTAGTCCCAACAGCTACCTGGCAGCAGTCAGCCGAGGCCAGTGCTGACTTCTTCAGCATCCCTTCTCTACCTCCATCCTCCTCCTCGCCGACAGGATGACTTGTTTTCTTGAAGTTCTGGGCACTGAACCCAGAGCCTTCCTCATGCTAGGCAAGCACTCTCCTGCTGAGCAACATCCCTAGCCCAAGGTGGGAGGACTTGTTCTCTCACACCTGTGTCTCTGGCTCATCCCACCTCTCGCCTTCCATCCTGTTCTCCTTGGCTGGACCCCCTAGTCATCTCTGTTTTCCTCATGCTTGGTCCCTGCCCCCTTCTCTCCTTCCCTAGGGTCTCTTTGTGCCCTCTAAATGCCCGCCCCACCCCTGGAAACAAGCTGCCCTGTGAACAGTCAGCCCTTCCCAGAGACTCCCTCAGCCAATGCCTCAGTAAGAACCAGGCTGACCTCTTGCTGTCCGAGTATCAGTCCCCCGGGACGGAACGCTCTTGCTTACGCACACACAGACTCGCTCTCTCTCACCCTCAGACCTCTGCCGCCGATTCTCTTCTTGCATCTGCTGTGCCTCCCTGCCACCCTCTGTTACTTCAGCCTTCCAGAAACAGTCCCCCTTCCTCCTCCACTTAAAACGGGTTTTGTTTGTTTGTTTTAGAGATGCTGGGGCCAGGGTTCAGGACTTTGCACAGACTCAGCAAGCCTTCTGCTCCTGAGCCATATCTCAAACTTTCCTCTTTCACTTTAGAATCTGGCAAATCACTCTCTTTCTCCTCACGTCAAGCCCTGCCATCATGCCCTGGGGTCTCCGAGTCCATGTCCTAACATCCCTCCACCCAGTACTCAGTCCCCTGCACCCGGAGTCTTCTGGTCTCCTCCAGGAGGCCCCTCCCTTGTTGTCACGCCTCTTGTTTCTCGCGTGGAATCTGATCTCAGTGGCATCACTGCGTCACAGCTTTCCAACCTGCTATCACTCTCCGTCTGGTTTGCCCGTGCTATGGTTTGAATATGGCACGTCCTCCGCAGCTCTTGTGTTTGAACACTTGCTCCCCAGCTGACAGTGCTGTCTGGGAATGTTCGGAAGTCTTTGTGACATGGGACCCAGGCCATTGGAGGCCGGTCTTGAGGGTTATAGCCGGGCCCTGCTTCAGGTCTGACTGTTTGCTGGTCTGGCCATTGTGTTAGCAGCTAGGCCATATGCTTTTACCACCATGAACCCCACCATGATTTTACCACTATGATGGACTCAAACTGTGAACTAACATAAGCCCCTCCTCTCCGAAGCTGCTTCTGTTAAACACTTTTGTCCCAGCGATGAGTCAAGTGACTAATACATGCCATTTTCCTGTTCTCTGAACTCTGAGAGCATCTAGTCCTGCGGGCATCCATTTCCTAGTACAAACAGGAGGAGCTTCTCTGTGGCCCTGGCACCCAGTCAGCTAAGCTAGAAGGCCTCAAGTCATGTGACAGCTGCCTTTACCACAGGAGTCCCGGGCACTTTCCAATACATCTGGAAATAGATCTCTTCCTGGACCTGTTATACAGAGAGCTGGCAGTGAGTGAGATCAGTGGAGCATGGTATTTCAAAAGGAACACAGCAGAAGGGTCCAAGACAGAGCTGCTCCACGTGGCAGGCATGGGAGTTTGAACAGGTCACTTACTTTCTCTGAGTCTCAGTTTCTTGGGCTGGAAAATAGGGCCACATATCCCTACTTTACAGGGTTTTATGAAGATCTGATTTATGTAAGGGGTCCACTCGGGGGGGGGGGGTGTAGAGTGCAGTGTTGGCAGGTTCTAGGCAACGATTTGTGAGCCCAGAGAGGACAGACTTATGGACTAGAAAGCCACAATAGGGTTTGTCTTCCAAGGCCTCTGGTGTGGTCCAGCCTCTGCCCCTGGCTTCTCTGGGAGACAGGATATCAAGCTAGCCTCAGAATAGGAAGAACTTGGCCTCAGGCTGAGAGCTATATGAACTTAGTCTAGGATTTTTCTCCTGAGATGCTTTTCTGTTCTGTAAGTAACACGATCACTGTAGAAAAATTCCACCACCCACCCACACCCATACCCATATATACATACACCCATCAAGTAAAATCCCAGACAATCTTCTACAGAGAAAAACACACACTTTTTGTTTTATGTAGGCGTACTTACTGTCAATCTTTTTCTCTACATACTTGCTCTTTATTTTAATTAGCTGAGGTCTCGTGGGTACATTTTCCCACTTCATGTCACTTAGCATAAACTAATAAAGGTTTTTATAACAAATCTCATTTTCATGGTTTTATAATATTATTTTGCATGGAGAATTTACTATTGAACATTTAAGTTATCCCCAAGTTTTCCATATGGTAAGATTGCTGTGGTGAACATCTATATGCACATGCATGTTTTCATGTTGGTCCACATGCATGCACACACACATATATATGTGTGTATGTATGTGTGTTTGTGTATATGTACATGTGTGAATGTATTTGTAAGTGTGTACGTGTGTGCATATGCACATGTTGGCATAGCTGTGTGTATATCTGTATGTGTTCATGTGTGTATATGTATGGTGTTTGTATCTGTGTGTGTATATACATATGTGTATATGTATGCATGTGCCTATATGCATATGTTTATGCATATACATATATGTGTGCGCTTGTATATATATGTACACATGTGTGCACATGTGTTTGCATATGTGTATATGTATATTTGTGTCTACACATGTGGATATGTGTTTGTATACAGGTAATAGATGTGTATGTACAAATGTACATATTCCTATGTATATGTTTCAGCGTAGCATGAGTTCTCCACCATGCAACCACTGCATCACTAGACTAACCTTACAACTCTTCATCCCAAACCTCCAGAGATCATGGTGAGCTTCATTCTCAACACTTCAGTGTTCAGTTAGGGTTTTACTGATGTGAAGAGACGCCACGACCATGGCAACTCTTATAAAGGAAAACATTTAACTGGGACTGGCTTACAGTTTATAAGTTAAGTCCATTATTGTTATGGTGGGAAGCATGGAGTCATGCAGGCAGACATGGTGCTGGAGAGGTAGCTGAGAATTCTACATCCAGATCCTCAGGCAATAGGAAGAGAAAGTGACACTGGGCCTGGCTTGAGCATTTGAAACCCCAAAGCCCACCCCCCAGTGACACACTTCCTCCAACAAAGGCCACACCTCCTAATAGTGCTATTCCCTGTGAACCTATGCGGTCACAGTGAAAACTCAAACTACCACACCCAGGAAATGGGGATAAAAATGACACTCATCTACCTTAATGTTTTGAACTATAATTTTTCTCAGATAGTTAAAAAGCAGGAAATGCTTGAGAACTGGGGTCAGCTGAAATCTGGCCCACCATCTGCTTTTGTAAATAAAGTTTTAATGAAAAACAGTCCTGTCCACTCATTTGTTTCTGATCCATGGCCATTTCCAAACTATAACAACCAAGTTGAGTGATCATAGCAGAGACTACATAGTCCACAAAGATATCCATCACCTGACCCTGTACTGAGAGACATTTTAAAGACTCTAGGGCAGAATGCCTTTTCCTGTGAGCATATGCCCCTTCCATAACACTTTTGGTAAGCTGGCTTTTAAGTTTTATTTTTCTTAGTGGTGACTTTTTGAAAAAGAAGAATCAGAGGTTTGTCTTGGATAGGATTACAAAAGAAGACTCTGTGCACATAAAAATGCTCCCCAGGCTACAAGAAAAATACAAATATAAATTAGAAATATTTCATCAAAAGAACCTTGAGAAAACCAGAAACATCTTATCTTGGTTTTAAAAGGAAAAACCAAGATAGCACGGGAGAAAAACAAGAAAAAAATATTTTAGTGACAAAAACAAAGTCATAACTCCCCCCACCCGCCCCAACATAACAATATTTGATGTGGTTCCAAAAAAACGTGTGGCCCCATGAAATGGGGACCCAGGGGTTGAAGATGCTTTCATTGGTGTTTCGGTGACAATGTGTTCCCTTTCTCAGAAGGTTGACCCCCACCATCCCGGCAGCTGTACACACAGGAAAAACACCCTGACCCAGCACAGGAACCCAAGCAGTGTGCGATTAGCCTGGGAGACCACAGGGAACAGGCCCTCTACCCCTAAAGGGGTGTTTTAACCTACTGGGTTGCTATAACCAAATGCCTGTCTTAGACAGGGTAATCTGTAAGCAGTTGACTGTTGCTCACAGTTCTGGAGACTGAGAAATTCAAGAGCAGGGCAGTGGCAGATTTGGTGTCTGATGAAGGCCTGTTCTCCATAGACACCATCTTACCGGTGCATCTTTGTGAGGAGAAAGAGGCAAGCAGGCTTCCATGAATCTTTCTCATCAGAGCTTTGGGATCTGAACCTCAAATATCCCCCACAGGCCCATGTTTTGAATGCTTATTCTGAAACTGACCCCATTGGGGGTAGGATCTAGAACCTCTAGGACACAGGGTTTCACTGTGGGGAATTGGGCCACTAGGGGTGGGCCTTGAAAGTGGTACCCAGTCCCTGGTCCTGCCTGGCTCTGTTGTCTGTGAGATTAAGCAGCTGTCTCCGGCATACAGTCCTGATGCCACTGGTAGCCAGCTGGTGGACCAGGCTATCATGGGCTAAACGTTCTGAAATTCTAAGACAAAGTGAGCATTTCTTTACGTTGTTTCTGCTGGGTATTCTGACCACAGCAACACAAAATAGCTGACAGTTACTAACCCCATCAGGCCCTTGTGGGGAGTCACCACTTAGAGGCCCTATCTCAAGGCTCACAGTGAGGGTCCTTTTCCACATGGGAATTCAGATTACAGCAGGTGGGGACAGCTTCCTCATACTTCATAATGTATGGCAGATATTCAGGGCAATGCGTCAATCGGTTCTCCAGTTCTAGTCAAGCCAGTTTCTCTCCAAAGCAAAGGAAGAGAGCACGGATGGGCAGCGGAGCTGTGTGGAGACATTGCTACTCTATCTACCAGGTTCTTCCTACTGCAAAGCTTTTTTAGGATGGTGCTCAGGCTCAGTTCCATTTATTATGAACATGGAACAAGGAGCTGCCATCTTCCCCCAAGAGCTCACCACTGATAGGAATTCTAACCATGCCCCCGTGATAGGGTATGCCCTGTCGAGACACCTAGTCATTTCCAGGCCTTACGTCCTACATAATCTATGTGCTACGTGTAATTTTGCACGCAGCATGATCATGTAATCTATGCACATGTGTGGAGTAGCCATGTGGGCCCATGTGCGCATACGTGTGGGGTGGGGCTGGGGAGTAGTCCATAAAAGGCGGGTCCCACATAGTCCTCCCTCTCTCTGCACATGTCTTTTCAGCAGGCCTGACCACATTATCTTCTGTCCCTCCCTTCTCCTAATAACACTCTTATAGTGGGTTCCGTTGTGCCTCATGACTTTTCCTCGCAGGGTAAAATTGCCGCATAAAACCAACAACCACCCTGACCACAGAAACTGGTTGAGGGCTAAGCACCTGATGCAAGACGGCCTCTCTTCTGTCACCACCTAAGCACCTCACCCACCTTCTGTCACAGCGATTGGTTCTAAGTCTGCTATTCTAAGCAGGCCAGAGTCCTCCTCAGACACAATGTAAGCTTTACCACCATCCCATCTCTTTTCCTTTTGGGGTCTGAGCGTGACTCTTCCAGCGGCAATGCCTCATGGGAAAACCGGGTTTATAACGTCAAAAGAGCAGTGAAAACACAAAACCTGGTGGTGTTCGTGTCTTAGAACCAACAAATTGCCCCTCCCTGCTTTGTGTGCAAGTCACAGGTTCAACTTTAGTTTTCTCCATTTTCGGTCCAACAGCCAAGATTAATAGGAGGTTCTTCGGCTGTAGAGGTTTGAATGAGAATGCTCCATGGCTCATATATTTGCATGCTTAGTCCCCAGTTGATGAACTGTTCAGAAGGATTAGGAGGCGTGGTCTTGTTGGAGTAGGTATGTCCTTGTTGGAGGAGGCGTGCCACTTGGGGTGGGCTTTGAAGTTTAAAAGGCCCATGTCAGGCCCAATGTGGTGGTTTGAATGAAAATGGCCCCCACAGGCTCATAGTGAGAGGCACTATTAGGAGGTGTGGCCTTGTTGGGGGAAGTGTGTCACTGGGGGTTGGCTTTGAGGTTTCGAATGCTCAAGTCAGGCCCAGTGTCATTTCCTCTTCCTGTTGCCTGAGGATCTGGATGTAGAACTCTAATCTACCTCTCCAGCATCATGTCTGCTTGTGTGCCTCCATGATTCCTGCTATTATGATAATGGAATAAACCTCGGGACTGCAAGCCACCCCAGGTCAATGTTTTCCTTTCTAAGAGTTGCTGTGGTGATGGTGTCTCTTTACAGCAATAGAAACAGTAGCTGTCTGTCTATCTGTCTGTCTCCCTGTCTCCCTGCTGCCTATGAACCAGGATGCAAAGCTTTCAACTATTCCTTCAGCACCACGCCTGTCTGCTTCCTGCCATGATGATAATGGACTAACCCTCTGAAATGATAAGCAAGTCCCCAATCAAATGATTTCTTGTATAGTTGCCTAGGTCATGGTGTCTCTTCACAGCAGTAGAACATGGATTAAATCAGTGGCCTTTAACAGAAAAGAACTAGAGAATTAACCACACAGTGTATACAAGGGCAAATATCACACAATAAATGTCTACACATGTAATTTTGTGTGAACTGTATAATAAACTTAGGAGGTAGCTCAGAGTGCTCTACCCAGGATGAACAGTGTTCTAGTTATCTTCAACTGTCAAGATGACACAGCCTATAATCATCCCAAGAAGTCTCAATTGAAGGATTGGCCAGATCAGATTATCAATGAGCAATCGTCTTTCTTGCTTGGGGATAGATGTGGGAGAGCCCAAACCCACTGTGGCCATCACCATCCCTAGGCAGGTGGACTTGAACTATATGAGAAAGCTAGCTGAGCACGAGCCAGAGAGAGAGCTAGGAAGTGACATTCCTCCAGCAGTTTTAGCAGCCTACAAAAGCTAAGCTCCTGACTTCTCAACAACCATGAGTCACCAGAGGCCCCTCCTAGTACCTCAGGTTCCTGCCTGGAGTTCCTGCCCTGACTTCCCTCAATGATGAGTTATAACCTGGGAATTGCAAGATGAAATAAACCCCTTTCTTTCCTAAGCTGATTTTGGTAAGAGTGTTTTCTCACAGCAACAGAAAGCGAACCAGAACAAGCATGGAGAGGGACATTTAGAAGTCAGCCTTAGTGGTAAAAAAAAACCAAAAACCTAAAAAACAAAAAAACCTTACCAGCCGGGCGGTGGTGGCGCACGCCTTTAATCCCAGCACTCGGGAGGCAGAGCCAGGTGGATCTCTGTGAGTTCGAGGCCAGCATGGGCTACCAAGTGAGCTCCAGGAAAGGCGCAAAGCTACACAGAGAAACCCTGTCTCGAAAAAACCAAAAAAACAAAACAAAAAAAAAAACCAAAAAAACAAAAAAACCTAAAAAACAAAAAAACCTTACCACTCACATGCCAGAAACTGTCGGAGCACTGAGGTAAAGGAAAACAGATTAAGTCTCTGTGGCTTACTATTGTGAATACGGTATGGGCAGTGAAGTTCCCTGCTGCCTGTGCCCTAGACAGACATCCTCAACAATGTTTCCTCCTTGGTCATCCCAGTAGACTTTATTTTCCCATGAGGAAACTGAAGTCCAGATACATTCAACAACTCAAGAAAGACAGTTCCACAGCTGAGGAGTAGGGAGCTGGGCTATTAACCGCACAGTCCAACATAAGAGCTTGATGCCCCATAGCAGAAGATGAGAAAGTACCCATCAGACACAGCAGATGGACACTGAGGGGGGGGATAGGAAGTCAGCCATCTGCAGGGGACTGTGGCTAGACTGTGTCTGTTTCAGGATCAGAGACCTAGACGAGGGAAATCTGGCTTTGGTTTGGTTTGGCAATTCTTCCTGTGCATTTGTTTACTGCCTTTTTGATTTTTCCTTTTGACTTAATAGAGTCCTTTGGACCATTCTAGTCTGTCTCAGCAGTTCTGAGGAGAGTGGGGTCAGGGAGGTAGAGGTTTACATGTCCATTTGGGTGGGGTTACAGAAAGAGCAGTGCTCTCAAAACCGGAAGGGGTCCAGGCAGTTAGTTTTCATTCTCAAAACATGGTACTGTGAGCAACAGATAATCCACCCAGTCACCCTGCAAATGAAGAATCCAAGTGAGAAAGGAGCCCCACCTCACAGATGATAAGCAGCTCAGGCAGCCTCTTGGCTCTCACTCAAGCCTGTCTGCTCGTAGACAGGGCTTCAGTTTATTTGTAGGGATAGAGGATAATGCTATAAAAGCTCCTAAAAACTAAGTATGCCATCAATGCAGTACCTGCTCCCTGGAGAGAAGAGAATGCAGCTGGACTTGATCACTGAGGGTTCAAGTTCATGTGAGTTCAGTTCAGCAAGGGGGATGGGGAGTGGCTAACACTCATGCACAGTTAGAAAGCTCCAGTCTTCCACAGAAACGTTTTCTGTGACCCAGCTGGAGCTGTTGGCTGTACCTACTATTCTTTTAGCCTGAACTCCTTGCAGGCCAGCACTCACTAAGAACCCTGCACGCGCCACATTTAGAGGTTCAGTTTGCAGCAAACGCTTGGAGACGAACATGAAGCTGAAATCCTGAGAAGGGAGAAAGCCTTTCCTTTCTCCTCCTCTCTGAAATCCCTGCTCTGGAGGGAAGGCCTTTCTTTCTCGTGTCCTCACCAACACACCCAAGCGTATCAGCTCTCAAACACGTCTCTACTCTCAACCCACTCCAATGGGCTCCCCAGTGAGCATCTTAGAATGCCAGAACCAAGGTACAGACTGAGCTGAGCTTGTGCCTGGAGAAGCATCCACTTCTACCCATTCAGTTTCTTGGCAAGATTTGGTTCTGTGCAGCTGTAGACTAAGATACTGGTTTCCTTACTGGCTGAGGTCACTCTGGAGCTACCCACAGATTCTATCTGCAATACCCAGGTTGGAATTTGGGGGGCTTTTGCGTGGCACAGAACAGTACTGCTGCTTGGGTGATGGTTTGCCTCCTTTCCTATATTAAAAACTGTGAGCACCGATAACCAGTTGGGGAGCAGATTTGTATCCCTGGAACCAGGTACCTCATCACCATAGGCTTCCAATAGCTCTGTCTGGAATCACATAAATATGGTGATATTTTATTTGTACTGAAATGTGATTTTATTCATATGTTAATAAATAAAGTTGCCTGGGGGTCAGAGCTAATAGCAAGCCATAGCAGAAGTCTGGCAGTGGTAGCACACGCCCTTAATCCCGATTACATGACAGGCAAATCTCTGTGTGTTCAAGGATATCACCAGCATGGAGACACACGCCTTTAATCTTAATACCAACCACAGAAGACCTGGAGGTCTGTATAGATGGGCAGTGATAAGGAGGTCATGTGGTTGGGTTTACAACCAATGAGAAGGCAGAACAGAAAGTCTATAAAAAGACAGATACAAAGGAAGCTCTTGCTCTGGCTGAGGAAAGGACAGCAGCGGCAGGAAGGGTAAGGTGGTTTTTAGTCTCAGCTCTTAGCTATTGCTCTGACCTCTCAGCTTTTAATTCTGTATTTGGTTCCGCGTTTCTTATTTAATAAGATGGTTACATCTACATCTGGCACCCAACGTGGGCCATGAATCCACGACCCTGAGATTAAGAGTCTCATGCTCTACCAACTGAGCAACGTAGATGTAACCGTCTTATTAAATAAGAAACACAGAGCCAAATACACACAGCCACACCTGGATGGCAACTGAATCACACACAGTTCCTTAGGTGCTTTTGCGGGTGTCCATTTGTCCCTGTGTTCACAGTTTTCTAAGGGACTTTGGAAGATTTAAGACTCCAGCCTCCGAGGACAAGTCTCTTACCCTGATCTTCCTTTCAGCAGCAGCAGTTCTAAGCAGCCTACAAAAGCTAAGCTCCTGACTTTCAACAACAACCATGAGTCACCAAACATAGGCCTCTCCTGGTACCTGAGCGAGCCACCGAGTCCCAGATGCAGCTCACCTAACCTGGCTCTGTGTGGTAATCCAGGCAGAGGCAAGACGGCAGCAGCCAGAGAATGACAGGTTGTGTATGGTATATCCCATCGGCCAGTTCAGAACTATTTTCCCACCGAACTCAACATGGTTAAAAAATCTGCAGTGGAATATGGCTTCCTGACCCAGAGGCAGTAGCTATGGACCAGCAGGTTCTACCATAGGCAGGAGACGTCACTCTAGTCAGCAGGGGAGACAGTGGTGCTGGAAGTGGGATGATTTCAGTCAGGAATGGACTGAAAAAACAGCCTCATTCCAATGCTAGGAATACCCCATAGGATAACAGGACTTCTTTTCTCAAAATAATATTGTCAGAAGAGAGTGCATGGAAGTTCATGAACCCCTAACGGGGAGGTGAGGAGCACCTACTGGTGATGTTCCTCCTTCCAACAGAAACCTGGAAATGTAAGCTACAGTGTCAGCACAAACGGCACAGTCTGGGAAAGCAAGATGTTCCCATCTAACTGTGAACTCGCTCAGCTGGACCTGAGAAGAGCTGGGAGGAAAGTCTGCAGAGGCAGCCTGGGGTCAGACGGTGGAGACAGATCAGAAGTGGCAGGGTGGTGTCAAGAATGAGCACAGCATGTTGGAAGGAGCTCTGAGCTCACAAAGATGGTGCTGGAAAAGGAGGAGGCCCCCGAGGTGTGGGAAAACTGGGAGAGGGGTTTGAGAATGGGACAAAGAAGTCTTGCTGGGCTGGAGGCTGGAGGCATAGAAGCTGCAGGTGGGTTGGAGTCGCCTGGACAGTCCCAGGAAAGGGCTTGGTCTTCGCTGACTGGATTTAAAAGCACATGGGAGACACACCTGTGGGGTATTGCCAGAGAGTTTTGACTGAAAAGGAAAGACCCACCTTGAGTGTGGGTGGCACCATTCCAAAGGTGAGGATACCAAACTGAGCAAAAGCGGCAAAAGGAGGAAGCCGACTACCCACCAGGCCTCCCCCTTCTCTGCTCCCTGACTGTGGATCCAGGGTAACCAGCCGCTTCCCACCTCCACGCCTTCCTTCTACAAAGGACATGTCCCTCTTTAAACCTGGAGCCAAAATCGATCTTGCTTCCTTTAAGTCGCTTCTATCAGGTATTTCCCCACAAAAGTGAGAAAATCAAGTAATATAAGAAGTTAAGCAGAGCGGTGGTGGCATACACCTTTAATCCCAGCACTCAGGAGGCAGAGACAGAGGCAGGTAGATCTCTGAGTTCAAGGCCAACCTGGTCTACAGAGTGAATTCCAGGACAGTTAGGACTACATAGAGAAACCCTGTCTTGAAAAAACAAACCAAAATAATAATAATAATAATAATAATAATAATAATTAGTAGTAGTAGTAGTAGTAGTAGTAGTAGTAGTAGTAGTAGTAGTTATGCTTACCTCCTTCTCTCTCCCCCTCTCTCTCCCTCCCTTTCCCTCTCCTCTCTGTCCCCCTCTTCCACACTGAGGCATGTGCTTCTGAGAACCCCATTCACACCTCATATTGTTGACAATAGACAGTCTTTATGCCTTTCGAAGGCCAGAGCATATGACCAAAGTAAAACCTTTGCTTCCTCCAAACTTCCTGAGAAAATTAATGTGATTTGCTCTTTAACATATACAGATAAGGTATATTTTAGAAGCAAAACTTTGTGACTTGAGCATTCACATCCCATCCTAGCCATATCTAACACCTGGGGAGCAAGCACACTCTACTTGGAGACTTGAGTGTCCTGACCAGTGGGAAAACACCAATCTATAGGAAATGTCCGTGGGGGAGGAGGGATGACTGGCAGCCATGGTCCCATCCACTCAACAGAGCAATGCACCTTCACGGTTCACAGGTAGAGCTGTCCATGCTAGAAGCAGGTTGTGGGGAACCACGCCCCCATCCTCCCTTGCTTTTCTGACTAGGGAATGTGGTTCCCGACTTTCTTTAGATCCCAGTCTGTAACAGTGGGGTGACAAAAGAAAGAGGCTCGGGTAAGGCTGACAGGGACTGGCAAACAGCCCCCGATGGGCCCCTGTCCCACTGACACTCAGAAGGAGCTTTCCTGCCAAGCCGTCTGGTTTGTATCCTTGGCCCTGGGTTCCCTGCCCTCCATCTGGGGAAGGCGCTAATGAGGTGTTAATTAGCAAGGGGCAGGCAGTAGATGGCAAAACAGGGCTGTGGCGGTCTGCGGGGAGCATCAGAGAGCCATCATCTCCTAAGCAAAGAAGAGACTAAGGCTGGGGGACATCTCTCCCAAGGGGCAGAGAGCACCAAAGGGAACAGACCATGCCACCTCTAGCACCTCAGCAACTGGGCCCCTCAACTCTCAGCAGAGCCCCCGTAACTCTTCCCTGCATTTGAATTCCAATCATAATATGGAATTACAGGGGCGCCTCCTACTGCAGCCTGCTGCTCTGCTATTCATTAGGAAAATCATCACTCACAGCCCCCCACGGCTGGCACCTCGGCTATTTAATCGGCAGACAAGAGTACAAATCCCTCATCCTGTTTAGAGTATGTTGGAGTGTGAGTTAGAGAAATAAATTCCTCTTGGGGGATCATGCTACAAAAATGCCAGAAATGTGAGCCTGAGGGTTTTCATTTCAAGGGTAAATGATTGTCCATCCAGGGCTGAAGACAGTCAGGCTGATGGACAGCAGGAGGCCAGCCTGCCATAGCACTGGAAAAGGCAACTTCAGGTCTGGATTCCTTTCCTTCACGAATTGCTAATGGAATGATTAAAAATATCATAATACCGGGAAAACCTAGACCCAGGGAGAAGAACAGTGGGAAGTAATTAGATCAGACGGACACTGAAAAATTTCTGCAACAACAACAACAACAACAAAAACAGTGCATCTGGGTGGGGTGAGTACAGAAATGAGCAGCAATGGAGTTTGACAAATATACTTGGCAATGTCTCTGTGTCCACGCATTTCACCTTCGCAGATTCCACCCACCACGGATCAAAAATGCTCTAAGAAATACATCTGCACTGACTACGGACACACCTTATGTTCCCCAACATTACCCCTGAACAACACAGCACAGTGACTGTTTACAGACTACGTCCATCACTAGAACAAATAGGCTGGAGTCCATCAACTTATAAGAAGATGACGTTATTCAAGGTCATCGTTTTGGAGTTTCTGGTTTCCATCATCAGTTGGTCACACTGCGTTTGGTCCTGTAATGAGGTAGCCCCTCATAGCAGGAGTGCATGTTGAAGAAACCCGTTCACTTGGTGGCTAAGAAGAGAAAGAGAGGACCTTCTTTCCATGATCCTCTGATCTTGAGTATGTCCTTCAGGATCTGAAGACTTCCCACTAGGCCTCAAGTCTTAAAGGTTCTACCAGTTCAACAGTGCAGCAGCGTAATCACATTTGAGGGACATTTATAACCTGAACTCATATAGCATTTACAATGTATTGGATTTACTAAGCCATCTAGTTGATCTTGCTAAATATTAGAAACTTGCGTTGAATGAAAAGGGGAGGAGGGAAGATTCAGTAGAGGAGAGAAAGGAAATGATGGGTGTGTGTGTGTGTGTGTGTGTGTGTGTGTGTGTAAGGAAGTGGATTCACTCTCCCTCCTGAGGCCATCAAATTCCACCAAACAACAGCTCTCAAGTATTGGTGAGCCATAAGTGACAGAGACCCCTGAGTGGCTCGGAAAAAGCCAAAGGCCAACTCTCCCAACTTCAGTCATCAAGGATAAATAGAAGGCAGAGGTTCTGAGACAGATTGCCACACACATGCGACTGATGTGCAAAGGTGGTCCAGGGAAGGAGGATGGGCCACAGCCATGGGGCTGCAACAACTGGACAGCACATGCCAAAGAACAGCCTGTTTAAAGTCTGCCCGGAGGACGTAAGGGAAAATATTTCTGGAGTCACCTTGCATAGCACCTCTAATGGTGCATAAATATTAGTTCTTATTCTTAGATTTCAAAACCACATTTCCTTCCCAGCAACCAGAAGTCTTTATCTATAAAAAAAATGCAAACTGTGCTAATATCCTTCTAGGGAATGCTTCTTGCCCTATGTGTAAATCTTAAATGCAAAATGGTTCTCTGGGACCAGCACTAGTTGGCCTTTCTCCTTGTCGCACCCACGGCAGCCTTTCGTCCTCAGACTGGCTCACTCCACAGCCTGACCCTATAAACTGTGAATCTCTGGTAAAACACAGCCTCAGCTCTTACCGAGTCATTTCCCCAATCTACATCCTCCAGCACAGGAGTTAGGGCCTTGTTCCTATCTCAGCACCCTGCTCCGTCCCCTGAGGACACAGAGCCTTTCCATTCTGGCTTACCACGTGGCCATCTGTCCCTTTCCTAGCCACACTGGGAGTTCTACTGTGGATGGCAACCATGTCTGTTTCATGTCCGGCTGCCGCTTCCATTCTCATCAGAGACATGTGGTTAATAATTTGTGGAATAAAAGACACATGGTGGCCTACCAGAAAGAGGCCCTCCTCACTCATGAAAAGTGGGGACTAAGTCTCAGGGACTTAGACTCACTCATAAGCCAAGATGTTGCCAGTCCTGAGAAGAGTGGACACTAGAGAGCCTAGGAGTTCTAGTCTTAGCATACCTGACACATACTTCGTCAGATAATCCTGGGCAACCCTCAGCTGCTCAGGTGGTCCAGTCACCTCGAGACTTGCCACCTTTGCCACGGGGCTCCCTTTCTTTGAAGGACCCTTCTGATGTCCCACAGAGGCTCCCCTAGGCCTCTTGTCCCACGAGGAAAAAGTATCCCTCCCCAACTTGTTACAGGCTTCCCTGAATTTACTTCACAGAATTGTCCTAGAAACCACTTGGCCTGAAGCCTCCCCTCCCAAAGCCTGCAGCCAGTGATTGCTTAGGATAGGGTGGCCAAAGACTACTTTCTTGCTCCAGATTGTTGTGGAATATTATTTTAACTAGGCAAAGCTGTTACATTTGTTTATGCTGCAGAGTATTACTTTAACTGTGTAAAGGCATGCTACTTTTGTTTATGCTGCATTTGTTTAACTATGTAAAGATGTGTTGCATTTGTAGATAAAGAGAAACAGGTTAATTTAAGTTTAAAGAGCTAGCCAGAAACGAGCCTAAGCTAGGCAGAGCATTCATAACTAGTAAGATGTCTCTGTGTCATGATTTGGGACCTGGTTGGGGGCCCAAAAGAAAAAGCCTGGTATATCAAATGGGAGGAATTCTGTGCAATTTATACTGCTGAGTCCCGTTCCTACAGACCAGTCCTCTCCTGAAGACCTTTCCCTTTCTTCGTCAACACTTAGTGTTCACATAACTGTGTAAATAAACATCCATCCAGCTTGTGTGTCTAGGGAACTGAACCAAATACAAAGGAACTAGTACCAAAGTTAGGGAAAAAAGGTGGTGGCTGAGATATGGCACGCCATGGCCTGAGACCCTCTTCACACCACACTGAGGAGAAAATAGAGGCTTGGGGAGAATCCTAACCTTGGCCAAGGTCACCCAGCAAGCAGGGGTGAAACCCAGATTCTTAGAACAGAATCTGTCTCTGCAGCCATTACCTCGCCGATGGTCTACAAGTCTAGATATCCAGCTCTCCCAACCAATATCTGTGTGGCTTGAGACAGTGGTAGAGTCATGGGCTGCAGTACTCAGGATGCTGAGTACAAGTATGCTGTTCTCAAGTGGAAACAGGTCTCTCCTGAGGTCGCTGGCTTTGCTGCTACCTACATTCAAAGCCAAGTGGCCATAGCACGAGTAAGTCACAGGGGAAGAGCTATGAATGACAGGTGGGGTCGGCCCCCACAACCTCAGTGTGTAGCGCTCGCTCTCGTGATTCTCAGTCCTCAGAACATGTGCACTGGGTCAAGGTTAAAGAACGACATTGTAAATAGCTCACTGGGGAGTAATTTGTGTCATCACTCGAAGGAGAAAACGGCAAGCCATCCATGCATCTTTCCATTGGACCAAAGCCTAAGCACGCAACTGGCAGAGGAGGCTTCTCGTCCGGGTGTAAGCAAAGAATTTACAAAAATAAAGGGAAAACTGGATGCAGATGCTCTCTTCAATTAGCATCCACTGAAAAGGCAGTGAAGAAGGACAGAGCTCAGGCATGAATTTCCACTCAACCGTTTGCCACTTCTGGGGGAGATGTGTGTCATTCTTTGGTGAAGCCGGAGGAAACTATTTTAATTTTCTCAAGCACGCTGGGGTTTTGCAATCAAGCTATTTTTAACCGAAGGCTTTACAAAGTCTGACCATCACGTGAGGTTTTTACCGAGATCTAAATCATAGCACCAGGAAGCAATGATTCAGTGTCTCTCAAAATGTTCCAAACAACTCAAAATAATTATATCTTCCTAAAAACAATACTATTCCTGGGCTATTTTTGTCATAGTTTCTTTCTCTCTCTCTCTCTCTTTTTTTTTTAAGAAGGGGGGGGTCTTCTGTGGACTCACTGCTTGAGTACCAAGGTTAAGATGAAAGATACTTGATGAAGGAACTGAGACTCTGGCAGAGGGTTTAAAGTGCGGATGCTGTGCGTTCACCATCATCTTTAACACTCTGTTTGTTGGCCGAGTAAAGTCAAAAGTAGCTCTTCATCTCTCTGACGTTTTCTCTCCTAGGCATAGGGCAGACTAGACTGTAGTTTGTTTGTGGTCTCTTTCCTCTTACTCTTTTGCTGTTGTTGCTCCCAGAGATCATTTTAGGATGTGGGAGTTCTCAGCCTCTGGTTCCTATTGGAACCACAGATTTGCTTTTGAAAATACAGATTATGGAACTGGAGAGATGGCTAAGAGGTTCAGAACACTTGTGGCTCTTGCAGAGGACCTGGGCTCAGATCCCAGCACTCACAGGGCAGCTCACATCAGTCTATAACTACAGTTTTGGGGGACCTAAGTCCCTCTTCTGTCCCCATAGGCACCAGGTGTGCACCTGTCTGGACATGCTTCTGCCAATGCAGACAGAGCAATGTGGCAGGTCTGATCCAGGGCAGGTGGGAGCTGGCTAGACTCATGTATCAGGTGGTGAACTGAGTCAGAACAAAGAAAGGCAGATGAAGAGAGACAGAAGCCCAGGCTTAGAACCCAGGCAGATATGAAACATGGGCAAGAATCACGGGAAGGTAGGCTGGCTGCTTGGCTCTGATGGTCTGAATTCCAACCCCAGCAGATCTGAGTAGTGGAGGCAGGAATACACTGCTCTTCATCCCACCTAGGGAAGACTTAAACCCAGTTCAGTTAAGTGGTTGGACTGGAAAGCAATGAAGAGGGATCAAGTAAGAACCAGTAGAGGAATTGGGCAACATGGCTCAACCTACACCACGTTCCCAGCTGAATGAGCACCATGCCAAGATGTTGAGGCACGTAGAGTCACAATCCCCCCCCCCCCCCGACTGCAAGACCCATCCTTGTGATTTCAATACTATTGACTCATAAGGCAGGGTGGGCCATAGTTCTAACATTAACAGTCCTGAATATGCTTAGTTCCAAGCAGGTCACATTGCAGTAGTCGATCTAGGCAAAGAAGCTAGGTGAATCCAGGGGACCATCATTAACCACAAACACACCACAGGAAGGGATAAGCTGTGTGGCTGGACTCAACAAGAGCTCAGGGACATTGAGGGGGATTTCCAACTCCATCTATGGCCAAACTTCCTTCTGGTAGAAACTATTTATTGGTGAACACACAGGGCAGCTCAAAGTTGACAAAGGCCATCCTCCTTGGTTACAGAAAGAACTAGAGCCATTGTGTCAACTCTACTGATTGTTTATCTGTTTGTGTTTGTTTTTGCTTTTTGAGATGGGGTCTCTCTGTGTAGCCCTACCTGTACTGGAATTTGCTCTTTAGACAGGCTGGTCTCAAACTCAGATTCACCTGTCTCTCTTTGATTGGTTTGTATGCCTATAGTTCTCTTGGATATAAACACTTCCTTCTGTCTCCACTTTGTTACCTGGACTTAATGTAATGCTGTACTCTCCAAAATTCACATCCTTGTAGAATTTTGTACCTTCTTTGAAAAAAAGGTCTTTTTAGTTATAATGAAGTCACACTGGGTTAAGGTGGGTGTTAGTCTAACGTAACTGGTGTCCTGATTTGAGGTGAATTTAGACACGAAGACACCAAGTAATGAAGGAGGCACAGATCAAGAGGCATCTACCAGGACAGGCAGGGGGGAGGCTTACACCAGATTTTCACCCAGAACCCACAGAAGGAGCCAATTCAGTTTCACACTAGGTTTCCAGAATTCTGGTTTCCAGAACCGTGACAACAGAAGTCCTGTTGTTTAAGGTGTCCCAGATTATGGTCACTATAGCAGTCAGAGGAAACACATCACCACCTAGCCCCAGCCTGCATCATCTCTCTTACCTGGATAACTTCCATACCTGTATGAGCTGAATCTTTCCATCTCCTGAGGCACCCCCCTGCCACATCTTCCTGAGATGAAATCTCTGTATCCTCCTGAGATGAACTCTGCCTCCTACACACAGCCGGATTGTCTTCCCACGCCCATCCTCCATTCTATGGCCACAGTGAGCTTCTCACATACAACAGGGACACAGGATCCCTTTGGCTGGAAACCCTTACACGCTAAGACTCTGGGAAAAAGCACCACCTCCCTCCATTGACAACCTTACCTGGTTTACCCTTGACTTCCTTGCCAGGTCTTACAAAGCAGCACTCACCCCCATAGCCTTCTCCAATCCAACTAGACAGGTCCAATGCACATTATTGGCTTTCCTTGCCCTTAAGGACTTTACCCTATGTCCCACCATGTTACATATAGTAAACATGACTCTTTCTCTGGTACCTGTGCCCCCCTAAACTGTAAAGTCCACAAGAGCTTGGCTATTTTGGCTTAATTCATTACCATATCCCCAACACTTAGTGTAGTATCTTGATAAAGTTGGTGTTTGGTGAGCTTTGTGTTTGATGGATGACTGAATGAAGTCCAGCTTTTTCTCCCTGTCCTCTTTACAAGCCTGTGCTGACAAGACACTTTCAGGGGACAAGAAAAGAAAGTAACCAGGGCCAGCAGGGATGTTTGGAAGGCCAGCCATCTATGTTAGTGGTTCAGTGACGTTCTCGATGATTCAGAAATGAATAAAATGCCAGTTTCCAAACACAGCCATTACTGCTGTCCCACAGATTAGCTCTTGGAATGCTCTGTGTTGGTCCTTAGGGGATACACTGTTATCTGTATCTACAGACGAGGAAGTGAGTCTATCGAAGCTAGTTAGTCCTCAAGGTAAAGACTCAGGGGCTGCAAATGTCACAGGGCCAGCTGACCAAGGGCAGGATCCTCCATCTCCCCTCACTGCCTCCCCATGTCCCCGTGACTCCTCCTCATCTCCCCCTTTGGTCCGGTGCTTGGGTCCCACCAGACAGCTCGTGGGACTTTTGGCAGCATGCAAGAAAAGCGTCTCTGCAGGAAACTGCAGTGTGTGCAGAAACACGGCTCCGGCTTCTTCACCTTTTGTGACATCCCCGTGATAATGAACCCAGCAGCTCAGGCTGGAGGTCTGTCCACATTCATGAAATAGCTTTCAAAGGAAAATATGAGAGAAAAACACAAACAGTTCCGGGGGCATCAGCATGCTATGTATTCATGAAGCAGAACACAGCAGGTTGTGTAAATATTTAACAACGAGAAAGAACTGAACCGGCTCCAGGGAAACATCTGGGATGCAAAGCACTGCGGTTTCCAGGGGGAGTGTCTCTGTCAAGAGGCAGAACACCTAGCTGTGTGCTCAGTTCCACACTCGTGTGCACTTACTGGGCACCTCTGACAGCCCCACTGCAGGCACTTTCCCTGCAGCTTGTGTGTTTACTACAGAGCTGGCCGATTTCCAGCGGCTTAACTCAAATAAACAAGCTTTTCTAACCATTAAGATGTTTCATTTCCCCTTCAAACAACAGAAACTCAATAACAGTGTTAATAGTTGAGTTAAAATCCAGAATTATTCTTTTTTCTTCTGCGTTACCTAATATGGCAAGAAATGGACTGCTGAATGTGTTTCGGGTTTCAGAGTCTGGCATTAGTCCAAAGACTAAGTTGGGGCATTCCAAAGAAAATAAACTATGTATTTGAAAATATGGTTTTCATGAAGTTACCTTCATGACTGACAGTTGGAAATACACCATCTTCTTCCTGAACTGATACCACAGGGTGGACTGCATAATTCACAGGACTCCTGTGGGACCAATTATCTGCCTCACATTCTTCCCCTGAAGGACCCAAGTGCACGGCTCCATTCCACACACTCTGTCCTTGCCCTCTCTTGTGAAGTGTTACCAAGGCAGCTCAGCTGCCTTGGGTGGGCTGAGACTGAATGGTGACAACTCCCACTATTTTCCCAGGCCCACTCATCCCATCACGTGTACTCTGTCCCAGGCTGGTCTGCGGAACATCTGGCTTGTTCTCCCAGGGTAGTAGAATGGGTATCCCAGAGGTTCCTTCCTCTTCCGTCTCACAGCGAGGTGTGTTGCTGATGGTGAGAAGTGCACTCCCCAAAGTCCTGGCCACATCCTCAAAGAGCCGGGCAAACAGGAGGACTGTGGAAGTTGCTGGGGCAGACCATCATCTCACGCCAGTCGCACATCCAAAGACTTCTCCTGATCCTAGCTACGACAAACCCCCCTTTCGCCACACTTCACTAAACTAGTCAGTTTCCTTTAAACTTTAATGTGCATACAGATACCTAAGTTTCTTGGAACTTATTCTGGTTTGAAGATAAATTGTCATCCCTCCATGCCTCCCCCAAACCCTCATGTATTGAGGTTAGTCCAGGGTAAATAGTATTCAAATAAGGGAAATACAGAGTGTGGATTTGGGGAACTCTACCTTCATCAGTGAAGACCCCTCATGGATTAATCTATCCATGACTCAAAAATCTGAGTGGATAATCATGGGGGATGAGTATAGGACTATGGAAGGTAGAGACTAGTTGGGACAGTGAGTCATTGCAAGAATGCTGTGGAAAAACATTTCTTGTCCTGGGGCTGCTGCCTGCCCTCCCTCACCTCTCCCTCTTTCTCTCTCTGCTTCCTGGCCACTCCAGGGTGGGCAGTCTCTGTCACATGATATTTGACCTGCCTTAGTCTCAAAGCAATGGACCTGACCAACCCTGGGCTGAACCCCTGAATCCATGACCCCAAATCCTCCCTCCTTTTATTTTCTGAGAGCCTTGTGAAAATGCAGACTGGACTCAGCAAGGAGTCTATGTTTCAAGAAGCTCCTAGAAGATTTGGGTGCTGATGGTCCCCAGAACACTCTTGCCAAATCTCACCAAGATCGACTTGCCCAGTACAGACAAGTGTGAACAGAGCTCCATAATTAATAAGAAACTTCCCTAAATCTTCTATCCCCTACCCTTCCAAGGTGACTTAAACAGAGGTTAAAGAGCCTGATGAGGTCAAGAATAAAGGGAGACCCAACCTGAGGAATTTGACATAAAATTTCAAGATGGTGTCACAAAGTTGGTAAGTCTCAAAGTTCAGTGTGCGCCTCAAGAGCTGGGGACATGGGGAGACAGAGAGACTACTTTGTCTTAGTTTCTGATTTAGTGGGTCCAGGGTGAGCTGAGACTCTCATTTCCAGCAGGTTCAAAAATGATGTTCACATAGCTGACTGAGAACCACTGCTGGAGATGAGAACCACTGCAGGCAAGGTGATGAGACGCCCAGACTGTCTGTTTCAGTCTCATGACTCTGACACTGTCTACTTTCATGTACCCCTGAGCCTTCAATGCTACCATGACCTGCTT